>NW_024581096.1:1016772-1523109 GCF_017639235.1 Corvus kubaryi | reverse complement strand
CTCCCCTCCCCTTTTCCCTTCCCTCCCCCATATGTAGTCAGAGTCCCACCTCCCCTTAAAAGTTCTTACTTTCTGATATTTCCCTATCAAATCCTCTTAGCATTTGAAAAGTTCTTGTGATTCCCTTCATTCATTTGTGACTACAATGACCTCTTATTTGCCTAAACCTTGATTATAATAGGGTTTGCTGGAATGATTAAAGGATCTCTTCCCAAGACATTTGTCATTCTCATGCTACAGGCAACATTTTCACAAGCTCCCTTTCATCCTCTTTCCCATTATCTGTGGTTCTGCAACACTGAGATCTCTTGCATGAAATCATCTCTGGTAAAAAGGCACTATGTATCATTTGGAAGACATTTCCTGTCATTCCATAATTTCATGTTAATGCTTTGGAAATTTTTGTTCCTGGAAGCCAATATTCTCCTGCAGGGCGGGTGCTATCCCTGGCATCAGTATGATGTCAGAGTCCATGGTGCTTTGTCAGTGACTGCGCATGTACACACACACACGCCTGCTCTCTGTGCTAGCACACTAATAGTACAGGTGAAATATTTTAAAGAGCATACTCCTTTTATCCTGTTCAATCACATTAAAACTGTTACTAGGGTCAGGGTGCAAAGCTTTCAAAGCCTGAAGACCTGCCTGGGACACCCTTTGATCCTCAGCACTCAATTAGGGGAGATCTCCCTTACTGAGCTGATGCAAAATCATTTAATGTTCTCATAATCTCCTCTGGTTTTATATCAGCCTTCTTTTTCAATTGAATGCAATGGAAGCATGCACTGCTCTTTCTTCTGGTCTCAAGGAGGTTGTTGGAATGCTGTTCTGCAGTCTCCATAGAAGGAAGAGGCTATCTTGGGGGCTGGGAGCCTCATCCATGCAGCAGGGCTGCAAACTCTGCAGGAGCTCGATGGTGTAGCATGGCTTTGGTACAAGCGAAGTTTCCTGCTGTTCAGAATGCCCCAGAAACAAATGCAGCTCCCAGAGCTGAATCTCCATGTTACTAAACCTCAGGGTACTGTGTAAAATACTGTGGTTCTCTATAGGGCTGGACCAGCTTTGAGCTGCTCTTTTGAGCTGCAGTTTGAAGAAGAGGAGAATGTAGTCCCTTAACAGATACATATCATTTGTGCAGGGTATGAAAAGAGTTCTCCCAATGAATAGATTCCAAGGCTACTAGACACTTTGTTCAGCCTTGATCTACCTCTCTTCTCTCCCTTGAAGCCTCTTTTCTTACTGCTGTAAAGAAATGAATATTTGCAGTCTGTTTCTGATTTCTGTTAGCCTGTCTCTGTGTGCAAACACTGTCATTTCAGTGTGGATCTATTGTGGTGGTTTACCATGCTTATTTTGCATGTCAGCCAAAGGCTGTTTCCAGGAGATGATAAGGAGTGCTTAGTGGTTGAGGAGATCGCTAGGGCTAAACTCTGGTAGTAAGAGGCTTTAGGTACTTGATTCTATTTATTGTGAAATATCAGAGTTGATATGGTAATGTTTGCATGAAAAGCAAAGCTGTTTGGTTTAAAAAAAGAAGAAAAAAGAAAAGGTCCTAACACTTGCATTATGTTCTGACCTGGCCTTGCATTCCCTGCCGTGCTCTCCTTCAGTCACTGCCAGTGCTATGATATTCCCATGGTGTGATGCTGCTCCACTGCCACTGCTCCACCAGACTGGGGAAGCATGGCCAGACACTTGTCAGCCCCACCTCCTTCCCCCAGCACAGCCCCAACAGGGCTTGCTGCACTCAGGGATGGAACAGCCCAGGATTGTTCCTTGGTGTCTCAGTGTTTTTGTTTTATGGCTTGCAGGCTGTAATTTGGCCTGAAAGTTTTATACATCTCTGGCCCTTGCCAGGTTTTCAGGTGCGCTATTTGATCATGGGTTTCAGGAACCAGTCTGTTTGCACAAGTGTCTGTATACGGAGTCATGGGAGGGTTTCCTCTGGATAGCACGGATCGCATGGGACGGGCAGCAGGTGCAGCTGACCTGCTGCATCTCAAAAGCAACAGGCAACTTCAGCTGCAGCACTCCTGCAGATTTCCTTTCAAAGGCTAAATTATAACCTCAAAACAATATAAACCCTTTTAAAAGTTAAATATTTACCCACTACAGCATAAAAGCCTCTATAAGGGCTTGAGCCGGTGGTACTATCTTACTGTTGCACAAAACACTCCAGCAGAGCACAGCACTGCATGGGAACAAAGGCCCTACAGCTCCAAGCGGCCTCCTGTCTGCTCTAATTCAGCAGCACTCCAAGTGCAATGCAGTGGCCGCTAGGGAAAACTGGAGCTAGGGGCTCCCAAAGGACTCGCTCGCAGCAGGATCACACCGTTAGCCTCATCCATCCTAGCCCCAACGGGTGAGCATTGAAAGAAAGCCAGCCAAGTGGTTTAAAATCAAGTCCTGGGATCTGTTCCCCCTGCATCTGGCGGAGTTGGCAGTGGAGTTGTGTTGTCATGTTTCATGTTAGCTTCAGGTTTATTTTACAGTGATAAACACAGTTAAGTAAGAGAATAGCTCACAAGTGTTGGAGATTCTGGGAATATCAGGTCTGAACTCATACACAGCCTAGTAAAATAGATAGATGTAGACTGAAAATTATGTTTTATAGGTAGTAGGGTACTAATTAAAAAGTACAAAAGAAGAGTTTTAGTGTTGTAATAGTGAAACATCCACATAAACTTAGCAGCTTCCCAAGTATATATTATGGTTAATAGGAGTTACGTGTTTTCATATATCTTTCCTTGAAATGACAGGTATTTCCTTCAGGTATTCTCCTCATGTATTTATTCAGGTTTCAACAGCAGTGATTTTGTTATAAAATACTCCACAACCTGGGCTGATTTTGTTGTTGGTGATGGTGTTTTTTCTTTTTTGTTGTTGTGGTTGGTTTTTCTTTTTTGTTTCTATATAAAATGACAGCCCAATAGAACTAAAGATTAGCAAGAACCAAGGATTCTGTGGTTTGGATAGATGTAAGGGCTGAACTTTACCACAATCTGAGGTTGTCAGATGTGTGCTTTTGGTTTTGGACTTTAGAGAAATGCAGTGAAAGCCACAAAGTTTAAATGTTTCTTTTTATATTTGTAGGCTCATAGTATCAGATCTTAATATAATTACATTTTAGGCCAGACACTGAACACATAAGAAGTAAAAATTTTAGTCAAAACGTGACACCATGTAAAGGGAAACAACTAGGCTTTATTTTTATATATCTGCATTTTCTACTAAATCTTCATAAAAAAGCTGGTGATTTTTGGTTTCAAACATTCTTCAGTAGTAACTTGAGATATTTTTAAAGAAATACTAATTTTTTAGGAGGGTATTGGACAATTGCCTTCTGAAAATAAATGTTTTCTGTAGTGGTGAACACAGTTAATCTCTAGTTCCCCTTAAAAATATCTGCCAATAAAGAGAAAATAATCTTTGGCTTGGTTTTGTTTTTCTTATATTATCCTGTTGGATGGGCCAGATCCTGTTCCTTCTAGCTTCTGTGTCAAAATGTCTATGGACTTTTTGGCACCAAAGTCAACTCTTAATTTTGCAAGTTATCTGCAAGGGATCAGCATAAATTACAAAAATACAGTTATTATTTAATGTGGGGGGGTTTTATCCCTGGCTAAGTATGCAGCAATTTTGTTCTTTTTCCATTTTTTCTTCCCTAGTTTTCTTTCCCTAGCTAGAAGTCTAGCTAAGCTGCTTGTAATAATTTTCTCATTTATCAGTAATTTATTCCATTGCTTTCCTCTCTCTCCTTACCCCAATGAGATGCTTACTTCACAGTTTTGTTTTGAAAAATTGCTTTCTGCACAGTAAAACCAACCTTCCCTGATCTGTATTTCTGTGGACATCGTATCAGCATTGATTCAAGAAACCAACTACCGTACAATAAAAGCTCAGGCTTATCTTTTCCAGTTCAGCTGCTGACCAAAGACTAGTGAATGCTTTTCCGGCCTTTGAAGACACCAGTTCAAATTCTTCTTCCAAGGTCAAATGGTTACATCAAAATTGTATTTCATGGTAGTGCTATTATTTTGATGAAAGCTTAGTCCATATTCCTGGTGAGCATTTGTTAACTCTGTGTGGTGTTTTAAGGCAGACAGAAATGCTTGGAATTCATTATCTTAGGAAACAAAAGTGGCAAACGAGAGTTTATGTTACATTTATGAAATGTCTGTCTATGGGCCTTTTTTTTCTCTATGGATCAGCCAGCAGCCTTTATTCTTTGCATTCTCCCAGGATCTGAGTGTGATAGTGAGCAATAGCACACTCTTGTTATGATGTGAGAGTATGTGAATTTGCATGGGATCTGGGAAAGGTGGTAGACCAGGGAACTAAGTTTTAGAAAGGTAAAAAACCAGCTGAACATCAGACCCTTGGGACAGGTTGTCCTCGCTACAGCAAGAGAGAGATACCAGAGCAGGCAGAACTACAGCGTGGTTAAAGGGTTCTGTTGATGAAGAGCCCAGGGTAATGGAGGGAGTCAGGAGGAGCAGGGTGGCTCCTGGGGCTGTGGGGCTTGTGTTCTCATCCAACCATCTCAGCCCCTGAGAGCTTGTGGGACCTTAATGTTTATTTAGGAGATGAGCAAGGTTTGGTGTCTTGGAAAGACGTGCTTCTCCTTCAGCCATCAGGAAGGAGAAGTACGGAAAGGACTAGAATGCCAGTGTCTCACAGCAGGGATTTAGGGAGCCATTAGTTTTTGCTCTGACTGCCTGTTTTTTTTTTCCAAAGGCACCTGTCAGACCCAGGTGACACTTCAAGCACAGGGAAATATTTGGCACTAGCTGTTCCCTCTGAACGT
The DNA here is from genome assembly GCF_017639235.1 of Corvus kubaryi. NCBI lineage: Eukaryota > Metazoa > Chordata > Aves > Passeriformes > Corvidae > Corvus > Corvus kubaryi. Next base: position 1,518,302 of record NW_024581096.1, on the reverse strand, counting down.
GTTTTGTATACTTCCTTTTCACATGCTTGCTTTGTTTTCATGAGGTTTTGTTTTAGCGAAGGCAATAACAGGCAGATATGCTTGAGCTGGGGCTCTACATGCAGGCTTTGGTGTTTGACCATATTATCCACTGCTCCCCTAGACTAAGGATTAAGGCTATTAGTAAGATATCTATGTTTAAATGCTGCATCTAACTGTTCCAGTTCCTGCCTGCTAGCTAGGGACCTTGTTCAGGCCTGTTCCTCTGTAAGTTGCCCCATGACCCATAAAAATGGGCACAGCATGAGCTTTTCATTGCCCATCTATTCCTGTTTGCTGAAGGAGGAGAAAATTCTGGTCTGGGACATGAATTACGTGTCTGTTCCACTACAAGGTCTGTTTCTCTCTGTAATACTGCTGGAACATTTTGCCTGACTTAACCTGCACTTGTGACACACACAACAATTTTTAAGTTTCCTTTTCCTCTGGAGACAGCATAAAGAATCTCTAGTTTCTTTATTATTTTTATTTTTTTATTGTTGTTTTTAGCTTTGCTTGTCCTTAAAACACCTCATTCCCTTTTCAGGAAGAAACAGAATGTACTTCTGCTATAGAGATAGGAAGTTAAGCACAGGCAAAGCAGAGAAGTGGAGGGGTACAAATTCCATAAATCCTGTAAATATCTATCATAAAAAAATCTTATTAGCTAATACTGAGAGCACTCCTATCCTTTTATCTTCCAGTAGAAACTGAAAGAATTGCAATTTGTTTGGACTCTCAGCAGGAGGCCTCCACAAGCTCTGGCTAACACAGTCTAAGTCTACCCTGGGGATATGCAGGATTCTTTTCTGAATCGGATTGAAATGATACATTTGGACTTTGCTCTTCTGATTGTTCTGTTCAGGAAAGTAGTAACACCACCCTAAATTATGTACGCTTGGCAGATGGGGTGCTTGAACTTGGAGATAGGATCTGTGCATTTTGTAGGCCAGGAAAATGTTTGTGAAGTCCCTTTTGGAAAATATAACCCCTGGTTTAAGATCAATTGCAGTTAATAACGACTTTCCTTAATAAAAGCTAAAGTGATTTCACACTAAAGCCCTTTTCTCTCTTTTAATCATCCTAGTGGGGTATTCTACTTGCAACAATTCCCTGAGAAAGAAACTTCTTCAGTTTCAGCTTTTAAGGCAGAGATACTATTCTTGAGTCATGATGAGTAGGATGGTTGGGTTTTCTCAACTCTAGCCTGTGCTTAGCATCTGCTTCTTGCTTTCTCAGTGCCCTCAAACTTCTCTAACTGTATGGACTACCTGTTTTTCCTAGGGGTGTCAGGTTGATGAGATCCATATGACATCTGGTTTTGAAACAGGGAGTATTTTAGTATCTCTGCTACAATCCTTGACTGCTCATTTTTGTAAATATTTGTAGTAACTTTAGTTCTTACATTCCTTTAGTGACAAGCAAGTGATCAAAGCAAGTCCTCTATTTAATTTTTTTATTATTAATTATTAATCTATTAATTTTTTATTATTTTTTGTGTCTTGCTCTTTTTTTTTTCTCCGATATCAACAGTCCCTTGAAAGTTTGTGTCCAGATTAAAATAAAGATATCAGCTTGCAGGCTAGTTGTCTGAAGATTCACATGTTCCTCTCAACAGTCTCTGGGCTGTTCTCCTCTGCATCCATTTGTTGCATCTCCTGCTAACATGATCCAGCTTTGCAAATTCAACATTTGTGAGTTGGCATTGCCTTGGTGTCTTTCTTCCCAGGTTGGCAAACTTTCACATGGGATCCCCATGCCTTCCGAACTCTGTTTTCTTGGCCTTGTCAAGTCCCTATAATGATGCAGAGTAACCTCATTGATCAAAAACCTTGGAATAGATCACTTTCTTGGCCACTGAAACATGTTGTAACAGCAGTGTGAAGGTTACATGATGCAAATATATCTTCTTAATATGTTTTAATGTTCTTAAACAAAAAAATAAGCATGTTGGCAGTAGGTGAAACAACAACTTCAGAATTAATGCATTAAACATAAAAGTCACTGCAGGTTTTCTCTGTCAAAAGTAAAACATAAAATTTTCATGGCTGTGTAAATATACAAAGCAAGAACACCACAGGCAAATGTTTACAAGACACATGTTTAGTCAGTATCATTGTGTTCCTGCAGAAAGCAGAAATGCCAAATGAGAAGTCCTGGGCAGTTGTTTATTTTGTCAGATGCTGTGGGTCTATGGAAAAACATTAAGTGAGCAGTGTTTGTGCTGTTTAAAGATAGGCTATGTACCCATCAAATATTTTAGATAGAAGATTAATGCATTAGCTGGTGTTCCTATTGTTACCCTTACCTGAGATCTCAATAGCCACATCTCATTTCAATATCTCTTAGATATTGATGCACAGATCAGCTCTTTCACCAACTCTTATTTCAGGGATCTCTTTTGTTGTGTCAGAACCAAAATCATTGTCATCCTCACTTAGTAGTGAAACCTTCTCGTCTCTGTTTGCGGTGTCTTCACCTTGTCACTGCTATCAGTCCCATCAACACACCCTACTTAAAGTGAAGTGTCAGGATGATGATTTAGTCCAGCCACCCAGAAGAAATTCATGCCTGATGCTATTTCATGCCTTGTGTGCCATGCAGATCCTGTCTTTCATTGTCACAGCCTTGACAAGCTTTTATCGTTTCATTTCTGAATAAAGATGTGCCAGTAACGCTTAAGATTTTTGAACACCTTTGGTGTATTCCTTAGTTCCTCTGGACCTCGTGACAGCCACGCAGTGTTTCCTACTGGAGCCTCCTCCAGCTACGTGCGTGTGCTTGAGTGATATCATGGTGTGACAAGGGCTTCCAAGAGAAATCTTCCAGAAAATGTAGGGATCTTATCAGTGAACTTTTATTCACTGTTGAGTTGTAGGTCTCGTAGCAGAAGAGCTGAAGAGGAAGGATGGGAAGTCTGACCTTGCTAGAGGACGAGGTAGTCTAAGAGCACAAAGACTTTTAACTGTGGCAATCAGGAGCTCTGACAATTGAAAGTGTCTCTAACAGTAGTGCCTGTAGTAACAATGCATTTGGTGCTGCCTGGAGAAGGGGACAGCAGGCTGTGGAACAACTGGAAGTGTGTCACCCCTTGTCTAGGGAGACATTTGATGGCAATGTTTTCAGTTTGTAATGACAATTCAGAACAAACCTTAGGGGAACTCTGTACATAGCCTCTGGGCTGCAGTGACTGAGGCAGAGGCTGGGTGTAGCGGGTTTGGTTTGTAACCAGGCGGAAACACCAATTTAGTGTAGTGGTTTGGTCTAAAATACTCATTACTGTTTACCTTCTGTGAGATAAGAATTAGGAGAAAAGCAAAGCAGGCACCAAACTTGAAAGAATATAAAGAAGTTTATTAACAGACCTAAAAGAAGGAAAAGAAAAGAAAAAAAATCATACCACACCTTCAGAACACTTCTCCTCCCCCCCACCTTTCTCCCTTTTCCCACTGACAATGTAAAAAACCAACCCTTGAGATGTTCAGTATGTTTACCACTTCCGTAATAGCCTTATTGAGTCCATTTAGGAAGAGGAGTCTCTCTTGCCCGTGCTATGGAGAAATTATCACAACAAGACAGCCAGCCGCGTTGGTTCTCTGGTCACATCTTGTGAGAGTCCCTTCCCACAACTTGAAGCTTTTCCTACAACTGCTTTCGAGGGTCCACTCTTGAATTACTGGGGTACCATTTTAAGGTTGAGCCGTTCAGAAACAAAAGTTCTCTTTACCCGTCTCTGGGAGCATTTAATCTCTAAGAACAGAAGCCCTTCTCCTTCCCTGGGAGCAAAGGGTCCTCCTCATCTTCATCTCTAGGACCATCTCTGGGAGCATCTCTAGGAACTGAGGTTTTCTCCTTTCCATTTGGAGCAAAAGTTCTCATCGCTTCCATCTCTCCCTGTTCAAACTTCTCATGAAATTACAGCTGCGTCAGCATCTGCCTATCTCAGTGCAGGTGCTTTTGCTCACAAGTACAAGCTGAATGCTCCACCCCCCCATATCGTCATGAAATGACGAGTACTCTGATATATCATAGCTTTACAACAGAATTTCAGCTTTAAGCATCTCCTCTTTCTCCTCCCTCAGGTTTTCAGCTCTTCACAGCACTAAAAGGGTTAATCTCCCCCAGGCCTTGCAGCTGGAATGTCGCTTATCGCTGTTGCTCACATGATCTTTGCTGGGCAGCGGTGCAGCTTCAGCTGAATCTTGGCAGCACTGGAGCGGGGGAGCCGGGACTCTCCGGCTGCACATAGCGGGGCTGTGGGGGGGTTCCGTGGGTGGAACAGGGCCCATCAGCTCCAGGATGGCCGTGGCCCGGCCTGGCCTGGCCTGGCCTGAGCAGGGCCTGGGCCGGGCCTGCCAGCCCCTGCACAGGGCCCGCAGCCACCTGTCCCAGCACCGGAAACGAGAGAGAGCTCTGCCCAGCATTTGTCTATTCTTAAATGTGGACCACGGAGGCAGTCACAATTTTAAGTGGCTTAAAAAATTGTCCATATTCAAACTGGCCAGCTGATAGGTTCTGTCAGGTCATAGAGGAGCTGTAAGCACCCCTTTGCAAGAACATCACTTCCGAGACTATGCTTTGCAAACCCATGACACTGGGCTAACAATTACTGGCAAAAAACCAGGCAGTCATTTGATTAGGTGAAGATTTGAGGATTGTGTTTTGGACCCAATTCTGCCTAACTTCGATGCTGGGTGCTTATGTCCTTATGTGGGCTGTCTTTGGAGTGCTTGGGTTTCAAGGGTGGATATGTCAGAAAGGAAATTAAGTGTTAAAGCCAACTGGGAAAGCTGACTGTTCCAGGTGGGGTAGTGTTACACAGACCTGTGTGGCTTTCCTTCCCTCCTTTCCCTTGCTTTCCACATTTCTTATTTCACTTTTATATTTCCCACAGCTATAACTGACAGAGATGAGTACTGAAGAAGAAATACCTTCTTTTCCACAGCCATAAAAATAGTTTCCTTGGGTTTATTAAACTGCACATGCATCTGTGTTCACCACCCCCTCTAAAATAGACAATGACCAGGAAGTACTCATTTTGGCAACACATTTGGGGTTAGAAACGTTACTGTTTTCAAAGCATTTCACCAGAGTCATTAATTAAGGGCTAGAACGGAGAACTTTGACCAAACAAAACTAAGGGAAATTACATTTCTCTTTCCTGAACTATATAAAAAGCATTTGTGCTTAAATCATACTGAAAGTTTTAAAGTGACCTCTCCCCAGTGGAATATGCAGAAAAGATAAATATTCTGCAGGATGATTGTTGTTCATTATAACTTAGTAGGATTTGGCTGTGTTTCCTCTTCTCTGCAAATATTTGGTGAAAGTGTTTATGGGCTCAGAGTCTAAGCAAGGATAGTGCAGATAAGGAGTTTCATTTTATGCTAAGAGCATAAACCAGGAAACTTTCTCCTAATGGATAGGTTTATCCCCTCTGAGGACAGAGGCAAATCCATCCCATTCCTCTTCAGTTGCAATGACTAGCATCATGATTAACTCAAAAGCATTGTTTGGCTATACGGTCCAATTATACAAAATTACTGGGGCAATAGTTTAATATCCAGCAGAGTCTGAAAGAACTGGGTGAACAACATATCAAAGGACTGAAGTGTGAGAGTATCCCCTGTCTCTAAAATTGACTGCCATTCAATAATCACAGACAGAGGAGAGATGGTCTGGCTTCATTTAGTGTGTAAATGGACCGTAACTATCCAAATAAGGGAAAAGTCACTTTACATTGTATCTCAGAGAGGGGCACAACTGCTGAGGCTCTCCTGGATCTATGTGCCTGTGCTGACTGTCCCACCTCTATGTGGGATCCCTTTGCTGGGGAGACCAGCTTCATCTTCCCCCTGCTGCTGATTGTGCAGCTGTGGGAGTACTACACTACTTGGAGCAGTGCTAGAGAAACAGTACATGAAGCACATGTCTGCTTTACTGTGGTCTGGGAAAAAGCCCCTTTAGTGAGACTGAGTTCTATTGGCCTCTGTAGTGACTGTTGACCACATAGATGTTCATGCTCTAACATTCAAATGCACTGACAATGTATTTGCCTTAAAATACCACATGTTCCCCTTCACTTCCAAATCTGCAGTGTCTTAGTGGCAGAAAAGATGAACCTCTAGGTACCATCTCCAGTCAGCTCTCAGCCTTCATTCTCTCCACTTGATGCTGTGGATGTGCAATATGTGTCAGAGTACATTGCTTAAAGAATTGTCTGCCTCCTCTGCTCATGGTCAGGAGATGCTGCAGCTGCTGGGAGTGATGCTGGTTCTTGAACTAACTGGGACTGGGAGCTGCTACTCTATTACTTTCTTCCATTATCCTTCTTTATTCTATTCCAACAAATTTTTTTGTTACTGCTTCCATGTCCTACTGGCTGATCCCTGTCAACAGCTGCCTTTTTCATATGAGACAGTTTGTTCTTTCACTCTGTTTTTACTGATTACTCATCCCTTTTTATAGCCTATTTCATGAGTCACTTTGCCAACCTACCTGCACCAGCATGGTGTGCTATCCATCAGTCCCTTGCTCAGCAGCAATTACCAACCTTTTATTACTGTCTTTTTCTCGAAGGTCTCCTAATGCTGGCATACTTCATTAGTTCTACTTTTGCAAGCATGAATTGTGGCATAGCTTCAGGAGATGGAAATAGAATAACTACGTACCCTCTCCTAGAAGTACGCATATGGATTTGGAAGGGAACTAAGGCTGAGCTTGCCAACAAATCCCTTATAATTACTTTCCACAAACACTTAATCAGACAGATTTTATTGTCACATACATTTGTTCATTTCAAAATTGTCCGAGCAGACCCTGTGGATGGCAGTTTGTTGTATTGGTGGAATACTGCTAGAGACAAGAGAAGCCTATGTTCTTCAAGTCTCACCACTGCCCTAGCATAGGGGCAGGAGGACCCAGACATAAAGTCGATCATGCTTTTATAGATGTCTCCACACTTTTGTCTGGCCAAGCTAATTATGACTTATTTTTCTGCATGGCTGTCTTTTAGTGGTACTACGAGGACAGAAAGTTAAAATGCTGAAATCTATTGCTGGTGTGTCACAGGCAATTTTATAAATATCCACATAAAAGATTAGATTTGGTAGTAACCCTGGGACAATGTTAATTTGAAATGAAATAACTAATGGTTGAGATTTGCATGCTTTGAACTGAAGACACCTAATATTATCATTATTATTTGCAAGTGGAATGAATACCAAGCAGGTCTGGGACACAGGAATAGCTATGCAGGATTAATTATATGAACAGCATATCTTGCAGCCCTGAAATGAGGATCAATATAATCTCAATTGACCTTTCTGTCCTGTCATGTGAAGGAAATCAAGGAGGATTATTTGCTTCTGTCCTTCCTCAAGGTGTTTTTTTTACAATACTAGATTAAAAAGTCCAAAATTCTGCTTCCTTGCCACTGTGATCATAGCAGGGAAGGGTATACTCCGTGAAAAGATGATAAAGCCAGTCTTTGACTATTAGATTAATCCCTCTGCTCTATCTTCCCATATAAATGCAAGTATGTTTTTAGATCCAGACAGCACAACTATATTTGCAAATGAAATCAGGCCATTAAATTTTACCATAGATAGGTTATGATTGTTGCAAATCAGACCTGACTGAACGCTGCCTATTTCAGGCAATTGGGCACCCCACAACTGAGCAATCTGGTCTCTCTGAGTATCTGTGTAAGTGGTCACAGGTCCAGGCTGGGGGCTCCTGAAAGTCTCTTGTTTCCCCAGCTGCAGGGAGATGAGTATTTTATCTGATCTTTTCAGTCTCGTAAAGCCCATAGCACTCCAGGATATATTATTTTTCTGGCATGTTCTATTATATTGGAAATGTTGGTTATTAAGGATAAAAACAGCTGGGGATTTTTTAAACATAAAAATATAAAAAATCAGGTCCTTTTTTTGATCCCCTGCCATTCAGATTGCATGCAGCTTTTTATTCTCATTTAGACATATTAGTTATTGTCATCATTTTAGTATTTTTCTTGGTACTATTACTTTTCAAAGATTGCAGCCTCATGAAATGCTTTCTAAAAAAGCAACTGAATAAAGGTCATCCAAAATGTCCTGTACATTCAATTAAATGGCTTTTTATGCCTTTTCTATTAATATGTACTTTCCACCCTGAAAAGCCGTCATATAAATCAGTGCTTCATCCAGCTGAAATAAGCATGTGCTTTGGGACACAGTTTCCAAGTAGTCCTTCTTTGTACATTCCAGTCTTGATTTAATCCAGGTTTAGTTCAGCTTTGCTTTAGCTGATTGGGAACAGGTTTAAGTTAAATGGACAAAGGCACTCTTAAATTGAAGCAAAAGCATCGCAAAGTATCACATTAGCAAGCCCGAGTGGGTGCATAGTCTGCATGCAGAAATCTTCTTTATTAATGTTTGTCTTTGACACATCTTTCCTTTCTACTGAGCCTCTCTCCCTACTGCTATGTTTGCTTTACTTCAGCTATCCCATGTTTGTGGAAGAATTAATGGGACTGGGTCCTCAAACTTCAGAGAAAGATACAACACAGTAAAAGTTTTAGATCTTCTAATGGCAATGAAAGCTTGTCAGAGGACAAGTTCTCCTCCATGTCAAGGGTATGTAGGATGGCATCTTTATCCCTGAGCATCAGCTGAAATGGCTGTGGGGGCTTCGGCATTGGCAGTCACCCAGCACTGATCAAGGACAAAGTCCTCCTGAGATGGGGCTTCCAGCTGTGTTGGCACTCACCTCTCTCACTCAGTGGTGTTTTCTACACTGTGGTACAGTAGCAATGCAGTGAGCCCAGAGCATGTTGGCTGCTCTCCTATCTTTACGCCCTCCAGCCAGTCCATTTCCTTTGTGGGAGAGAGGGCTTTCCCATTGGGAAAGAGGAAGTGTGATGTGTCATCTGCTGTTTGCTAAAGGGGGCTGCTGCTCATACTGGGCCATCTATCTGTAAACAGAAAACTTGAGACATAATATTGACCACAAGAAAATTAAGTCTGAATTCCAGAAATGGTGAAAAAGCAAAAATAGGGCAGAGAGGGGAGGGCTCCAAGAAAGTTTTTATGTTCTCACCTGGCAGAAGTAATAGCAGCATTTGGATGGGAAGCTGCACCACTGTTTGCTGTCAGAGGTTTCATTTGCAGGAGTTAAATTTCATAGCAGTATGGTAAAACATGAATCTCGGCATCACCCTGCCCATGAGAAAATTAGGCTTTGGTGATGGAGACATCAGACGGCCCTGTTGGCCTGTGTAGTGAATTTTCTGGATGAGAGACCCTTCAGGGCCCTATTGCTTTAGGTACAGCACTGAGTGCTTGTTTTCTTCCCTGTGGGAAATCCAATAGTTGTAAGAAGGGCTACCCACAAGATTCACTCAACATTTTTTTGAGGAAAACAAAAAATTTTGCTGGGAATGGTGGGTTCCTCTTTGGGAAAAAAAAAGAAAAATTGATTTTCACTTCTTTACTACTCATTTCTCTCCACTTTGCTTGTGGAAAGATAGCATTTAGAAAAAAACCTCCAAAGCTGGTGAAAAACTGGCAGTAGCTGGACAATGCCAAACAAAATTTGCAAAATTAACAACAAAAAATAGAGTCTCTTTTTTTCTGAACTACATCCCCGTTCCCAGTGGATGCTGAATTATCACGTCTCTGACTTCTTTAAAAAGAATTTTCCATTTATTTCAGTGGTGCTGTGAAGGCGGCAGTCCCAGGGCTGACAGGGCAGCCTGCTAACCCAAGTCCAGTGCAGGGATGAGTGCTTTACTGCTCCCTGCTCCTTTGGGTTAAAAAGGCTGTGAAAACAACTATCAGAAAATTAGCCTAGCTGCCTGCCAGGGTTGGATTTTTGAACCAGTCACACAGGATCTGCAATTTATTATCAGTCTTCTGTGTTCCTTTGGATATTGCCCAGAGATTATATGTTACAACTAGGTCAAAAATACGCATGGGTAATTTAATAGTCACTTGGAAATTGCCAAGTATCTTGACTGGTCTGTCCAGCACAGCAGTCTGGAGTTGAGAGGCCAGCACCTCACCCTTGGAAGGAACAGGGAGAAATAAATTGGTAACGGGCAGTCAGAAAACAGCCAGCCAGCTAGAAAATTTCTGATTAACCCCTGTTACAAAATGCATAGAGGATACTAAAATATAGTCGTTTGTTTTTTTCCCTTTGATTCATATGGAAGACCTTATTGTACAATATTATTGTGAACATTCTCCTTATTCATGTGTATTTGAATCATATTACATTGTTGACATCAGTGTTATGTTCTGGTCATGCTTTCCATAGGCTGATTAATGCTGGGAAATGATTAGGTAGATATTAGTTACATTTAATAGCAAATATTTTTCTCAGAATCCAATTGTGTATGTATGGTGCTAAATGCATGTTGTGTCATAATTTTCAGCAGTCCTCACTGCACTACATTAGAGTCCACAAAAACAGTCCCTGCTTGGAAAATTTGCCCACTTAGCTGTACTGGGGAAATGGATCTCTAATGATTTTAGGCATGCCTTTTTGAAGGTCAGAGGACTGTTACATGCAGAAGCAACTGTTATGAAATCTCTCTTTTGTTAACAAAAGTAAAACTGTTTTTCTTTACTGAGTTCAGCCCCCTTAAGACAGCTGTTTTTGAGTTTGAAATGGACGTCTCAGAAAGCTTCCCCCCCACACCCTGCAGACAGGAGAGCTATAAGGAAGGGCAGTGGTTTTCTTGGTTTTAATTCCTCTTTTAATACTTCATTGCTACCATAAATGCTGTTTTCCTTTCTGTAGACTTACAAACAGTGCAGTTGGGCCAGATTTGCAGAGAGAGCTGCATTCAGAGACCTTGAGAACATGAGCAGGGCATGCCTGTAAAATGTTCTCTTGAAAAGGATAGTGAGCCTTGAGATGCTCCAGCAATCAGTGAAAAGTCTGTTGACTGATTTAAAAGCAATTTGACTGAACTTTGAAAAGCATGGCTCACAGATCATGATGACCAGTGCATAACAGCCTTTTAATTATTTGAACATTACCCTCCAGTTTGAACAAAACTGGAGAATCTGGATCACCCTCCTTTTTTGGATAATGAAATATTTCTGTTACCCCTTTCCCTTGGCACCATCAGTGCTTGGGTGAAAATCCACCAACAGATTTAGATGATTTAGATGGAAACAAGCCTGCATACCTCAGTATTTACTCTATTTTTTTTCAATTCTCAGATCCCCCTCCTGCATTTTCAAATCTCTTTTCTGACTTGTCCTTACATCAAAGATATGACAAATACAGCACCTTGGCATTCCATTTAAAACATGCTCTAAATGAACCTTCTTTTAAAAACGAAGGCAGCTCCTGTAGTTCTCCTTGCTGGGTGAAGAGGTGTCTCCCCATGGTGTGGAGAACCACTGGTGCGTGCTACCAGCTGCTCTTCAGCAAAGGTTTCAGATGGAAAAAGGCAGCAGCTATCTACTTCACATCCATGCCAATGGCCAGACCATGGTACTCTCCATCCAGGTAGTGTTTTTTTGCAGGGAAAGGGCTGGGCAGCTGAGCCCGACATCTGCTCATGCTAGAAGCTGGCTTCAGGCATGGCAATGTGGCTAAAAACCAGGAAGAGGGAGATTCAGGTCTCCCAGTCTGGCACCAGCTAACACAAATCCCAGCTGACTGGAAAATCAGGTTTATCAGATCTTGCAGGCCAAGCTGCCTTCTTGCAGAACATATTGCCAGCCCTGTCTTAAATGTATAAACCAAAAATTTTGTCCCGGAGTACCCTATATCCTTGGTCCCTTTGGCCTTGGGTGGATTATTTGACAGTTAAAGTGTCTCTGACAGAATATCTCTTAAGCACGGGTTGTCTGGAGAGAGCTGGTGTCCGTGTCCTTGGAGATGCTTGAAAATCTTGGTCAACTGGCTCCAAGCTGAAACTACAGCTGTCCCTGCTCCGAGCAGAGGTTTGCACTTGAGGACCCTGAATAGTGCTATGAAAATAAATGTTTGCAGAAGTTCTACCCTTGTTCTGTGAAAGCTGCAAAAAGTGGAGAGTATTCAATAGGTGTTCTGTGCATAAGTCCATTTATTGACTGTACAGAACAGTGCTGCAGATCTAGAACTGATGGTACCCTGCTCAGTTTTCTCTGTTTATACAGGTTTCACAGCACTGTCAGAACTAGGGAACCTCAGACTGCACATCCATTCAAAGCAAGTTGGCTTTAAGTGTTGAGACAATTTTGCTTTATTCAGACTGGAATTCAATTTTTTTACTTCAATTAAACTAGTAGAAATACTATTTTTTTAACCTTCTAGCCCACTCATTGCATTCTTATCCCTTACAGGCAAGGGAGGGATAGCTCTGAGTTAAATAAAGATAGCAGATGTGTGGGTAGGTTAATGACACAATGCAGTGAGGTGGACATGAGCCAGTTACCAAATCCAGACTGTTAGGAAGCCTATCACAACATCCCTGAACTTATTGCCCAGTTTTTCTTTCATTGTATGACCCATCTGTGGATTGCAGAGTAAGATTAGAGGAGCATTTATTGCCCTCTCTATAAGCAACCAAAAAGCCCCCTTATGCTGTCATGGTGTTAGTTTCACTAATGGTCCTTCCTTCCTCCCAGGAAGATAAGTTCTCATCACTTATTTTCTTATGCACTTGAGAAACTGGATTTGAGACCTGGTTTTGTTGAAAATAAAGTTACTCCCAGTTACTTTTCTGCCATATCAAATCCTTTATTTACATTAGCAAATACTTGGAGCCTGTGAATTGATTGCTACAGACTGAAAATTATTTAGAGGGTCACTGTGAATGTTGTAAGTTTATATTACTTAAAGCTTTCAGAGCATACCGAGTTCCAGCTGTGTGGTTAAACCCATTCAGATAATGCCTCTTGGTCACATGGAACTAACCACGAAATGCCCGGCTTCATGGTATTTGCCTGTGTGCATGTTTGCAGTAGATGCCCACTCTAAAACTGAATCCCTCAATCCTCAACATACAGTCATAGAATCATAGAATTACAGATACTTTGGGTTGGAATGGACCTTTAAAGGACAGCTAGTCCAATCCACCTGCAATGGGCAGGGACCTCTTCAACTAGATCATGTTGCTCAGAGTCCCATCCAACCTGACCTTGAATGTTTCCAGAGATGGGGCATCCACCACCTCTCTGGGCAACCTGCTCCAGTGTTCCACCACCCTCACAGTAAGAGCTTCCTCTTTATGTCTAGTCTAAGTCAGCCCTCTGTTAGTTTAAAACCACTACCCCTTTTCCTATCACTACAGTCCCGAGTAAAATGTTTGTCCCCATCTTTCTTATAAGCTCCTGTAAGCTTATAAGCCTCTACAAGGTCTCCCTGGAGAGTTCTCTTCTGCAGGCTTAACACTCCTAGAGCTCTCTCAGTCTTTCCTCATGGAAGAAATGTCATAGAAATGGTTTGCATTACCTTTCACTGATCAGGTCAGACAGTGGACTTCTGACAGGATAACTCCTGTCTATCTATACAGGCATTTTCAGCAGAGGGTCTTTACCACCAAATAGATTGGATTGTCCTCTTAAAGGAAAAAAAAAAATGTTCCCCAAAATAACATTATTACAAAAGAGATTTTTCAATAAAACTTTTAATTTCCTTTCTATGTAGCCACAGGGCAAAATGAGCTGACTTGCATACATATCTGCTGTGCTTAAAGACAGATAGAAAAGGCCTAGGATGTTTTGAAACAGTCATAACCCTGCAAGAAAAGAAAAAAAAAAAAAAAGGAAAAATCCCAGGAGTATAAACTTGTGGAACTTCAGCATCAAGGGTTATTATTTTTCCTATTTCTCCATATCTTTCAAACATAGAGTTCAGGATTGAAAATATCTTTCACAGATGCAGTTTTCTAATAAATTTTGCTGAAAATGTTATGACATTATTTACAGTTTCTAGATAAGCAGATATAAAATATAATTTTTCCACTTTTAAGGAAAGCTTATTAAGTGTTTAAATTGCAAGTGGGAAAAGCAATGCACAGAAAACCATTTAAAAATATAAACTTTAGATAAACACCTAAACAAAACATTTCTATGAAGTCAAAGGAATTCAATTACAGGATGTTGAGATTAAACATATACTGCTTAAGACAGTCTTCTGAGCCAAAACAATTAAATTAATCCTATCTGTAGTTTTCTGAGTGCTTTGCAGTGTGTGATTATGTATTTTTACCCTTCTATCAAAATCCCTCCTCCTCTTCTTCTGTTTAATGGAAAGAAAATGAAAATTCATTTTACAGTTGGAAAAGTAGGGCAGAGAGAGGATAGAGAAGAAGTCCCAAGTCCCAGGGAGCTGGCAGAAGCAAGAATCATCTCCCTGCTAGACCTCTGAATGTATATGCCACTGAAGAAATTGGTCTCTTCACCAGGTTTGTAGGTATATTTTTGACCTCCATGAAACCTTTGGGAATGAAGTTAGCATACAGTTAGCATGCTCTGCATGGTCAGGGCATCCCTAGCTGCAAGCTCACGTGGCATTTCTGCCTTGCTTCAGAGGGGAAATAATAGCTGAGGCAGACGGCTCCTGGTCCCCTCACCTCCAGCCCCAAAGTTCAGAGGTTAGTAAAGCACGAGGGAACAATTTGTAATTGATTTTGCCCTTTCCTATTGCTCACAGTCGATCAAAGCCTGAGCTCTTCCTGCAGTGAGATGCCCTGTGTAAATCTTCAGGTATCTAAGAGCAACCTCCTGCCTTCAAACTAAAGAATAAATAAATTCCAGGTGGCAGTTCAGAAAACGGAGCTGAGGTGTCTGTGAAGCACAGATCACAATGAATGAGAAGTGGGTTGCTCCCAGTGCGTACTTATGAGTGTGGTACCATAAATGGGATTCTAGGGGTTGCAAACAGTATCAAAAGTGCCACCACACTGTCCAGTCAACACTAGCTCATGAAGTATCCCACAAAAGCCTAAAACTCCTGCTTGATTCGTCCATGTCTTTGAATAAAATCTTTAAAGATAACGTATAGCTGTTAAACATGTATGCAGATCTCATACAAGCAAAAGGCTATAGGGTGTGTGATTTGGTATCCTGTGGCCTGCGTTGCCAAAAAAGTAAGCCTAGGAACCTTTGTGTGTATGTGTTAAAACCCGAAAGATTTCTAAGTGCTTATTTTTATAAGTTATATTTACATATCATTTCTTTTCATAATTATATTTTTTAAAAAGTACACCCTACATTTGAACTAAATGTGACTGTCTTGCACAAAAAAATTCAGATTTTTTAAGTGGACATTTCACACAGGCATCATTCAATGTGAATGAGATATGGGCTAGCCCAGTGGAAACCATGCTCTGAGTAAAACTCCTTACAGTATTTGAAAAGGTAGCACATTATTTGTAGACCCCAGCCAAAATCCTATCTAAGTAGAAAAGTTCCAGTAGAAAAGAAATCAGATTATAAACCTCTCTGAGTTGCGTTTTTGACTGTCATCTGTTCTTAAGAAAGGGCTGGGTATGAAAATCAGGCAAAGATAAAGAACATGGATCTTGTGGAAAATGTGGTGCACTCATCAAAGGGATTGGGATAACTGCTGAGCTTTGACCACAGCATGGGGCGAGTTCTGAGTCATGGGTCTGTGTCCAGGCTTTGCAGGCTGTCCTGATACTGCTTCTTACCATCTCTGCACCTCACATGCTCTGTGAAAGATGCTGCTGGCCAGGGTACCTGGCCTCGTCAAAGAGGGAAAGAGGGGAGAAACAGCATCTTTTTTGCCTGTACTGGAATCCCATCAGCCCTGCTTCTGACCAAAGGAAGGTTTACCTCATTTCCCCTCTGTTGTACTTAGGGCAGCAGAAGTGGCTGTGGTATCTGCAAAAATGTATGCTGGTCAGTGCCAAGAATTTTGCAGGTTTCAGAGCACAGTCCAGCGTTAAGGCAGGATTCAAAGATGAGAAGATTATCCATGGGTATTTACTTAAGGATGTTGTTTGGCAGAAAGGAAAACATGGAAGGAAGAGAAAAATTTTGGTTCAAAAATGATTTCCTGGTAGTAGGAGTCAGCAAGTGAGAGGTGAGTGACACACAGAGCAGAGCACAAGGGGAGATGTGATGAGATGAGACACTTATGCTGGATTTGACAGGTAAGGACTACCTCACGGCTTTACAAAAACAAGCAACTTCCCAGGATCTTCACAGCAGTGAGTGCTGAAAGCGGGACGTGTCTTTGTTTGGCAACACTGGAGAAAAAGGCATTGCTGTCCTCAAGTGAGGACAGGAAAATGGTGTAGGTCAGTCATGCTATGGGTGCCCAGGTGGCATGGGTAGTTTTTTAGACAGGTTGGGTGCAGCCAGCTGGAAGATGTCAAAGTGCTCTGGACGCATGGGCAGAGCAGTGTCTCCAGGCTGAAGGTGCTCTCAGTTACATGAGACATCAAACAGTAGTGAAGCTGCTCTGCATGGTGACTGTAGACACGTCTGGGACAGAGAGGACTTGAGAGGACAAGTAAGTGCTTAAATGTCCATATTAAGCTTCAGATAACTATTGTTTATCACAGCAGGTATCACAGAGAGGCAGGCTACAAGTTGTGTTTTAAGGAACTTAATCTTGACAGGGCCCCTAAACCAGGTTTGAGCAAAAGGACAGAGATATGAACTGCTGTAAGACTATTCTCAAGCCTAAAATAAGTGAATTCTCTTGTTTTCTGTACCTTTCCACTTCCTTGTTTTTTGTTAGACTCAAAAAAAATTGTCAAAGAATGGTTTATAGCATTTTCATCAGAGATAAAATCAGAAAACTACCAAAATTAACTTTGTTCATATTCTTGGAATGCTATTCCAGGTTGACCTCTAAAACAGAAAGTGATTTTGATCTTGACACTTTTATTCGTCTTTCCAAACATCTGGACTTCTTGAACTCTGCTCAACTTTACTTTGCCTCCTTTAGTTCTATTTCCTGTTACACCATTAAAAAATCCACAGAAGTATTTAAAACTCCAGAGCAACAGGCTTATGGAGAAACTTACCAGGAATGAAATGCATTTGATTAGATGTGATTTCAGAGGAGGTGTGATGAGGATTGTATTATAGTCATGCTGTACCCTCAGAAGGAAGGGGAAACATCTGTGTGGCAAATCCAGTATGTAATTAGAAGTAATGGAGTCTTGCTAAGGCTCAGGCTGTGGCTCCTGGTTCCACTCTAGTTCAAAAAGTGTTTACTTGAGGTTTGCAGAGAGTTGGCAGAATATGCCTGTGACTCCTTTCTTTCCATGCTTTCTATTTCTTGCCTGGGGAGAACAGCTGGAAATCTCTTCATATGTTCATAATAAACTGCAGCTACAGAGGAAGATCAGCTGGATCAGTAGTCACTGCAAGTTATACTCATCAGCACTTCCTATGTCCCTAATGCTGGGCAATTTCATGAGGAAGAGGAGTGAGAGAGTATGTTGGACTGAGCAGAGAGAGAAAGGAGTGTGATCAGCAAAGTGGATGTTATTATGAACTAGATAAAAATAGTGAGTATGAAGAGAAGGGGGCACAAGAGGGTCTGGGGACTGCATCATGGGAAGGTGTTGGAGATGCTGAGGCGCTGCAGTCTACAGCTCTGCCCCTTGTGAGGAAGCTGTAGACTGCAATGAGGTCTTGCCTCAGTCTCCGCTTCTTCAGACTAAACAGACCAAGTGATCTCAGCTGCTCCTCATATGGCTTCACCTGAAGGCCCTTCACCATCCTCATGTCCCTCCTTTGGACACTCTCCAATAGCTTTATATCTCTCTTCTCCTGTGGCACCCGAAGCTGCCCCCAGCACTGGAGGTGAGGCTGCCCCAGTGCAGAGCAGAGCAGGACAATCCCCTCCCTTGCCCGGCTGGTGATGCTGTGCCTGATGCCCCCCAGCACGCGGGTGGCCCTCCTGGCTGCCAGGGCACTGCTGACTCATGTTCAACTTGCCATCCACCAGGACCCCCAGGTTCCTTTCCACAGCCCCACTTGCCTGTACGTCCAGGGCCGCCCCATCCCAGGTGCAGAATCTGGCACTTTCCCATGTCGAATTTCATGTGGTTGGTGATTGCCCAGCTCTCTAATTTGTCAAGGGCCTCTCTGCCTCTGAGGGAGTCAACAGTTCCTCCCCATTTAGTATCACTGATATTGCTTAGTATCCCTTCAAATCCTGCGTTGAAGTCACCTATGAAGATGTTGAAGAGCACAGGACCAAGGATGGAGCCCTTGGGGAGCTCCACCAGTGACAGGTCCCCAGTCTGATGCCACCCCATTCACTGTAACCCTTTGTGCCTGACCCATGAGGCTGTTGCTCACCCATCATATGACGTGTTTATCCAGCTGTGGGCTGAATGATGCTGTGAGAGACAGTATCAAAAGCTTTACTGAAATCGTAAAAGATGACATCAACTGGCTTCCCTGATCAGCTAGGTGGGTTACCTTGTCATAAAAGGAAATCAGATTTTACAAGCAGGAAACAGTGCTGGGCATAGTTACTAGAGATAACCAAGTTTTCAGTGACAATGACTGCAGATCTCTGCCTCCTGTTTATATATTTCCTCTGCTACTGGTCAGGCAAAGATACTTTTAAAAGGTAAGTCAGTATCAATAGAAATGGGTGCAGTAGTACACCCTTGGCAAAAGAGAAGTGTGGAAGGCTTCCAGGTTTTTGTTTTCAGTGGTAGTGTGGGAGTTTTGAGGGGTATTTATTGGTGTGGGGTTTTTTTTGGTTGTTTGGGATATTTTGTTTTTTTCCCAATACAATGATGTTGATGTTTAAATGCTGATCACTCTTGGCCTGTCGTCAATAGAAATAAATATGTAAAGGCCCTTCTGCATGGTGATTTTGCAAGGTAAGCTGTAGAAAATTAGTAAGAAACATCTCTTCGCTCTAGCACCGTGTAAAAAATAGGGCTTTGTGGCTAGAGGGATGAATAGAAAGTGTGGGTGGATACAATGATCTGGATAAATAATAGTAATTGGCTGCACTTGGGATGCTTTTTAGAGCTTTGTAAGAGAGGCACAAGTGTCTTTTCATCAAACTTGAAGCATTCTCAGAATTTGCCCAGGGACAAAAAAAAACCCCCAAAACCAACTAAAGAAACACACTTAGCTTCAACAGCATCTGAATCTCTCTGATGACCTCCCTGATGACTATTAAATGATCTCCAGCAGTCTCATCAGCTAAACCCAAACAGAACTGGCTTGCCAGGAATACCAAACCTTTTGGTCAAATGACACTTAATTTCTTTACATAGCTGTTGGGAAAATCCAGTGAAAGAAATAGTTCATATTAAAAAACACAGGCCAATTAATTTAGTAAAATTTTTCCATACATGCTTTTTGGTTCTAAATATTTCTGAAATTACTGGTTTACACCTGTTTATACTACTGGTTTTACAGAAAAATCAATTACTTTCTTTGCTTTTTAATGTGATAAGCTTCTAAATATAAAATCAAGACCTAGGAACAGCAGGACAAATAGGATGTACCTGTGTCATACATGCCCAGTCAGGATCAACTTACAAGACTCATTGGCCAGTGGGAATGAATATTAGCTGGAAGCCATCACCAAATGTAATTTCAAGACCTTAGAAGGTTCCCTGAGCATTTTGTTCAGCATGAGCTTGTGTCTGCAAGCTGACATCCCCAGGGATGTATGCATGCTGGCCACAGGCTCTGCTAAACTGAACATCTCACCAAACAGTTAAATGTCCATGTTTCCAAATTTACCTGTTTGCCTTAAAATACTGAAAACATCTTCACTGAATATTAAAAGCACTCTTGCAGATGATTTCCATTGATCCTAAACTGCAGTCCAAATTACGGAGTGCCACACTTCTAAGCCCTGCTAAACGCTCCCTGCACCTTCAAACACCAAAAATTTTTTCAGTGGGGATGGTGAAATACTGGGAGAGGTTTTGCCTGGAGATATGGTGGATGTCCCCTCCCTGACAACATTCAAGGTCAGGTTGGATGGGGCTCTAAGCAACCTGACGTAGTTGAAGATGCCTCTGCTCACTGCAGGGGGTATTCAACTAGATAACCTTTAAAGGTCCCTTCCAACCCAAACTGTTCTGTGACTCTAATGAATGTATAGTAATTGTACCTGTTATTTAATTCTACTGTTATTTAATAAAAGCTAAACCGCTATACTACAGGATCCAAGCACATAGCTGACTAGCTGACAAAGTTATTTACAACAAATCCACCTATTAGTTTCACCAGATACTTCAATTTTACAGCCTGATACCCACCACTGCAGCTGTCTTGCATTTCTGTGTAAGCCAGGATCCTCTCCACCTTTGAAGGTTCAAATTTCAGCACTAGGTAAATATCCTCTACCTGTGCTGCATGTCTTGTCCTTCTGACATTTTCAGTTAATTTTTCTGAAGAGATTCAGAAGAAAGGCACAGGCTAAAATCTCCCTAACTGGGCTGAAACAAACCATGCCATCATCTGTCCTGGACTACCTGTGATAGATAAATCCCTAAAAGCCAGTCATGAATGCTGAATCCACTTCTGGGCACCACTGAGGTTGTGAGCCCGCAGCTGAGGTGTAACAGAGGGTCTCTAGGAGACACAGTGGGCAGGTAGCACCACGGTCCCTTTCCTTGACTGGGAGACTCAAAGATGAACAAAGATGAACAAACGTTACCAGTAACATTTGGAGAACTGGAAAAGAGTTGTGTGTAAAGGATGCACATGATAAGAAAATGATGAGACAGTGGCTTTATGCTATTCAACATAGTGGCTTTATGTTATACAACTTTCCACACTTCAGCAAACATCCCACAGGTTTGTTCTTTGTGCAACTGAAAATGTGGAGTCTGAGGAGCTCAGAGACCACTGCAGAGCTTTAAAAGAGCACAGCCACCCCAATGTGCAGATTTGAATTACTATTATATTAATATTCTTTCTTAATATTGCCAGAAAAGCCAACGTTTTCCCCCTGAGAAATTCAGAATCTTTTTCTTTACTGAAATCTGTACAGGGCTCCTGCTGACAGAAAGGTTAATAAAGGAAGTGAGCTATCCAAAGTTCTCTGACAATGTTTATTATGTTTTTTTTATCAACCACACAGACTTGTATTTTAACCTTCAGGGTCTCAGGATATATTAATGCACCAGAAAATGGATGTGAAACTCACCATAAGTTGCTGTGTCAATCTGGAAATGCGTGAGAGTTGCGCAAATGTTGTTTTAAATAGAAGTGTGATTTTCAGATTATGATTTGTGTATAGAAAAGGCACATTTAGGGCACTCCTTGCTCCTTAATCTCTTTTCCTATTTTTGTTTGTTTGTTTGTTTATTTCTATTTATTGCTCTTTATTTCCTTCTGTGTTGTTGGAAGATACCGTGATTGCCCAAACATAATTTCATATTTAAAATAACAGTTATACAAAAGGTTTCTCAGCCAAAGGCCCAAGTCCAGGCCCTGAGAATTACTTGTAGAGCTTAACTGCAGTATTTTAAAGATAACAAAGCTGAGGCTTTTAAACAAGCTTTCATGGAATGGAGTTTTACTTGTTCATTGGCTCATCTAAAATTAAATGAAGCATTTCAAAGAAGAACTGCTACAACAGTAAAATCCAATAAGAAGAGAGAAAACATGCAGCTAGAACAGAATAGTTCTCACAAACATTTCTAGCATTAATTCTGCAGAATGCTGCAACTATTTTGTGCTATTTCAATGAGTTTGAGCAGCCCTGAACTCCCAAGTCTCATCAAGTATGGAACAGCATGCTTCAATCTCCAGTGTAGTTGGTTTAGGTCACAAGTTAGGATCCAAAACCGGACTTGAGACTGAATCACTTCATGATGGTTTTATTTTTAATTCTGAAAAAAAACCAGTTTATAAATGGTCTTTGTCACAAAATTGGGGTTTCCTTTTCAACTCAGGATATTTTAGATTTTGGTTTGATTTCGAACATATTCAGTTTTGAATCTTTGGTTCAAATCTAGGAGTCAGATTTCTATGTGCTGCTAATTTCTAAATGATTTTTTTTTGCCAGAATGAAAGAAGTTGGATCTTTCTGGTTTTATTGGTGTGGAGCAGAAATCAGGTCCCTCAAGAAACAGATTGTACCTGTATGAGCTGAAGCAAGAAGCCCAAGAATCAGACTGGGTGTTTTCCAGAGTATTGCTATCCTCTTAACACTTTCTTCACAATTCTGTAGTCCCTAATTCTTTCGCAGGATTCCTCCTGCTTCTCCTCTTACATATGTCTTTCATAACATTTTGGCCAGGGAGTATGTCTTACCTATATTTGGAGAGTGCTTTGTAAATTTACTGCACTCTATAAATCCTTTTATGAGAATCAGAATGTAAACCTTTACCTGCTACAATAACATGAGTGGAAAATTCTATGTTCGTTTCTCAATGACTGACTAAATATTGTCTTTAGAGTTATATTTATAGGGAGATTCTTCGTATGTGCTTTACTGTAAATGTTATTCTTAGAGGTGGAATTAGGAAAACCAGCAATTCAATACAAATCTTTTACTTTTCTTGAGTGCCAAAGAACTTTTTCCAGTTACACTGCATCCTTCAGGCAGACAGAAAGTAAGATGAGCCCTTAAAGCTATGTGAAATTGGAGCCATAAGAAGTATTTTTATTGTTTTATAAAACACAACCTGGGTTTACAAAACCTACCTGGAATTGTTTTGGCTTTGGGGATTTTTTTCCAAATTATTTTCCAAACCGCTACACTTTTCAAACCCCCTTAATCTGTGGTTTGTTTTTTTTTTTCTCAGCATCTAATCACCAATAATAGTTTCAAATGCAAACAAGGAGAAGTTCGTAAGAGAGCAGTCTGGGAGGATTTATCTGTGCTTTTTTTGAGAGATCAGAAAAGAGAGATCAGAGAGAGATGTCTCTGGCTCCTGTCTTTGTATGCCAGCCCATCCTTGCAGGCAGAGCAGCTCTGCATGTCAGCCTGGCACAGGGTGGGCAGGGGAAGGCATGGTGCTTTGGGTAAGACAGTGCTTTCTCATGATCGATGTGGATGGATACCCTGTGCAGTCCTGGGTGGTTCCCAACGGCAATGGACACACATTATGCTTTCTTTGACCCCACTTTGCACTCGCTCGTGCAAAGGTACAAGGTACTACCTTGGAAAGAGGTAGTGGAAATCACAGCAAATAAATCAAGCTAAATTCCTTTGCAAAACTGACATGCAGGCATGCATCTCTTCCTGCTTTATTGATGAGGTTCCTATTGAGGTTTCCTGATTGTAATTTATTTCAAATAACCTTCTTGTAACTTGCTTGACTCTGCCTAGCAGGCTGCAGCTCCCTGAGAGCGCAGCGAGGATTTCCTAGGGCCGTGCGACCAGTCGCATCCTGGAGTCCATTTGGGACAGCCCCTCGATCTGGCTCTGGCAGCCAGCAGCGTTACAATGCAGTGGTGATGAAGAAGATAGAGAAAGGTCTCCCATGAGGGTGGTAAGATGGCTTTATTCACATCTTGTCCCGGCGCCCTTGGAGGCAGAGAGAGAGAGAGAGGCCTCGTGATCCTGGTACAGAGTAGTTTTGTCAGGGGCCCAGGGGCAGTCCCTGGGGGGGGGGGGTTGGGGTACAGGAGCAAATAGGGAGAGCCCGAGGGAGCGGCCAGGGCTAGGGCAGGGAACAGGGGGAGCATGACATCACAGAATCAGGGGGTTTGCAGGCTACCATATAATCTGATTTAAAAGTCATCAGAAAACAATCAAATATCTCCTTAGATAGAACAGGATTACAAAGATGGTGCAATTATTCAAATACCTTCTTTCTGTGTTAATAGAACAGCTGCTGCCACTCCTTCTTTAACATGGCTGATCATTCCTGTCCAAGTTCATCTCCACTGAAAATGAACATGGGTTTTCTTATGTCAAGGTAACTCAGAGAGACTTCTAGACACAACTTACATGTAGTTTCTACTTTTCTACACACATAAATTCATAGGAACTTGGAATTATTGCTTGGAAGGGATCTCTGAAAATCACCCAGTTAAAACTTTTGCTAAAAATGGAGAGTATTGTTCAATTAGGCCAGGTCAGTCACAGCTTTATCTACCTGAGGCTTGAAAACCTACAAGGATAGACATTCAAGAGTGTCTCTGGGCAATCATTTCCAGCACGTACCATGTTCTTACTGTGAAAACTTGTGGTAAATTCATGAATGACCTTCATTTTTGTCAGACTAGCTATTGTAGGAAACAGGCTAATGGATCATGTTTTATTATGAAGTAGGTACCCTTATATAAAAGTGCAATCTGTTTTGCACTGAAGGCTGAGTTTGCCAAAGAATGGTTGTTAAGCACTGGAATTCAGAGGACTGAAGATAATTTCATCAAAATACTGACCTGCCGAGGTGTGGATCATTTACCTGTTTAGATGGAGTGCAAAAGACTGGGATGAAGGATGTGCTCAGAACAGATGAGAAAAAGTCCTATCAGAGTATCAGCTGGAGTGTCACAGCAGAGGACCAGAAAATAATGATACGACAATGTGACTGTGTATTTAACAAATATATTTATATGGAGGGAGAGGAATGGAGGAAGTGAACACCTGTGTGTAGGAGAGAAGCTGTGATCATTTGGGCGTGACTGCATTACCCACAGCAAGGAAAATCCTTAGGCACATATGGAAAGTGAAACAAGCCCATCTTTCCCCAGACACAGAAGTGTTAAACATTGTCAGAGAAGTGTTACTGACATCTTTCTATTCAATCTCTGGAGTTAGGATTGCTTAATTCTTGAGTCCAACAGCAAGCCTCTAGCAAGAGAGTTATAAATATCTTCCAAATGATCAGTTACACCCACATGCTCTCTTTTCTTTTAATGATAAGATTTCTGGGGAAGAATTCCTTGCAGAAAATCATTTGAGAGTGCGTTATTGGGGAAACTGGATTGGTAAGCAATCAGGGAGGCTGCTTGCTTGCTGACTGGAATAAAGGCAGCACATTCTGCTACACTGCTCAGGGTCCTTGGTTAGTTTAATTGATAGGAAAGAAATGAAATTTTATTTGCTCAACTCTGTCCTTCACTGTACTCAGCACGGTGTTCAAAGGGGAGAGGGGTGATCGGACTGACTATATGCCCCTCCTGTTCTTTTCAACCAGTAAAAAAATATTACCATGGCTGGATTCGTGGTTTTCTGTGTGCTAGTTATGTCTACTACCTGAGCAGAAGTCTCAGTGACGTGCCTAGATTTCACTTCTGTAAGTACCTCCTGATAGTTATGTCTAACATCCTCTGAAGCCTCTGTAAACTCCTGCTGTGGGGGCGATGCTGAACAGCGAGTCCCTGAGTCTGCTGATTTCTTCCTCAGTACAAAGGACTCAGCTCCGCCTGCAGCACTGTGGGCAGGAGTCAGACTGGTGTGGCATTGTTCCTGGACTTGGCACTGACATGCCGCATAATGTGATAATCCCTGTGGGTCAAATCTCTGCTGTCTTTGGCCAAAAAACTGTACTCGGAGGTAAACTTCTGACCTTGTGGCTCTTTTTCCCCAAAAAATGTTTTGAAAAGAAGTAATTGCTATCCTTTCATAAGCCATTCCTTGCTTGGATGATTTGATTCTCCTGTGTGCTACTGTGGCTTTAAAAAGAAACAGTAAACTCTTCATACAGCCAAGACACTCCAGCACAAACAATCGAGGAGGCACAGCACCAAGGCAACCGTGTTCTTCCAAAATAGATCCCTCTGTAAGGCTTAACTATAAAGTCTCACCCATAACTTCATCTCAAGCAGGGAAAATGGTGTTTTGTGCCTCGCATGTTCACTATTAGAGTAATCTACTGAGAAAAAGATATTTATTATAAAAACACTTTTGTTTATTTTGAGAAAAATTATTGCAGTTGAGGAATTATGGATCTGACAGTGAAGAAAAACTGGCATTTCTTGAAAGAATTTTTCAGGGCTTTTTGGTTCAGTGTTAGTTTCTATAAATTTGGAGTGTATCTACAAGTTGAGACAAGCAGTGTTCCATCCTTAAATTGTGGGTTTGTGTGAGTACTTGAGGATACAGCGTGCTGAAGGACCATGGGCAAAGAAGAGCTTTACCTGAGAGATAGTCATAAAATAAATATCATTCTCTTTAGAGACAACAACTGTTTCAGTAAAACCAGAAAAAAAATTACAAGGGATTTTATATAACAATGCAATATCTTTAGTTTGCACATTACAAAAAAAATTTGCAAAGACAAAGAAATCTGGGTATTAACCAGTATGTAAATGAGCTGTAGTAACAGCTTCTACATGTAGGGCTAAAGAGCATAGTAGACTTAGTTTGCTGTCCACCAAATTCTGTCTCAAATTTTTTAAACAACCTTTACTTTTCTTCCTGTTTTGCATTTTATAATTTTAATATGTCTAATGGTTGGACCTGCAATTCTTTGTGGATTCAAGTGAGACTACATAGACATCTACCAGTGTGATTTACTGCAATCAAGTAGTTCATCATTTGCAGACTATATCCTCATTTGCACCCAGTAATGGTGTTAAAAGTTATTTGCAAGTGCAGAAGTCTGCGATTTAAGAGTCATGCACTAAATGTGCTTAAGAAAATCAAATAACTTGCTTTAAGAGCCATGTGATTTGCATTTCAGAAACAGGTATCCATGTAGATATTAGAGTGGAGAACCACAGCACTGGGGCAGCATGGGGTAACTTTTAGCTTAGGAAGAGGGTGAAGATACAACTTTTAGCTTCTTACTGAGGGTGAAGATCTAACTGATGAGGAGTGAGGTGAGAGATGGAAACCATTTAGCCACATCAACTGAACTCCCTTTCTTTTAACCTCATCTAGACAGATCTGGCCCCTCTCCTCCTGTGGTTGGTGGAAGTGGTTTTGCTATTCTCCCTCTACCCTGGGCCAAAGTCCACGAACAAAAATGGGCTGTTATTTCCTACATGAACACCCGTGCTGCTGTTCAGTGTTGCCCTCCATCTGTCTAGCCGAAGTGAGGGGGCCACAAAGGCTTTCCCTCACACTCTTTCAAGGAACCAAGTGCCCATGCTGTGCTGGCACTAGGTGAACACAGTGACTGAGCTCTGGCTTTGGGCCATAAGGCACTACTGGGGACTGCAAAAGTTGCTGGGCACCTCTAAGGCAGACCAAGCTCTGGCAGCTTCATGGGAAATTTGCCTAATATTCCTTGTATCTAAGGATCTGTCAGAGCAGAGGTATCCAAACATTCCCTCTGATAGTCCAAGCTCCCCTAGAGATACCCCATGGCAGAGGACCTGACAGAACAATATGTGAACCATCATTTCTCTGTTTCCTACAACTTGGCAAGTGAGAAATTGCTGCCTACAAAATTTGCCCCTGACACCTCAGCTGGTGGCCAGAACGTAGACTCTGCTCCTGGCCAGCCCCAACAGCTGCCAGGAGGAGCAGACCTGGCAGCCTGCAGCATCTGCTCCTGCAAGTTCTGCCCTTCTTTACCAACCTGCGTGTTTTAGCCAGCAGCCTCTGGACTGCTGCCCCTGCTGTGATTAGTCCTCCTACATTTCCACATGCATGAGCTGTCCACTACCTTTCCTTGATCCTTCTCTCCTCTCTGTGGTGAATCGGCCATGTCATGGGAGTGGATATGTGGAGGAGTTTCCTCTTCAAGGTTATAATCCTGCTTCTTGATGTCTACTAAGGATGCTCCTTACCCAGACTGGTGTGCTGCCTTTCCTACTTGGTTCTGCTAGCAGTACTTTTTGATCCACAACATTTACGCATCAGAATCAGAGATACTTCAACATGTTCCATCTTCCACAGGATAATACAGGCATTTCCTAGTTTATCACAAGCTGCTTTTGTGTAAATAAAAACAAAGCCGCAGATCCCCACAGGTATGAAACAGATGATCAGCAAACATGATCCTCCCCAAAGATATGTTGTAAATTTTAAATGAATGAAGTGCTAACACAGAAATCGGTAGCATTGTCTTCTTCTGGAAAGCTCATGACAGCAAGTCATGTGGTCTGTGAACTCCAGACCCACATCAGGCCTCTGTCAGGGTGTCGTGGGACACCAAGATAATATGAGACTAAAGCTGAACTGGAAACCCGCACCTCTTCTTTCCAATGATATCCCACAAGAGGTTTCCAATAAAGTCACTAAGTAGCATGAAGCCCAGTGGCATGGATGTCTAGTAGCACACAAACACCTATACTACATGAGGCAATCAGAGGTTGCATGTATGTGCCTCTTGCTGTGAGACTCACAAGATATATTTAAGAACAATGATGCCACCAATTAACTTAGCTTGCGTTGCCCATGCAGAAGCCAGACAGAACAGGACAAGGCTCAGTCGCAGAGTAAGAAGACACCATGCTGGGCAAGCTGGTTCCTCTGCACTGCCAGCATCATTCTGGGTCCATGAGAAAGACAGAGGTGATAATTTTGCACCAAAGAAGGATCAGAAAATCCTTGACAATCCAGACAAATGTGCTGATCTAACCTCATTTCTGCACTGAATGAAAAGAAGACATGGACTAGAGCATGCAGCTCCTCATAGTGCCTGTTCTTTCCCACCAGCCAGCTCAGAGTTAGCAAATCAACAGCAGAGTCTGTTGCCCAGGAAGCATCCACAGCTGTTAAATGGATTTTTGGGTAATCTGCCAAATGGTTTTCAGACAATCAGCAAGCTGCAGATGTGCTTAAGTAGCTGACCCTCCCACGGATATACTGGGGCATTAAGCGGCAAGATTATCCCAGTGCTTCATGCTTCTACTCAATGGGAACACATATTATTTTTCAGGTTTTGAAATAAAAATGTGAAGTAAGTAATGAAAGGAAGGTATTTAACTGTTGGGTAAAAGAGCAAATAAATGAAGTAAAATAGAACAGAAGGAAAGCCAAACCCCTCTACAGTAATGGCACTTGAAATCCTCAGCAGCCAGAGCTTTGCAGAGGTGCCAGCACTCCAGCTTGCTCTGAGACAAGCACAAGCTCTGCGTCTGGATCATCCTGTCTTCATGCCTCAAGTGCCTCTGCGAGGGTGACATTGTTTGGCTGCCAGAAGGGTGAGCTGAAGAGCAAGACACAAGTGCACGCAGGCTTTGTGCAGCTGCAGTGGCCTGCCGAGCACTGCTTGCCCTTCTCATGTGGCCTGGGGGATGTTTGGGACTGCAGCTCTGCAATGCACTGACAGTGTTAATTCTTAGGGACATGCACACATGAGAGAAGAGATGGAAGGCCAATAAGGTAACACAAACTGGAGACTATTAGAGAAGACCACCTATTTTTGCAAAATCAGTATCAGGACTGCTGAGTATTATGTGGCTCCTTTACATCCTGCACACATCTTCACGACCCTTCCTCATCCAGGGGGCATGTCTGGCCATCCTTCTTACCCATCTGGGGTCCTGTAAAGTTTCCCAGAGACTCGCACACCTTGCCCTTGGCTCTGCTTTTTGTTTTCCCACTGCTGGAAGCATTGCCTTAGCTGCACAGCTGAACTGCAGTTTCTGGGAATCTAACCATACTGTATCTTGCAGGTAAGAAAATTACTGTGGGATTTCTTTTTGTAGCTTAAGAGTTAGAGTCACAGCTGTTTCTGAACTGGCATCACCAGAGCTGTATGTAGCAGATACTTAGAACTGTCTCCTTCAAAGTGTAGTTATGACTCTGATAGGAAAGGATCCCACAGGGGAAGGCAGCATGGACTGAAGGGAGATGCAGAATTGGGAGTATCCTATGGTCTGCTGCTCTAATATCCCACACCGCTAACTCTAGGGTACCTAACAAAGAGGCAGCTGACCTATGTGAGCACACAGCCCTGAGGATGAAGCCTCCTAGGCACACACTGGTCCATTTCGCTGCTACTGAGGAATGATCTGACCATGCACAAATGCAGGGATGCAGGAGTCTGCTATTTGTGGCACCAAAAGAGTACTTTTGAAGCTTGTTTCTGCTTAAAGATCCAGCACTTTTATCAGGAGAAGGTAAGCCACATGTGCAACGTGATCAGGTACTATTCTTGCTCATCTGTGGGAGGCTGAGTGGGTACGAGCAAAGATAGGCAGCTGGCACACTCTGGTCTGCTCTGCACATGCACCTTCCTGCCTGATTGCTGCTCACTTTCCTGCTAGAAACAAAAGCTGTGTTGGATTTTGCCACCAAGATATCCCAAGGTAGGTGGAAAGGCAGCTGCTTGTCCACTGACCAGTATATGGCATAGCAAGCTGCACATAGGCATTAGGTGATCCTGGTGCTCGAACATTGCTCTTATCCTGGTGCCACTGGATCAGGTGCTGTGATGGAGCCTGGAGGTGCAGACATTTTGCTGCCAAGGGCTGCACTAGCCTGGGACACTCCATCACAGTGCAACCACCACTCCTGTTGGCAGGCCAGCTCTCCAGGCCACCCTGTGCTTGTGTCCTCTCCCAGCTTCATGTCAGGCTCTAAGTAGGCATCCATGGGGACACATGCACCAAAGAGGGTCTTGCTCCCTTGTTCCAGTAATTTTCAGTCTTCCTGTCTTCTGGACAGCTATTTTCACCTGGTCACCACTGCAATGCTGAAACTCAGCATTCATGGAGTACCCCTGCTTATGCCAAGTATGGGAGAGTTGTCTTGGCCCTGCAGTTGAAGCTGTTGGAGACAGCATTTCCTGTCTCTGAAGATATCTAGGCAGATATCCGACCCAACTGTGGGAAGGTGCTGGCGGCACCTGCCTCACATCAGAAGAAAAGCTCCTGCAACCAACATTTTGGCACACCCCAACAAGGCAACTCACTCCCTTGACACCAAAGAGAGTGTGGGTGTGTCACTTGGGCAAAGCCACGATGTAGCACAATGAATTGGGAGCTACAGCGCTGGTCAGAGCTGCTAGGGAGTGATCTGTGGCTGTCCTTGCCCCTGCATAGCAGATGCCAGGCAGAGGTCTGAGTATTTGCAGGACTGTGATAGTCTGGGTAAAAATCTGGGACCTGTGATCCTGAAGGAGGTGAGCTCAGAGGATGGAGCAGCAATCAGCAGGCTAACAAGAGGAGCAGATTGAACCACAGCTGGTGCAATGGGAACCATTTTAGGACTAGTCCCATTCTGGTTTAGATTTAAATCACAATGGACAGGCCTGTGGTTTTATTTCTGGCCAATCATATGGCTGTGGCATTTTGAGCTAATTTTAGTCTACCTTCTGTTAATTTTTAATTATTTGTCTAAATTGAAGACAGAGAAGGTAAGGCTAACTTAATTCTTTTCACACACTCAGTCTAGAACAATGATTCACCTGCAGAGAAAAACTGGTCTTATCACAGCAGAATGATTTCACATCTTGATTGTATTCTTCATGTCGTGGTTAAAGACTTGTTTATGTTTCATAATGAATTTTCATTTTCAGGAAGTTCAAGCTTGGCTTCAGAATTGTGCTCAGAGCTGGAACTCCATTTATCAAACCTCAGCTTGGAAACAAATCATGGTTCAAACAAGACTGCAAAGAAATATAGATGGTTGGAGGTTGGCAGTTATCACAAAAAGTGTTGTGCTTCTGCTTTTCAAAAACACAAACTATAGGGTCCATCATTTCTCCACAATTTTTGGGAAACAATTCACCTATCAATTCAGAACACCTGCTCTTGAGCTGCTTCACTGTACAGCAACCACAGTTCATATCATATAGTGGAATAGACTATTTTATGCTAATGAAATTAATTCAGGCATATATGAAGAACAGCCCCCTGCACCAGCAAAGCATCCTGGATGTAACTGACCTCTGAATTGCAGGCATGTGCTGCAAACTGAGTGGTGCAATTGAACTACGTAGAAACAAATGTTAGTGTAATATAATCTAGACGTGTAGAGTGAAATTTTAATTATTGCCTTCCACTGCTTTATCAACTAAATATCCCCTAAATAAAATAGAACTCAAAACAGCTTCTCTTACTACTGGTTCCACAAGAACTTTTGTGTGGTTAGTGCCAAAGTACTTTGCTGGACTAGGCTTTAAATGTCTCAGGATTTAAACTCCTCAGATGGGTGGAGAGGAAGGAGTGAAATTGTTCAACACAGAGGACAAGAATGCTCCAGGAGGTTTTCTGTGGCTCTTAATGTAATGAAGCAATCACTCTAGACCCACAGAATACAATTGTGGCTGTTTCAGTAACTTATTGGGTATAGAATAATTAAAAGCTAAAGAGAAGAAGGGTTAAGTGGACTGTTATGATCATTCTCTCAGAAGTGTAGAAATATTCCTTTTTATATTAGTCTTTGGCCGTTTGTTACCTGCCATCCTGTACTCAGACCTCATGCTGCTCAGGCTGGCAGCTGTGGTACTCAATCCAGCTGGTGCCCATGAAATATCTTGTCAGAAACATTCCATCTCCAACAAGTCTGCAGTGAATGTTCACCTTATCTGAAGAAAGACATAGCTCTTGACTGCCACAGACCACTCCCAGGTCTAACATTTCAATGCATAAATCCTCCTCTGAGCTGAGGGATTTCCTGGAACCCAAGGGTTTCTAGCACTTCTCATTCCTTGGCACTGGGTTGTCTACGGCCATGGAGGCTCTGCCCCAGCCCAGTCAGTGTGGCACCCACTTCCTCCCATCCCTTCCACAGGGCATGCTGTAACAGGCACCCATGGCATGATTCCCCCTAGCAAGCATCCAGGGAAACACATTCACCCCATCACACCAAAAGAACGGAGGGCTTGGGGCACTCCTGAGGGAAACTGCCTGGAAGGACAGGGACTTGGCACAAGGCATCAGAGTGATTTGTGATGTGGTGTTAGCAGGTGTGTGTAGGTATTGGTCTTGGTCTGACTCATTTCTGCTTTTGATGGTCTTTTGAGATAGCATTGATGGTCCCTCTCCCTCTAATCTGGCAAATATGTGTTGACCCAAAGAAGAATGGCTGTGGGGGGAAGAAACCACAGATTTCCTGAACACACCAGTGTAGGAGGATGCTTTGAAGGCAGATTTTGGGGTAAAGCCTGTCAAGCTGAGGCGCAACCTGGACAGAGTTCCCTCTGGCTCCAAACAAGTACTCTGACTGTTTGGCCACTGAGTAACAGAGAAGCAGATTTTCCTCCAGTTGTTTGGTTCAAACCAACATTTTTTATGCCCTGATGCCCTGTTTTCTTTTATGTGCAATGACCATGTCACCTCAAGGGAAAGTCTGGAGACAGCCCTATATGAAGGAGATGACTAGCAGTCAAAAAAGAAACTGGTAGGATATTTAGCTCTGTTTTTTTTTTATACACAGGCATTCTCCAGGTGTAGAATTTGGGGAAAGATACATTCCTCCTATTTTTTAGCACAGTCCATTCTGTTCTGCTCTCTCTCAGTGCCCCCAGTCCGATAACCCTTGCGTGAGGGGTGTGAAGTGGTTGTGGGGGCATTGCTTTGAGCCTGAAGATCAGAAGGGGAAAGTTCTGAGAAGCAATGGGCACCTCCAGGGAAACCCACTGGACCAACTTCACCCTGAGAATGGGCTAAGGAAGCTGATGGCTGATGGGTGCCTGCTGCCCTCTTCACCATGGGCTTTGTGGCAAAGGGTGTTTCAGCAACAGGGCTACTGTAAACTCCCTCCACCGTGTCCTGTGCAGGGACCTTGTTAGGTTGGTTGTGGGTGGTTGTCTTCACAGTGGAACTGCAAGGTGGTATCACTCAGCCCCAGACTAACAAATTTTGTAGAACAGGTGGAGAAGTTTGTGTAGGTCTGTATTTTCTTGGTGCTTACAGGCATCAAGTTGTGTGCTGGGCCTTTTGCAGCCCTATGCTTAGGTGTTGTCTTTCATCCCCTCCGAGTGCTAGGCTGTCTGTTGCAAGAACCAAACAATAAAACTGGCAGTTAAAGGGCCCTGGTTTTTATCAGCCTGTCCCCCTCCACAGTGCTCACGGCTGACAATATTCCATGGGAAGAGAAAAGAATATAACTTTATTTACAGAGTAAGCCCTGTTCCTGCTCCCAGGTTTAAGACAAGTGTTGTAAGTGTCAGCCCAGGTTTGCGGCCAGGAGAAGCCCAGTGCCTGAAGAAGGGTCAGGCAGGCTCTACCTTGGCTTACTCAGGTTTTCAAGAAGCTAGTTCTTCCCAGAAAGGCACTTAACAATGAGGAGAAGCAGGGCCAGGGCTGGCCAAAGGCTGTGTGGATCTACTTCTTTTAGCATAATTCAAGTTACTCTCAGCTGTGCTAAGGGGATTTCACATGCCTGCCAACAGCTCGTTTTCACTGCCCTATTGTTGCACTTAAAATGAAAGCAGCAGCAAATTTTCTCATCAAACCTATTTTTCCTTCCAGTGAAACTTGTGCATGTATCATTAAGCAAAAGTCGGAGGAGGTGGCAGTCAGTGGGAGGTGTGCTTGATGGGTCCTCTGGGGCCATCATATCATATAGGATTGAGAGTTCTGGGCATTTTTATACTGAACTTCCTCAAGACCTTTTCCATCTGCAAATGTGCAGTCTTTCCCTCTATCTTTGAATAATGCTTTGTGTAAGAGAATATTCTGGATGGCAGCAAATGAACCTTCCGGCAGCTCTAGAGAATGCAATGCAAAAAACAATGGGCTGAAACAAAGTTGTTTTCTCCTCCAAACCCTCTCATGGCTTTTGATTGTCACTGCCTATTTGCTTGCTGTTTCTTTTTTCTTTTGGAAGAAATTTGGTTTGTTAACCAGATTATCTTCACTGTGAAATGATAAATGACTGCACCTCAGTTGCCAATAGTCCATGATGCCTGGAAAATAAATCTGTGAGTCCAAGTTGTTCTAACAATTTGCTGATTTCTTTGGGGAAATATGAACAAAATTAATATGATGCTTATGTAATCACTTACTAAAGCTATGACTAATTTGCATCCTGGTAGTGAAAGGAGGAGATAAGAAGATGTGGCATAAATTACAGTACTGTTTTTCTCTATACATCTTTCTGGAGCCTGAGGGTGCCTGTTGGCAGCTGCAGAGGCGTGCCTCTGAACTGAACTGCAGTCGCACTGTTGGAGAGGTGATAAAGCTGGGCTGATGAGTCTCGACAGACACGTGGCGGCTTGTGCCAGGCCAGCCCTCCTTCCCCATGGCCCTGGTCTCTCTCTCCCTGTTAGGAGGTTGTTAGAAATGGCCAGTAGGAATTTCAGTGGGCTTATTCTGAAGCAGCTCTCAGGGATAATCAGCCCTTCCTGCTCTGGTGCAGAAATCCTGTCCCAACCTGGCAGGAGTGTCCCCTGCATGCGTAAGTCATCCAGACTGAGTGCTGTTTTCTGTACCAAGGCATGTATTCCTCCTTCCTCAACCCCTGAATTTTGTTTGTTTTGTTTAAGATTTGTGCACACATGAGGATATCAACATTGATAGAGGTGAGGCTGCACCTCAAGCCCTGTGTCCAGTTGTGAGCTCCTCACTACAAGAAAAATATTGAGGTGCTGGAGCATGTCCAGAGAAGGGCAATGGAACTGGTGAAGGGTCTGGAGCACAAGTCATGTGAGGAGCAGCTGAGGGAACTGGGGTTGTTGACCCTGGGGAAAAGGAGGCTCAGGGGGGGCCTTATCAGGCTCTACAACCACCTGAAAAGAGGTTGTAGCCAGGTGAGGGTCAGTCTCTTCTCTCAGGTATCAAGTAACAGGATAAGAGGAAACGGCCTCAAGCTGTGCCAGGAGAGGATCAGTCTGGACATCAGGAAGAATTTCTTCATGGAAAGCATTGTTAAACTCTGGAAAGGACTGGTCAGCGAGGTGGTGGAGTCACCATTCCTGAAGGTGTGCAAGAATCTACTGGATGTGACATTAGTGCCGTGGTTTAGTTTATAAAGTTGTGATCAGCCAAAGGTTGGACTTGATGATCTCAGAGGTATATCCCAACTTAAAAGATTGGGATATACCAGCCTATGTATGGTTGCTGGCATCCAGCTGCCTGCAGCATTGGAACCAAAGACACCAAGACGCTTGTGACAGCAGCTGGGGAACATGACTCTCCCAAATTTGCTGCATGGCATGAAAGCAATGTGAAAAGTACAATTGCTTTCCAAGATAAGTAATGAAAAGCCTCTGCCTTTTAGTGTTGTTATCTTAAGTGGTACTACTGGATGCTGAAACATGTTAAAATGTGTGGGAGTAGTGTTTGCTTAAAGCTCCACACTTCTCTTCAGGGCTGCTCTTTGGACTTTCTGTCCCCAGCCACCATGGAGCACTGTCAGCCTGCTTTCCTGGGTCCTTCTGCCTTCCTGCCCTCCAGAGCTGGAGGTGAACTCCCACTGCAGCCCTTCCCTCACTGGGAATATTCATTTGGGTTTTCTTATATGTAGCCACCTAATGCTCTTACACCTGAAGCCTCTATTTGTGTTAAATTTAACTGGCAAGGACAGCAACAGGATCAAAAACTTTTGAGAGGCATGTGGGATTAACAGATATAAAGAGTGCTGTTACAGAAGACTATTTTTCTTAGGAAGTCAGGATAAAAACAAGGTTAACATACTATTTCACAGTGTTGTCTGTACTCTGAAGGCATATCTGTACAGGGAAGTGTGGTGCCTCACTGGGACCTGAGCAAGCTCCAACTGAACCTTCATGTCAATGACACAGCATATATGGAGGTAAGTTTGAATACAGGCAGTATATCTTCTGTTTGGGGCAGCTGTGAGGTGTCTGGCTGGGGAGCTAGCTTATCCAGAGTTAGACTGAGTAAGCTCTCCAGTACATTGCATTGTGCAATGCAGACATACCTTAATAGTTAACCTGAATAATAGAATTCCCTTGAAATCTGCTCTCCAAGTGTGGATTAGAGGCCAAATTTGGGGTAATTTGAGCAAGAAACTTCTAAGACGCAACCCATTTGTTAAAAAGTCATATGCCATCCAAATGTTACTGCTGTTACAGTACACCATTTACTGGTTGCTTACATCTGGACATCACACTGTGCCTGTGATCCTCTCTGGGCTGTTACCAGGTCATCCACTTAAAGTATGGTGGTTGACACCCAAGAACATTTAGGGAGAGAATACTAGAAGAAGCAATTGGGGTACAGACTGGTTCTCTCTGGATTAAGGTAAGAAGGTAAAGGAAATTGGGGTTATGTGCACAGCAGGACATGGTTTATGAGCAGCTGGGGGGCTTGCTGGCAGCTCTGGGGATATGAATTGCAGCATTGCTATGTTTCCACCTGCTGTCTGCAAGGGCTTCTTGTCAAACTTCAGCCCTAACAGCAAAACTGTCATTCTCAGAGTCAATGTTTCCATGGGCTCTGAAACTCCCACACATGCTCCATCTGTTCTGAAAGTTGCTATGCCTTAGAAGGGAGAGAGGATAAATTTATTCTGGGGTCACTTGACACAGCATGTTCTGTAGATACTGTCTGCCCCCCACACATATGCTTTTCTTATGCAGCTTGCTCTAAAACTCCAAATGGCCCACCCCCATTAAGCCCAAATACTGATTTGCTGCAGCAGGTGTGTTTGGTTGAGGGGCGTTGTCCTTCTGTCAAAGGGTCCCTGAGGTATGGACCACAGAAAGAGAGCTGTGTACAGCATTTTCTGGACTGTCACAACTTCTTCAGTGCATAGCAGGGGAAAAAAATAACCACCAAATCTTCCACAAATAGGCTCCCTCACCTTGCACCACTCTTTATGTATGTCATGTTATCACAGTCCAAATGCTTCACTGACTGTGTTCAAAGGGACTTGACATCTATCATTTCTTCAGAGACTCCTTGCTGAGGGACACTTGACCCAACACTGAACTCCCTGTGGAGTCTACTGGGCCAAGGTGGGCACAGTGCTGGCAGAGATGAATGTTCCTGTCTCAGTGCAAGCTCACCCCATGTTGCCCTTGGCCTGCCACCCTTCCTCCTTCCCCAAAGCCTTCCTGCAGTGGCTTGCAGGAGTGAGTGTTGCCCTCTGGATGCTCTGATCCTCCTCCATGCAGAAGATTTCTGTTGGCACTAGCAGCACCAAGGAGAAGTGTGAGAATGGGAAGAGTGCTCATGTATGCAAGTTTTGGGCAGTTGTCCTGCATGATGATGATGACATTTCCCCAACCCTTTTTCTGCTATAGTTCTTGTAGGTGATGCTGGGATGTGATGGCAGATTGGATGGGAGCCATCATACTACAAAGGAAAAGCAACATCGCTGTCACATTTTTGGAGCACCTGAAAAATGAATGCTATCAGGTAGTGAGGTTGATGGTTCCTAGTATTTTCCAAAACATGAATTCAGTGCTTAAAGACTCGAAGCATAATTGACTTAAACCTCTCAATACTGGGAAATTTGAGATGTGCCTTCTGCAATATCACTTTCACAACAACCGTAGCTCTTCCCCTAAAAGAAATGCTCCTCTAGACTTTGTGAGAGTTTGTCAGAGCACCCCATTCCCAAACCTGTGGACAATTAAGTGGGATGCAGGAGTCCTGTGAGGACACAGGGAGGCCCTGCCTTGCTTGGGAAAAAGGCTGAGCTGAAGTCAAATGTGATGAAGGAGGAGCTCAGTCCTGTGTGTCCTTGCTCACTTGTCCCACCCCAATGGACTCCATAGATGCCCATGATGAGGGCAGGAGATGAGGGCATAAAGAGTGTCTACACCTCTGAACTCCTCATTCCTCACCAGGCAAAGAGATGGAGCTCTTCCAAGTCACTTCCATTCGCTCCTGGAGCATCTCAAATGCAGAGCAGCAGTGTTTAATGATACCCATAAATCATTAAATAAACAAGCAAGCTATAAAAAACATGTGCAAACAAACCCTGTACCATGATCTGTACATATAGTTTGAAGTTATAAAGCTAACACCAATGCATTAGCTACAAAGATATACCCAACACTCTGCTGGAGATCAAGATAATCTGTGTTGGGAAATACTATTCTTTATCCCATGAGCTATTGTTATTGCCTAAAAAATGCTCATTACCATAGTTACATGGACGTTTTCAGCCAGAGCTAAAGTTCAGGCAGCCAAGACTTAAAAATGCTGGCACAGTTTGTAGAGCAGGAATGCCAATTTCATCCCTGTTTATTCCAGTGGTTTTGTATTATATCCTAGCAGTCTTTATAATTTGAGAGTTTTGCCAATTCCCTTCACTTTTCCTTGTGTTTCCAGGAGTGTATCCTCTCGGGTCTTTGGCAGAGTGTATGAGAGCAGACTGGCCTGGTGGAGTAGTGGGACAGGAGCCAGCACTGAGGGCTGTGGCACTGGGCACCTACCTGGGGTCTTCCGGAGCATCTCTTCCAGCAGTTTGTGTTTCCATCTACTACTTGTTTTGCTGTTTCCAGCACTTTACCCCTGTCATTCCTCAGCTGCTTTGTGCTCTCCCAGCTGTATTAAACAAAGGATGTCACCAGGTGTAATAATGCATCAAATATCTCTTCCTTGCCTCAGCAGCACCTGCAAAGTGTGCTGTTATCCGGGTGTCTCCAGTAAGGCACCTTCCTCTGGAGTGACAGCCTCCACATTAGTGCTGGATCCTGAGAGAGTGGGCCTTCCACTTTGCCTTCAGACACTGAGTTTTAGAAAACAGATATATTTTGTTATACTCTGAGATGAAAAAACTGCTACAAATTTATAACACTTGGAGGGCCTTCCCAAAAGGGCTATTTGATTTCCTTCTTTGATTACTCTTGTACAATAGTGTATTGCCTGCTCTGGTGAGTGCACATGCAGCCAGCCTTTGGGAGCCTGGTGAACCAGCTGGAATGTGATTTCCAGAGCCTTTGGCAGGGAGACAGATGCAGCCTTGGGACTGCTCCCACTGCCTCCCCTTTTCACCTCCTGCCTCACAGCTCACAGATGAGATGTTCCTAGTTTGGGTTTTTTGTTATTTTCCCCACCCTGTAGTATCACAGAAGAACCTAGGGCAGATGGTGCTTTTTGATCTGAGAATTAGGGATGACTATAAACAGACTAGCAGAAACCATTGTTACACAACAATACAGATCTTTCAAAAACGTACAAAAACCAGGAAGGTGGGATTAAGATATATCCCAA
This sequence comes from Corvus kubaryi, assembly GCF_017639235.1. Lineage (NCBI taxonomy): Eukaryota > Metazoa > Chordata > Aves > Passeriformes > Corvidae > Corvus > Corvus kubaryi. Next base: position 1,478,442 of record NW_024581096.1, on the reverse strand, counting down.
ATGAAATGGTTGTGTTAGTGTTCCGGTTTGGCCAAATTTAGAAATAAATCCTCTGAGAGAAGGCTCAACCACCCCTCCCCCACCAGGTTCGGGAAAAATAAATTTTCCTCAAAGGAAAGTGAAGCAGATAAAAACTATTTATTTAACAAACACACAGGAAAAGGATAATAATGCTAAATAATAAAAATCTCTCGCTGTGGAGAAAAAACCTGGGAAAGCGTTAGAGTCCTCCCTTTGGTATCCTCGGAACTGGGGCTTGGCCCAGGGCCAGGCCCTCTGTGCCTGGTGGAAAGTCCTCCTGATGTGCTCTGATGTTGAAGCAGTCCAGTAGAAAAGGGAGAAAATCCGAAATTCCAGGGAAGGAAAAACAAAGTTCAGCTCTCAGTCTCTCTCTGGAGAAAAAAAAGAAACTGAAACAACTGGCCAAAAGCTGACTGGAAAGCAGCAAGCCTAGTGCCTCCTCGCTTCCCTGCCACAGCTGAAAAAAAGTCGCTATCTCTGTGTGATCTTGAACAAGCTGCAAACTGCTTTGGAGAAATTTTGCTCAGTTTTTCCTTCCCCCTTTCAGGCTCAGTTTAAAGGCATAGAAAGGCACAAGAATTAATTTCTGGGCATAGGGTAGCAGTATGGGATACACATCATAAAGTCACCCCAAGACAGTTAGACTGGATGGATTTGGTTTGTGCCAAAGTCTTTCCTGCCTCCAGCCCCCAAACAATATTGCCAGATAGGAAGAGGCTGAAAATTTCTGGTCATGTTTGCAAAAGCTATCACTTCAAGTACATTGATCTGGCCCAAAGAGCACAGGTATTTTGGCACCAGTGAATACAGTCTTCTGCTAGTTACTAAACAATTTGGGCCTCTTTCCTCATGTTGCAACACATTGAAATACCTGGTAATGTCTGATGTCTGACTCATGGCCATTCTATGGATTTACCTGAAGACAGGAGATACAAGACTGAAAGGGAGTTTTCTGTATTGAACCAAAGGGAGGGCTCAAGCGAAGCCTGAAAAGATTCAGTGCAGGAGGACAGATGGGCTTTGGGTTGCACACCCTTTGGAGCAGTGCTGTTTTGTCATATCTGATTTCCATGGACGTAAACCAGGAGTGACACTCCCAAAGATTTGCGTAGCAGCTTGAATAGGGGCGCATTTTTAGCTGTGGCTGTCTGTAGATTAAAAGGTCAGCTTTTGCATCACTGGGTACACAAGTCATTTAGTACTATGAAATGTTTCACCAGCTTATGGTTTAAAGATCAGTTTCCAGTCCTGAACCATTGCCTTTAATTAAATGTCACTAGCAAGATTAAAATTGACCCCATGTGTGTAAAAAGTTAATAAATTGAAGTTTGATATCCACAGCCATGTAGGGTAGGGTGAAAATAGGTAACCTGGAGAATGATTATTGCCTTCTCCTTTCATGACTTAGACTTCGGGGTAGATGATGTACTTCAGTGGCAAAAGGAGGAGGAATCCAGCTCTGAAGCACCAGCCCACCAACCTGCAATAAAGGCAGGTTTGTTGAGGGCCAAGAGAGGCCCCACTTCACTGGAGAGTCACACTTTCCTCAGGGGTGATCGTGCCAGGGACACGTTGGGGAAAGATGAATCCCAGCCAACATCTCACCGAGGAAAGCACTGGTGCATTACTTCTCCCAGCAATACCCCCAGTAATTAAAATTTCTACAGAGTAACACAAGAAAGAGATGGTGTTAAATATTACAGAAGCTGTAAAAAATTCATTAGAGGAGAGGCTTTTGCAGGCTGCAAGTGTTGTTCCAGCCACCCTGCACATCCAGGTCCTGCTTGAAGTCCCCAATGCCAAGAGATGAGTATGTGACCAGTTCCCAGCCCACAGACCTGTCACAGGAAAATCAGGTTCAACTAGGGGGGAATTAATTTAGTTTACTACCAATCAAATCAGAGTAGGATAATAAGAAATAAAAACTAAATCTAAAACCACCTTTCTCCCACTCCTCTCTTCTCCCCAGGCTCAACTTCACTCCTGTTTTCTCTGACCTTTTCTAAAGCAGCATCAGGGGACTAAGAATTGGGGTTGCAGCCAGTATATCACATGTAGTCACTGCCACTCCTTCCGCGTTAGGGTGAGGACTCCTTATGATCATTCCCTGCTCCATCGTGGGTTTCTCTCTTCATGGGGTCACAGATCCTGCCAGAAGCCTGCTATAACATGGGCTTCCCACGAGGTCACAGCCTCTTCCAGGCACACACACCTGCTGCAGTGTGGGGTTGTCCACAGGATGCAGGTGGATACCTTGGAAAAGCAAGAATGCTGTCTAAGTCAGAAGGCCCTTCAAATGAAATACATTTGAAAAATTAGGTTATCTGATGATCTGTGGGAAATAAGAGTTGAAATATATGATGCTTGAACTCACATTCATGTTGGGAAAAGAATGTGTGCATGCAATGAACACACCATATTCAATCGACTTTTCCAAAATATGCACTTGAACAAAAGTATTTGCTGGAAGAAAGGGCAGAAAGAAGGCTATTTACATTTGCTGATACAGACAGAATGATTCAGGGTAATGCTCCAATCAGAATAATCTCTCAGAGACATACTACTTCGATAACTGCAAGAATGCAAGGAAAAATGTCTTAATTTTTCTGCTTGAGAGAGAAAGCAGCAGACTGTGGTGAGGCTGCTGAACTAGAAATATCTTCTTGATAGCAACCGTATCTGCTCAGGTTTCTCTTGCACCTTGCAGCTGTCTTGGCACAGCTAAGAGATCTCCTGATGTAGTGAGTTCATGGCAAGATTACACCTTTGCAAGCAGTGGCAGATTCAGACATGCTAATTGCACTGTGGGGCTCAGGGTGAGAGTGGAGCTTGAGGCTGGGAGCCCAGGGCGAGTCTGGCCTCTCTGAATGCAGAGCTTCTGCCTACATGGAAATGGATTAGGTGCAGACTTGAAAAACAGATGTCTGCATTTGTGTTTGATTATGGCTTCATATCTCCAAGGGATGTTGCAGGGAAGGTAGATCATCACCTTTAGAAGAAGGTATATAAAAAGACTCTTATCAACACCAGCCCTTGTGGTAAGGCAAATAGAAATTCACACAGGATTTCCTGTCAAAAAATTAAATCCTGACAGAGTTCAATCCTGTATTTTCTTTCAAATACTTAGTATTTCTCATGTTCCCTTACTAGTATTAGGTGAAGAATGACATTTACATGTAATGAAGATGTGGATCCTTGTGCTTATGTTTTTTGGGTTTTTTTTCTAATTAGTTTAGTTTCTTCTTGCTTTTTAGTTAGTTGTAAAATTTGATTGTATGCTAGAAAATGTGTTTGCTTCTGCATTTGATCCTGGATTGCCTAAAAGTACTCAGCACGGTTGTGCAACATGGAAAGAGTCCACAGATCAGAAAACAATGTCATCTTCATGAGCTACCTGGAGTTCTCCACATGTGAGCACATTTGGAGAAAGCAGCGGCGTTTGCCTGCACAATAATTTCAGCAGAAGTGAACCAATTTTTAACCACAGTACTATTCTGTGTTATATTCAATATACTTGCTGCTGATAAGAGGTCTCCACTCACTGCCTGTTTTCCTGTTCTGTAACTCTCATGTCCTTCTTTATAGACCTGGCCACCTATCCTCAAAATATTTGTGCCATCACAACGTAAAGTGACAATGGCAATTCCTAAAAATATTTCTATTTGGAGGAAAATGCTCATGAGCATCTCTTTTATTTGTATACCATCAAATAGATCCAACTGTTACTTGTCTTTAGAAGCACTTCTGGAACCATGTCCCTCCCTTTTAGCATTCATCAGTTACCTGAGTATAATGTCACTTATAATACATTAATAACACAGAAGTGGAGGAGCAATCCCCTTACAAACTGTTCTTGAGCCAACATATTTCTGGAATTGAATCCTCTTTAGCTTTCAACAGAACACACTAGCTGCAAACTTACTTCTGGAAAAAGAGAGTATTAAAATGGAAGCTTCTCTGCTCTTTATCTCTTTCGCTTCCCTGTCCTTTTCCTGCTCTGAGTCATATAGGTACTACAGACCCTTTACAAGCACTCAGTGACAAACATGCTTCCTGGAACCCTGGAACAGTATTTAATCTCAATAAGCACGAAATGTATATGATAGTAGGTTTTACATCCAGATATCTCGGGAACGTGTTTTCTTCATTTTACAGTGAAATGAAACTTAGAAAGGTGCCAGTTCTAAATTTACTATTAAAGACCATGGGTCAACATGCATGGAGAGAAATAACAAGATAAAACAAGGAAAGGAACTGGGGACTTCAGGTGATAATTCTAAAATTTGACACACAGGGTAGTTTAACCAATAGTTGAAAAGATTGTGTAAGAGAAACTGTCTTTATTAGTACAAGATGGATTCTTATCCTTCCTGAGAAGCAGTTGCACAAGGTGGTAAGTAAGATCATCTGGACTGTGTAGAAATACAAAGTTGATAACTTGTGCAAATACAAGGTTCCACATTTTTAATTTACCAAAAAAAAAAAAAAAAAAAAAAAAAAAGGCTTTTACTAGTACCTAGGATACCCTAGGAGCATTCTGAAAACTATTAATTTCTGCACTTGGTAATAAATGCCCTTGGACTTGTGACAAATGTAACTTCACTCCCATCTTAACAATTTGTTTTAAAGACCTGATCAAAGTAAGCATGCTCACATGGCATTGGTTTGGTGCAAAATCTTAATCATTCAACGGTATGACGGAGTTCATAATGACAACATGAAAATGTCTGTGTTTAACCTTCTGTACAAAATCTGACCTTCCTACTGATCAGTTCTTAGGAGGAAATCCTTAGCCCCACTGATGTCAGTGGCAAAACTCACAGTGACCTTAACATTTATGTATGATGGAAATAATTGAATCAGAGCAAGCTGACTGATTTTTCCATGGAAACATAATCTATTAAATGATTATTTTATTCATCGATTCTATGACCCAATGAAATTTAAATATTTTCAGTTTATTTTGTCCTTGCCATCATAACTATTCAGTGGAAAAACCTGTGAAAGCTAATCCTAGTCGTTAGGTTGGTGATTTTTTTGAAAACTGAGCTTAAAACTGTCTGCGAAAGCCTAAGTGTATAGACGTTAATTGCAAGCTAATTGCAATGGAAATGAATACTTTGACTCTCCTTACTGTTGGAAGATTGCTGGAAGATACTGTGAAGTCTTTGAATTTCACTCCTATTCTAAATCAGTCATAAATTCCAACAAAAAATTGTTTTGGAGCTATAAATGACTTTTAAATACTCCCAGTTCACACAGCAGAGCACGTCACAAGATTTTCTTTCACCTAAGTGAAGGATTTGGATTTGTCCAACTTGATACCCAACTTAGTTTATGTCATGTGCCACATGACATTGTGTAGCAGCAGGTACACAGTGCTCTTCTGCTGCACAATGTGAACTTTTGATTAACAGAACCCAAACCCAGTGGGTGGATGGTGATGAATTCAAAAATTTGTAGCAAAGTCAACATTCACTGAGGTGATTTTAGAAATATCTTTAAAAATCCATATGGAAAAGCCTTTGTAGAGAATGGCAAGGAAATGTCTAGGAAGAAATACTGATTTCCTCCGCCCGTTTATTGTGCTGAAATACATACCCTCATATGTAGAAAGTCTCTATTATATGAAGGGAATTAAAGCTACATGTGAATAGGAAGGAGAAGATAATAGTCTCAGAAAATAAAGAATGTACCTTAGGGTAGCACTCCAGTTTATAAATAAAATGAAGTTTACTAATTTTCTCATACATGTTTTCCTTTATAAAGGGGTGTAGGGGAGCTATCCAAACATTCTGGAGCTGTGGAATGAAAACATTTCCCTGAGATTCCTTTCAGTCTTTTTTCAGTGCTGAAATGTTGCTTCAGTGGATGTGTCCTGGCCCTTGCAACAGCACTGGTCTGGTCTGGTCTGGTCTGTTCCCATAACTGAAACTCTCTGGTCATCTCTTCACATGCTTGTTACTGTATTTGTCATTGTTTACATCTATTTCATGTAGCTGTAAATGAGCCTTTACTTCATTTAGGGGTATTTAGATATGGTGAAACAACAAACAGTGTTCAGGTCTTTCAAACGCAGGAAGCCAGGACAAGAAGAGGAGTGTTTAATAGGGTCTAACAGGAAACAGTCTCCTTGGAAATGGAGATTTATTTACAAACACATGAAACAAGAGGGACCCTCAGACCCTGGGGCAGAGGAAGGGTGCCTTTTTTTCCATAAACATCATCTCAACATCTCATATCAGACCACCAGCAGGGCTAGGGTTGAACAGAGCTGTCCAGTGGGTCCTCTTTGGCTGACTCATAGTGGGTATGGTGGTGATGCTGCTCCTGCCAGGAGGGATGCTGAGGGCTGGCACCCTGTGCCTTCCTCACGGTATGGCTACAGGACACTAGTGGAAACCTTTGCTGGCTGGATACCAGGTATTGTGGAGGATTCCTGTTTGCTGTGCTCATGAAAAATATTTGGAGAATATCTGGACTCAGTTTAGGCAGGCACTCGGTGAAGATGGATATTTCAGAAGGAACATATATAATGGTGAGCTGTCTTAAAAACAGAAAGAGAAGAATGTTAGTCCAGATCAGGGGTTCAAAGGCTTTGAATTTTGAAGAAGCTCTGGTCATTATCTGAACTTTGCTGTATCAGCTGTCTTCTCAGTGTTGGGACTTTGCTGGTTTCTTCTCCAGGAGCATCCAGAGAAGTGGAGGGGCACAGGTGGTTTAGAAACAGAGTGACCACTCATTTGGTGACTGGTCATCATAAACTGCAAGATGACTGGACACACTAATTGGAAACATCCAGGCTCAACATAGATAGTACACAACTGATAATGGAAAAGTCACATTATTTAATTCTTTTCTGCCTCCCAGGGTTACAATGAGAATCCATCTTTTGTATTGTTCTGTCCCAGAGGAGAGGGACATCAGGCTTTGGGTCACCAAACTGCTGTGTGTGGAAGGCTCTCTGTGGCCAGTGCCTTCTGAGAGAAGGCTGATCTCCTCTGCCTCTGCTAGGCAGCAAGCCCTGACAGTGTGAATACTTTCTATGCATCACTAAACCTGTCCACTTTTTTGTTCTGCCTTTTCATTGTGCTTTCCTGCTATTTTTTCTCCAGGTGTTGCCAGCAGCCAGGCTCAGGTCAGGGGAGGTGACTCAAGAGGATCACTGAGCTAGGAGAGGTCTGGCTACCACTGACTGCAGCAGCCTCCTCTGCCTGCCATTAACATTAGCATTCATCTTTGCTGGAAACAGTGCTAGGGGTCTCCCGACAGATGCCAAAATCCCTTGCCACAGTATTTTCACCTGTGCACCAACTGGAGTGCCTCTACCCATCTTTGGGGCAATTGCTAAATCCAGGTATCCCAGCTGTTGGAACCATAGCTGTTGCTGTAGAAGGTGGTGGCTCCTGGCTCAACATCTCCCCTTGCAAACCTCAGCCACTTCCCAGCCACTGGCTGCATGGAGAGTTTTGCTTTGGTGAGGGCTGAATAAGGACTCCACAGTTCGGACCTGCAGGTGATATTAGTCAGGCTGTGACTGCTCAGGTTTTCAAGTGTTTTGACCACCTTCCAAGAGCCTTTCAGTGTAACATAATCTGGTAATGAGTTTCACACAGAGGTGCAAAGGATGCAAATAAGCAACTCCCCACCCTACTGCTACTGTCTATACTCATTAGTGAGACAGATTGCAAAGTGTCCGCACAACCACATGAAAAAGGTAAAACGCAAGCAGGCTGGAAAGATTAAGCAAGTAAATTTATTCTGTATTTCTCTGTTTTAGAAAAAAATCAAAATAGCAGTATTTATCAGTGACCTGCCATTTTTCTTCCTAATTGTTTTTTTTTAAATGGAAGAATTGCTTAGAATTGTGTTGTGTAGAAAATAGGGCCATTTCAAAGCTGCATTCCAGGTGAAGGCGGACTGAGATGGAGTGTGATTCCCATTCCTGCTACGTGCTGCCTATAGGACTGATTGCCCACTTCCCAGTGGCAGCCCCTAAAGAAGGACCAGCTGTCCAGGTGCCTGCCCAGCCCTCAGGGACGTGCAGCACCCAGCTGGCAGGCGTGTGATGCCTCCAGGGTCAGTCTCTATGGTGGGTTGCATCTTGGCCTCCAGTTGCAAATCAAGATCAGGTATCACATCTATGTCACGACTGTCTCACAGCAGTGGTTTTCATTGAAAATCCATCATGTATGAGAGCAATTTTTGTATTGCAGGTGAAAAATATTAAGGCTTTTTCACCAGATGGGAGGATCACATGAGAACCGGGTGGGTATTTGTGATGAGACTCAAAATGACTGACATGTGAATGTTGCACATTCAAATTAAAAAGCTTTCAAATGAAACAGTGAAACCCTCCCCTCTCCCTCCCCCCACTCCCCCATACAGATTTGCACAATCTGGTCAACAAGAGTGACCTGATCTGGTGCTTTCAGCCATTATCCGCCATGGAATTAATGGGTGATCGAGCCATCATCATCCTGCCAAGACTTAGTGAAGTATCGTTGTCAGGAGCTAGTGACCATCTGTTCAGCAGACTTGTAGTAAAAAAGCATAAAGAAATTGAAATGGGGGAAAGCAGAATAAAGCCACAACTTTTCATTACTTCATATTTTGATACTTTGAACTTAAAACAACGACATGCTTATGATTTTCACCAGAACATTTTTCCCAGACTATTTTAAAAGACGGTATCATAAATTACCCTGATGAGATTTTCAGAAAAGGCACTTTCTTTAGTTGGTATATAACCTACATAAACAAATCACAGACAAAACATAGCTGTGTGCTTTCAGTATTAGATTTTTTTCTAAGAAGAATGTGGAATTATCTACATTTCTGCCTTTCAAAAAGAATTTTTGTTCTAATAAATGCCCTGCTCAAACTTCACTCTTCAGTAGAGTGGCTTAATGGTTTTTCAAAGACTAAACCCACTGCAAAGCAGCTTTACCCATCCCAACTCAAGTCAAGATACTTCCAAAATTTAGGCATATGATTTAAAATAAGTCCTTGTAAGGGAAACAATTATAATGATAGGTTTGTTATGAAATGAAGATACCAGCTGAGGTAAAACTTGTTTTGGTCCTTCCAGGTGAGTTCACTTGAACTTGTTACCCTTAAGTAAATATTATTTACATCTGAGGAGCAATATTCAGGAATGTCAGCAGTTCTAACTGACAATTAGAAAGGCATTGCCAAGTCTGGGTAATGAATCAGTTATTAGTAGAGGAGTCAGACAGTGCTAATCTCTTTACCAGCTAGTCAGCACTTTCAAACAGCCTGTGGAGATGGCAGATGCTGTTTACTTAGCACAGACATCTCATCTACTCTTCTAGCGATGCTGGAAAAAGTCAGTGGTCAAGAATCCATGTTGGTCCCTCTGATTAAGATATGTGTTCGAGTGTCCCCTTCTTCACAGAATGCTTTTCTCTCTTTATGTTGTCTTTGTGAAGTTGCATTGTTTTGGATGTAAAGCAGATTCCTTCTTCATAGACTTGGGAGATTTGTTTTTAAAAATAATCCCAAAATACCTGTCTCTTTGGCTTTCCTGGGTGGAGAAAATGTTGCAATAATGTGGTTGTGCAGTCTCACTAGGTCTGCACAGCACAGCAAGCCCACAGCCAGAGCACTCCTGGCCCAGCCAGGATGTTGCTGCTGAGGACATGGACAGGGGCTGGGGATGCTGCTGTGTGGAGAGACATCCTGGGCTGCACCTAGCCAGTTGATACAGATGCAGCCATTGTTGCACCTGGAAAGATTTTCAGCTGGCTAATTCTGGGGCTTCTCAGCACGGAGAAGTCAGAGCCCTGGGAGGCAGGAGGGGGAAAGCAAGGCTGTGCAAGCAACAGAAGCGGCCACATGGGCTCCTTCCTCAGGGGCAGGCCACACCTCTGCCATGTGCCAGGGCTTGAAGCACCAGCACAGCCTGAGTGTCAGCAGGCCAGCATTGTCTGCCCCAGTGGCTCTGTTGTCTCACCATGTTGGCCTCTTAATAGTCAAGATTTGATTTATTCTTGACTTTTTAGCCAATGCTCCCTGCACCAGCAAGGCAGGGTCAGTTTTTGCACGAGGCTTCTCCTGAAGTCAGTGTTGCACCAGCCTCTGGTGGCAGGGAGCACAGGGACATGTGCATGCAGTACACACTTACAGGTGTGCTACGCACAAGAGCCAGGCAGCCGTCTTCCAGGAGCAAGGAGCAACTCTGGTATCTGGGGAACTGAAGAAAAGCTTCTTGTTTGGGGAAATAGCAAACTCAGGAATTTAACTGCTGCTTTATGTAATTCTAAGTTGACAAGCAAGTGGTGAATGAAAATTGCTCTCTGCTCTCCTTGCACTCCCCAGACAGTCCATCCTAGGGGCAGAGTTGTGCAGGGATGACTCACTAATTCCCTTACTAGTGAGCACCTCCCAGTTTATTTCCTTTCATACAGTTGTTTTGCAGCACCTCGCTGCAGAATGGGGTCTTGCACTGCACGTTCACTGTCCCTCATGGCTTAGAAGCAAAGTAATTTCTCCTAATTCTGTATTATCTCTGGCATGACATTTGTTGCTTGGGGTTTCGTTCTCACTTGTATTTGCTGTCCCACTGCTGAGGCTGCTACCTGCTCCATTGCATGTATGGCTGGAGTGAAATTGAGGTCACCAATGGTGACAAGTGTGTCACCAAAACTGTCTGAAGACAACTTGACAACTTCCTGACAGCACATAGCAGGGCTAAAGCTGCTTCAATTATGTCCGTCAATTTTGAATCCGTGATTTCTTTATTCATAATACAGTTAAAGCAATTTTGACAAATCTCTTCAGTTTCAATCCCATTTTTTTCATCCCTCAACTCCCTGTGTTTTCCTTAGAGACTTGAATCAGGTACCTGGGAGAGCTTAGAGAGGTAAAATCATAGAATAGTTTGGGTTGGAAGGGACCTTTTAAAGGTCATTTATTCTACCACCCTGGCACTGGGCAGCGACATCTTCCACTAGATTAGGTGGATCAAATCGTGGGTTAAGTACATCATGGTGTCAGGCTTATCACTAAAATATCATTATGAAGCAATTACCTGGCTGAGAGCTCTGCAAACCCCTTTCCTGTCCAGCAAGGCACAATTTCTCTGGTATAAAGCTCTACAGAATATGTCTAGGACTGCTTTGGGTGATACAGCTTACGGTTAAGTTGGTCATAAAAGCTGCGAGTGGAGAAGGACACCCAGTTTAATCTGTTTGGCTTGGAGCTAACTGGACTTGCAAAAGGCAATAAATGCATGTGTACCTGTCCCTGGAGCAGCTTTGCTCACCATTACTCTATCTCAGGGCTCCTTCAATTCAATTGAGCAGCTTTGGATTACAGATAACAATGAAGCCTTGGGAGTTAAGGTCTTCAGCAGTGTCAAATGTACATTTAATTAAAAGTAATAACTGCTGCAAGCTTACTCATGAGAACACATAATATTCCATAATACATTATCTTCCAAATGTTCCCTGTGCATTTATTATTCTCATTCTAACAGATGGATCCTTTAATATTTTAAACTCGGGAAGACATTTACTGGAATGCATATTTAAGATCTGTATCAGCTAGGAGGTTTTTGGGGTTTTGGGTTTTTTTAAATTGAAACCATGTATGTTCATGTGCATAAAAGATATTATTAATTTCCCCAACAAAACCCACAAAAAAACCAAACTCAAATAATAGGATAGTTAATGGATTCAGATGGTAAGCAAGGCAGTTTCTTGTGTTGTCTGTGTGGTAATAATATATACATGTACTGTCCAAAAAGCTCTTTGTCCAGAAAAGGGTTTATCTCTTTCTGATGGAAGGCCAGACAGACATAAATTGTTTCAGTGACCTTTTGCCCCATGGTATTGCTGAATTATGTTGGAGCGGAGGTGGATTTAGGGATTTAGTAAATGGTAAGTCCCTCTGACCTTAATTACTCTAATGCCTCCTTTAATCCCATCAGAGCTATGCAAATGAAATGCACTTCCTGCCTTTAGAAAAAAGATTGGTTGGTCAGTTTTAAGCTGCAACCAGAGCATATAATGTTAAAATTGTAACAGGCAGACATTCTGGCCACCTGTTGGTCAGTCCTGCATGGGTGCGATGCAGCAGTGTGCTGGGAAGTCTCACTTGGCCAGCCACAGGGAAGGAGCAGTGTGGCTGCTTCATCTCTCCTGCCCATTGAGCTCATGTGTGGATGCCACCAGAGAGCCCACCACAGTGGGCACTAAAGCTTCACTTCTTTTGACCTACTTCCACACAAATATTCAGGGCTAACCTACAAGCTGATAGTGTGAAGGGCATACACATATGTGTGTATATCTGTCTGTGTGTGAGCAAGGCAAATGCTATGAAGATGTAAGGGTAGCTGCCATGGAGACTGAGCACAGGAATTAATTCCGTTGCTCTTTCATATCTCTCAGACTTAAATGTGTCATCCTATATGTTACACTTTTTGTCCCCCTCCCTGTCCAACATACTTCCATTCAAAAATATATATACAATTATCTTGAGTATTGGGCTGTTGCAAACACTTCAGTGGATGTCCAGAGATGCAAACGTCCCTCACTTTTTCTTGAGTACCACCATGGGAGGCAGTAGCACATGCTCAGCTATACAGGGTGCTGGCAGTGACCTGGCTGTGCATGTAAGCATGTGCTTAACTCCAAATGGTTGCCTAATCCTGCTGGCTTCAGGATCAATGCACCAAAGCTGTAGATCTGCTTGTGCCAGCACCAGGAAGGACTGCTGCCATCCCTATGCCCTGATGTTTCTCCTGTGCCAAACAAGAGCGACAGACCCATGGGTTCCTGCCACATACCTTCAGCATGCCAGAAGTCCTCAGGGCACAGGCCTGCTGTGTGCTTTTTCTTTCTTTAAAGAAGACAGCCCATGTCTGTGTTCTTACGGTGAGAGCTGGTGCATCGGGCAAAAGTACATCTCTGTTTTTCAGGCTGGAGATAGGACATGCTGCACTCCTTCTTCAGTTCCTTTGCACTTGGAGAAGGAAACATGGAAGTGACTGAATGGCAGTGGCATTGCTATCAGCAGCGTGGGAACCACAGCTTCATCATAGGAGAATGCCTGGAGAGCAGTAAATATCTCACCTGGAGGCCGGACACTTCTGTTTAGTAGGTGTTGTAGTGCTAGATTTAGCTTAGCAGGCTGTAGCTTCCTGAGAGCTCAGCGGGGATGCTTAGGGCAGTGCGACCATTATCGCACTCCCGCAGTCCATTTTGGACGGCCCCGCGGTTCTTGCTCCGGCAGCTAGCAGCACTACCAGTGATGGCAAAGGAGGTGAGAAGGGTCTCCCATAGGACTTTGAGAGGACTTCAATCACATCTTGTCCCCACAATCACCAAAGGCAGAGAGACCTCATGATCCGGTCACAGGGAGGTTTTGTCAGGGGCTCAGGGGCGGTCCATGGGCAGGGCTGGGGTACAGGAACCAATAGGGAGAACCCAAGGGAGTGGCCAGGACTGAGGGCAGGGGAGAGCAGGAGGGGTAACATGGCGTCACAAACGCAGTGGGTAAACGAATCACAAGCAGGCACCATTTGTGGTTTTGATATGCGTTGCAAAAAAAACCCCAATGGGATGTAACCTGTAATTCATGCCATTTTTAACAACTTTTCATGCTATGGTTTTGCTGAAGGCATTTGCTATTCAAAATCGGTTATAGAAGAAATCAGATGCTATAAAAAATTTATTGACCTAGTGATTGGGAATTCCTTGTTCCAAACATCCAACATTCAAAGTGTATTAGTAACACTTAACTAATCACAAAGTAATGCACAGAAAGGTTTCTGCTGTCTTGCTGTATATTCATAATTCCTAAAATAAGATCTTGGCTGCAAATAGCTACAATTATGAGCTTATAATTAACTTCAGTATAAGTTCTATCAGGATTAATTCAAATTCACTTCTCTTTGACAATGTGAGGCCAGTATTTACTGGAGAATTTCTAGGAAGCAAATTCAGCAAAGGTCGGAATCCAGATTACACTAATTTTGCTTTACTGGGACTAATTTTTTGCAGGATTTTTCAGTCAGTACTCCATTTCTATGATCATGTTTAGCTTTGAGAAGAACAGCAAAGAAAATCTGGGAAATTAACTCACTACTGAGTCTGACACATACTATGAACAAAAAAATATAATGAAAGAAAGGAAAAGGAAAAGGAAAAGGAAAAGGAAAAGGAAAAGGAAAAGGAAAAGGAAAAGGAAAAGAAAGGAATCTACCAATGTTGACTACATTTGGGCAAAGGATATCAAATAGCCAAACAGCAGCACATACAAAGCTTTGCTACACTTTACACCAGCTATATAACAGCTAGATAAGGGTTCCATGCTTCTGAAAAACATTATTTTTTCAATGAATGACATCTAATTCACTTGAAGCTCATGAAGAAGTGACAAATCTGTGATTTGAGTTAAGACACTTTGATCACATTAAATGAAGATGGTCAACATATCTCTGAGGAAAGGGTTAGCACTCTGTGGCATCTGGCTACTGGGCTATGGCACAGAATTGGAAAACATATTAGGAAGCACATGCTACTTCCCAAATGTACACCTCATCTTTGAGAAATGTTGACATTGCTGAGACATCATTGATAAACCAGACTGAGTAGATTGTTTGCAGCTTCAGAAAAGCTGAGGGGCAGCCAAAAGCCACCATGGTGTTTCTTCATTGCTTGGGGATCTTGCTTGGCCCATTGAGTAGAGGTGTAATGGTGAAACTTGGCATAAGAATGATGCTGTTACTCATCCTGAAGCAGATTGCCTCTGGTAGAACACAAGAGCTTGGAGGTGTCACTCGGAGAATAATTCTGGTTAGACATGCCCAGCTTGCTTGGACTAGGAAAAGCAATGAGAGAGCTCAGACATCCAGTTCCTTACACTGCTGAACAGTGGTCAGGCTAGATAACCTTATCATGTGTGATAGGATTATGGATATCCCTGGGGAAGAACCAGTCACAATCACAGCCACATGCACAGTGAAAAGGTAAGCGCACCCATGCTAAACACAGAATCACAGCATTGTTGGCGTTTGAAGGAATTTCTGGAGGTACCTCATCCAACTCCACTGCCAAGGCAAGGTCACCTAGAGCAGGTTGCACGGGAACACATTTGCTAAAAAAGCTGGCAGAGAAATTTTCCTATTTTTTACAGCCACTTGTGAAAGTCTCCTTTCTCACGCCAAGTAGCTGAAAAGACGGTAGAGGGTTTTGTAAACCAAGCCTTTATCTCACAGGTGCAAACTTGTTATGCACAGTCTTGTTTTCCACACTGAAGAAAATATTTTGAAATGGGTGTCATAGCATTCAGCCAATCACTCTGGAAGGTGTATGGTCAAGCACCCAATAATGTTATACCACTCTTGTGAACAAAGCTATATAAATGAGTCTGTAATTAATTAAATAACTCCATTTATCCTGGACTTGGACTTCTGTGTTGTTTTTCTTGCCATCCCTGCAGACAGCAGCAACACACGTCCAACTGGGTTTTGAATGTCTCTAGAGAAGGACATTTCAGGACCTCCCTGAGCAGCCTGTTCCAATGCTCTGCCACCCCCAGTATAAAGAAGTTCTTCCTCATTGAGGTGAAACTGCTTGTGTCATTGGTCTTTGTCATATCACTGGGCACCACTGAAAAGAATCTGGCACCAAGATGGGTATTGGTACCCATCTTTGAGATAATTTATA
Source organism: Corvus kubaryi (assembly GCF_017639235.1). Classification (NCBI taxonomy): domain Eukaryota; kingdom Metazoa; phylum Chordata; class Aves; order Passeriformes; family Corvidae; genus Corvus; species Corvus kubaryi. The sequence continues at coordinate 1,462,726 of NW_024581096.1, read as the reverse complement.
TGCATTGATGAGATCCCCTCTCAGTCTTCTCTTCTTTAGACTAAACAGGCCTCAGACTTTCCTCATAAGAGAGATGGTCCAGACCCCTCATCATCTTTATGACCCTTCAGTGGACATGTTTCAGAAGCTCCATTTCTCTCTTATACTGAGGAGCCCAGAACTGGACACAGCACTCCAGATGTGGCCTCACCAGGGCCCAGCAGAGGGGGAGGATCAGCTCCCTTGACCTGCTGGCCACACTCTTCCCAACGCACCCCAGGATCCCACTGGGCCTCATGGCCACAAGGACACACTGCTGGCTCATTGTCACCTTGTGATCCCCCAGAACTCCCAGGTCCTTCTCTGCAGAGCTGCTCTTCAGTGGGGCAGCCCCAGCCTGTGCTGGTACTTGGGGTTATTCCTCCCTGGGGCAGGACCCTGCTCTTCCCTTGTTGAACCTCACTGGGGTTCTCTCCAACCAGCTCTTCTGCCTACCACGGTCCAGCCGGAGGGCAGCAGAGCCTTCAGGTGTATCAGCCAACCCCCCCAGTTTGTATCATCAGCAAACCTGCTGAGGGAACCTTGTATCCCTTCATCCAGGTCAGTGAGAAACAAGTAGAGTGAGACTGGACCCAGCATTGATCCCTGGGGAACACCACTGACTGCAGGCCTCCAACTGGATTCTACTCCCCTGACCCTCTGAGCTCTGCCATTCAGCCAGTCCTTGATCCGACTCGCTGTCCATTCATCTAAACCACATTTCCTGAGTTTACCTATGAGGATGTTATGGGACACGGTGTCCAAAGCCTTGCTGAAGTGGAGGCAGACAACATCCACTGCTCTCCCCTCATTGACCCATCCTGCCCTGCCATCACAGAAGGCTGTCAGATTGGTCAAGTACGATTTCCTCTTGGGGAATCCGTGCTGACTGCTCCTGATGACCTTCTTTTCATCTGCGTGCTTGGTGATGACCTCCAGGATGTTCTGTTCCATCACCTTTCCAGGGATGGAGGTGAGGCTGACTGGCCAGTAGTTTCCTGGATCCCCCTCCTTCTTGCCAGTTTTGAAGATGGGAGTAACATTGGCTTTCCTTCGGTCATCAGGCCCTGTTCCTGTTTTCTGTGATTTTTCAAAGCTGTTGGACAGTGGCTCAGCTACAGCATCTGCCAGCTCCCTCAGCACCCATGGGTGCAACTCATCAGGGCCTGTAGATCTATGGGTGTTAAGAAGTCTGCCTAGCCAATCTCTAGCCCAACCCTCAACAACCAAGGTTTTCCTTTCTCCAGCATTCTTCTCTTACCTCTGAAGTATGGGTCTCCTGAGAGTTTTCCTCACCAGTGATGACTGAGGCAAAGAAGGCATTCAGTAATTCTGCCTTCTCTGTGTCTTCTGTTACCAGGACACCCATTCTGCTTCAGCACTGGCCTAAAATTTTCCCAAATCTTTTTGATGCTGATGTACTTGTAGAAGCCCTTCTTGTTTTGTGCTAGCACAGCATCAAACCTGTGTCAGCCTCAGTTGTCAAGAATAAGCAGAGATCTGCCCATCCATGGTCCAGGCTCTCTCTGTGGTTTGCCTTGGTGGGTATTTTTCTATGTAACTGAACATACAGCACCCTGTTTTACTTGTCATGCCTGTGGCAGATGCAGTGGTATTTCCCATTAAAATAGGTCTTCCTATCTCCATCACACCATGCTGTGTCAGAGCCTTTCAGCACACTTCTGTGCAGAGCTGGCTGTGCCTTGGGTCGGGAGAAGTGAGAAATGCTGTGAGCAAGGGCAGTGTGCTCTCCCTGGTTGTACTGACACAGAAGTCACCACTTCACATCAGACCAGGTGGTGAGTGGAGCAGGATGTGATGATCTCCAGAATTAAGGAATTCAAGAGTTCAATTGAAAACAAGGAGCATAAGAGAACTTCAGATGAGTCAAAAGTAGGAAGAGAAAGAGTTCAGATCATTCAGAAAATGCCTGTACACTTTATATTTGTTCACTTTAAGAAACAGCTCAGTTGAAGTGGTATGTTTCACGTTGACTTATCTAGGGTAAAACAATAAAGAGCAGTTGCCTTGTCCTGCTATCCAGATGTGCTGGTAGGGCAACTGCTTCAGGAGCAGGCTGTCAATGGATATACTTGACCACTTACATGAAAGTTTCAGTGGAAATAAAGCAAGAAATTCATGCAAACAGTGGAGGAAGAGGATGTGAGAAAACCCTGTGATGATCAGGGTCTGTGTCTGAAGCAGCCTCCCTTGGCTGTGCTCCTGGTGAATGAAAGCCCACTGGTGTTTTTTCAGCTATGCAGAACCAGGAGCCATGCTGCAGGCATGTTGTTTTATGAGGAGGAGACAGCAGGAGACAGCAGGGCTCCTGGGGGGAGCTCCAATACATGCACGGATACATACGGGTTGTGCATGCTAAGAACTGGAAAACAGAACCAGTGCTTCACTCGTCACTGTAGATATTCTTTGTGTCCTGGCAGAGAGAGATGCCGAATAATGTACGAAAATGCCAAATTTCCTGGCCTCTCCTGACTCTGCAGAGCAACTGCCTTGTGTTCTGTGTCCCATCTGTCATGGCTGTGTCCCCACCAAAGATGAAGCCTGGGTGTAGTTGCAATCAAAAGCCATAGGCTGCAAGCAGCTATGCCCAGCCCAACCTCATTACCAAGCAGGGTTGCTCTCAAAGACTGAAAACACTCTGTCTCAGGCCAGACCCGCTATTCCACATGACTGTACTCACACCAGTATCTTTAGGCCAATCTGCTTTAGTAGTTCCTGGACGTTGATGTGATTTTGCACAGGTCGCCAGCTCTGGCCCCTGTCACAGCATCCTGCTGACCTGGTGCCCTTTGGGAGTCTCTGTGCCAAGCCCAGGCCTCCAAAGAAGACTGATTGCAGAGACACACTGTGCCAAACCTGCCTTTTTGCCCCGCTTCAGGCATTATGGGGTGGCAGATGCAGGACTGTTCATCTTGTGGAAAGCAGCTGCCTGAGCTGTTTTCACTTTGCATGCAGATAGCACATGAGAGGCACAAAAATCAGCACCACTTCAGCATCCCTTCCCCAGTTTGCTTTTTACCCTAGGAGGTAATAGCTGTGTGGCAAGGTGGTGAAGTTTCTGCATTCTCTCACCTTCTCTTTCCATTTGGTCTTGCCTTCATGCCGTGTCTCAGCAGATTGTGTGTTTCCATAACTTCCAGCCTCCTCTGACAGGTCACCCCAACTTCTACCCATCAGATAATCAAAGGCTCTCTCCATCTCTTTTGTGCTAGGTTTGATGAAAGAGGCCAGATTTAAAACCAATTTCATATCTAGATGGCAGCAATTTCATTGTTTTCTTGGAAAACAGTCCATTTATTGGCTAATTGTTTTTAACACTTCGCCAATTTGGAGGCAGACTTTCAGGTGCCAGTCTTCTTTTTTTTTCCTGAAGATGAATAAGGTAGTAAGACTTACCACAAGAAAAGTCCTGCACATGCCAGCTCTGAGAGTGAAACCAAGTTTGTCAGCTGTATATATATCAATTGGTAGTCAATTTACAGAAAACCAAAGCCAAAAACTTATGAGTAGATATCTTCTACCATATTTAAATGCATAAGCCATTTTGATGTTATCAGTTGTCACTAGGGGAACTCCTTAGCAAAAAAAAGACGCCTGCTTTCACTGTGTTTCTGATCATTTTTAGTAAGACCACAGCTGACATGACAGATGACTCAGTGCTAGCAGCGGTGGTGACATCTGGCCTAAAGGTCTTCAAGCGTGACAAAACGGGGAAGATCTACAACCCAGTTTTTTCCAGTGCTGCTGAGAGTGGTTCAGTAAGCTCATCAGTTAGCTCCTATAGGATTCTATTCAGAGCATACATGTAATCTTTACATTTGCATGTAGATTTAGATTCTTCAAGCTTTTCACTTAGTTTTTAATTTAAATTTTAAATGTCATTTTCCCCTATTAACTCTACAGGAATCAAACACAATTGCCCCGGAGAGTCAATTGTTTTCTTTGTCTCTCCTGTCATCCATCAGTGGTCTCAAGCACCTTTGAAAATCCTCTGGGAACCTAACTGATTTTTGAACTGACTTTTGTCTTTCTGATTTCTGTCTCTATTTAGCTAAGAGCTGATCTAGAGTCACCACAGCAGCTGGAGTATTTTAGCTTGAGGGAACAATGCATGACGCTGACACCCTGTTCCTATTATCCAGAGCTGCTGAAGCATGGCTTCTTCCCTGCCCAGCAGAGAAGAGCAGTTGCTGCTTCCACAGAAGGGTGCATTCCTGTTGTAGTTTGCTCCCAAGCCATAACAGAGGGGTTTACTAGACTAAAGAGCCTCAGTAGTTTTTAAAGTTATTATTATTTCTAAGTCTACATCTTGTCTTTTCTTGGATGACTGGCAGAGCATGACCACAGTATCATGAGCTGGTTCTGGACTTCTTATTTATCAATTGGCACCTAAAACAGGCCTTCTGAAAACAGCCCATGGCCCTTTTGCAAACTATAGACCTTCCCTGGCCCCATGCTCTTTCAAACAGACAGGCCAGCTATTCTGCTGAAGTCTGCACAGAGTCTGGACAGCCACTGACCGTGGTGACACAGCAGCAACCACAGCTCTGTCTGCATCAGCACGTCTCCTCCTACCACAGGAGTCTGTGCATTTAGTCCCTGCCTCCTTTCTTGCTTCGCAATTTTTTTCGTGAAAGAGAATGAGAGAATTTAACCCTGAGAAAAATGTGTCTTCTCCAGACCACTTTTAATTCACTCTTCTTAGTGAATGACCTAACAGTCTGAAGTATTGCTTTATTATACTAATGATGATGCAAGCAGTAATTCCCTGGTTCTGTGTAAACCTGGCAGAGGAAGGACTGGGAAAAATGTTACACCTATATGGCACGTATATGTTTGTACATAAAGGGCATAGGTGGATGTCACATGGCTCATGAGAAAATAATATTTTATACAAGCACTGGTTGTATACCTGTTAATGAAGTGATGGAGGCCACTGGAAATGAGAACTGAAGCTGGTAAGTTCAGCTAGGCTATACAGTGCTCTGTGTTTAGAGATTCTATTTTTATATTTTCTTGAAATAAGTTAAGAGGAATTTATATTTATCTGGCATCTGCCTCCTCATAAGAACCCTTGCAAGCACTCCCTCCCTCACAGTGACCACCCTTGTTTGTGCTGTTCCACTTCCTGATTTCTTCGGCACCTAGAGCTGCTGTGGGGGTGTTGTTAAACCACATGTGAAAAGGAATCCAGTGAAATAGTGTACAGCCTGAAAAAATGGAGCACAGCCAAGGTTAATGGTTTCAACCTGAAAAAAAAAATGCTTTAAAGCATAGTTTGCAAGTAAAGAAGAGGGATTCTCAGTCCTAATTATGTTGCAGAGCTTTGACTTTTTTGCATGGCACTTATAGTCAGTCTACACAGGATTAAACTGACTTCTTACTCAAATTTAGGCTTTGTTCATGCCTTTCCAAGACATAAAATATCTAGATCTGTTCCTGTGACTTGTTCTACCCTCCATGGAACTGAAAAGATTTCAGAATCCCCATGCTGGGATTCCCTTTGACATTTGCAGAGCAGAGGACTGTCTGGGGACTCTGTAGCCTTAATTAGCAGTTGCTGAATTTGGCCACTCTGGCAGTCTTGAAGCTGCAACCTGTTGTAGTGGTTACTTCTCCTCAAGTCTGCTCAAGTGATGGAAAACCGGTGGAAAACCAGCTAGTTTGTGAAACTGGTGTGAAAATGAAACGACACACAGTGAGACTCAAATGTCACAGGACATGCTGATTAATCAGTCAGCAAGAAGGGGTTGCTGTTGTGTTCAGATGACCATTTGGACTGCAGCCAGCTTGTTCCTTGCACAACCACCCCCAGTGCTGCTGCATAACAACTAACCCTTTTGTACCACTCTGCTAACCCAGAATGTATTTTACTGGAGAGGGAAGAGAATAGACACTTAAGTTAGAAATGGGTGAAGCTGAAGGTAGCCAGAATCTAGCTACCTTCAGAGCAGCACTGCATTTGGAATGATGGATTTTATGGGCTTTAAATCATGTTCGTTTTTAGAGTGTGCTCTTGTAGTCTATGTCCACAGTGTTCATATTAAGATGTAAATAAAAGGAGAAAAATGTGTTTATGTCTGAATAGACAGGACAAGAAAATATACCAACATGCAATAACTTGTCTGAAGAAACTGGTTGACACTAACAGCATGTACAGACTGTGTTTTTGAGCAAATGAAAATTGTAGAAAAAATTTGGTTATAAGAAAAATTTGGAGGTCATTTTGCTTAGCATCCTGCTCCAAGCAGAAGGTTCAAAGTTAGTGTCAGCACACACAAATAATATCCACTGTTTATCTGACAGCATTTAATTTCTTAGGAATCAAGAATTTTACAAAGCATTCACACAAATGACTACATCCAAAAAATTCCTGGGGAGGATATCTCTAGTACAGTTGGGCTGAAATGCTATAACTTATCAGTTATATGCACTTAGCATTATACCCACTTTCCAGTGTAGAGAAACTTCAGTTGGTGATAAAAAAGTATGTAATTTGTCTCTTTCCTAAACCACTCATCTCCCACCAGTGTGTGCCATCTTACTGTTCTTTGTACCTGAAGTGCATCATGAGGCTATCTTTTTCTCTGAAAATAGGAGATGAAAGGGCAAATTTCTAAGAAAATCTCTGGGAAAAGCTGCTGGTTTGCTCTAACTCCAGACCTTGGGGGTTTTTGATGGAACTGAGGAGAAATGGGGAGTGAAAAAAGTCTTGCCAAAGTCTTAAATGTAAGCTATTACACATGGTTTTAGTACATCTCAGCTATGAAAGAACATCAAAGGTCTCACTCTGCCCTTTAACAGGGCAATCAAAACCAGTTAAACAGTACTAATTGTCTCCACAGACTGCTTTCTTTTTTTTTTCCACTGATTGTAATGCATCATCTAATTACAGGGTTCATTTGTGAAATCTTATTTGGCATACAGCCTGTCATTTCAGAGACAACACTTGGTAGCTTTGGCTTGCAGCAAAAATAGAAAATGCCCTTCCCTGACGTGAAAAATTCAGCTCATACTTGTCAATGGGAGAGTGGCCCAGGTGGCCCAAGCACCATCCCACTGCAAGTGGAAGGTACGTGGGCTTCATGGATTTAACCAAGCTATAATTTGAGCAACATAAGGAGGGTGACTGCTAGCAAAAAAAACTCCAGAAGCATTTGAAAACCCTCAGGCTTCAATCAAAGAGAGCAAAGCTATATTGAGACATGTGCTCAATAGCCACAGAGTGGGAAGGCTTGTCTGAGCACCTTCTGCTCAGAAAAGGAAATCTGCTTGGATAATTCCTTAGTAAAGAAAAAATCTGGCCAGTGATAGGAATGCTGCAAACGCCAATGCTGAAATTGTGTGTTGTCACATTTTCCTTTCCTCCAAAGGGAAATACTGGACAATTTCTTTTGAGTTACTGAGCAACTAACCAAAATGGTCAAATGAATGTTTTTGAGATACCACTATTGATAACACGCAACTGGCACTCAAACAAGCCCACATTCTCCCGGGCTGGGAGGCAAGGGCCCCTGTGGGTGTGGAGGGCTGGGCAACCCCCAGCACTGCTGGCAGCTGAATGCCAAGATTGTGAAAATGGGGGAGGCCTGTCCTGTCTTGCTATCTGGCACAGGGGCCACAGTGGAGATATGACTAACTTCACCTTCCAAGTACAGAATGATTGCTGGCAGTACACAGTGAACATGTCAAACTCAGAGGAATATATTAAGAAAAGGCCCATCAGTAGTTTTCTTTCTTTAAATGGTAGCCACTGAAAAGTTATGCAAACACTTCAGCTATGGAATATATAATCTGATATCTGACAGATGTGTTTTCTCTACTGCCCCCGCTTCTGCTCTAAATTGGTCACTCCCACAAAATAAAAGCAGTTCTCTGGTTTTCTATCAATGAAACACTTCTAGCAGCCATAGGCTAGGGCAAAGGGAGCTGCAAAGAGAAGCTGGTGAGGCAACATAAGTCTCACATGAAATGTGAAAACAAGCCCAAACCAGAGTCAACTATCTGAAACATGCACCCAGGCAAACATGGTTGGTTTTAATAAAACAACTCCTTGATCAAAGACAGTGTAGTTAAGCAACTGGTCAAAGCAGTATAGCTAACATCAAAATTGTTCCTGTTTCTACCCATTTCTCATAAAATGGAGGTAGCTGAAATCAAAGACTGTTCATGGAGCCTGTCCCAATTGCTGCAAGTCATGGGGTCCTCGTCTGACCTATTCTAGGGCTTGATATTGCAGCTTTCCTCCTCACCCTCTCCTCTTTTGCTGTCCTGTCCCCCACAGCTGCCAACACCTCCCTCTTCACCCAGCCTTAGGAAAAAACTTGTGGGGAAATCAAATTTCCCTCACTGCCTGACGAGGCATAAAGGACAAACAAAGAGACCACACTTCCCACAGAAGCCCTTGTAACACCTGATACAATACTCCGTCTGTGCATCTCCTGAGGAAAGGAAACTGTGCTGACTGTGTGCATTATTTTTATTACCCTTTGAGGGAAAAATAAGAGGCCTGATTAAAATAAAATATTAGGTTAAGCATTTCAACATGCTTTTTTCTTCCTGTATTTCTATTCTGTGTGAATACTTACCTACTAGTTCAAGAGTTTAACTCCCTCTAAGTTAAATTAATGGTGAGTGTAGAAAACAGTCACGGAGAATCAAATGTCTTATAGATGTTCTCTAAAATAAAAAAGGAGAATACACTAAAAAATGGATGCAGGGCTACTCAGTAAACAAGATATATATGGATTTATCAGTCATGTATAATTTTTACAGTAATAACTTCCTGTGAGAAGATAGATCTTTAAATTATTTGAAAAATAAAAGGAAATTTGAATAAAATACTTGCTTAGCCTGAGAAGAAAGATCACTCACTTAAGAAATACATTAAGACAATGCCACAAAATGCTTTGAATACCATAGCTGAATACAGATACATAAATTGGAAGCCATGGAATAATTTTCTGGTCAGAGCTGTAGCTTACTACATTTTCTGTTAGTTGAATTTCTGCTTGCTCATACACCCACTATTGAGGGCACATGAAACTATCTTGGTTTGATGATAGGCATCTCTTTGATGTTTTTATAGGCCTCACTTTTTTCAAAGTCAATAATAATCATAATCTTTCTTGTTAATTTCACACTACTATCATTCTGGATCCATTGGCAGGCTGAATGTCTGCCAGACATAACAAATTTGGACTAAAATCCAAATTAGTATTTTCTATTGACATTAGATCACTTGTTGAAGAGAATAACACAGATCTTCTTTGAGCTTTCTCCTTGACTTTGGTCTACTTAAGAAGCCCATTGACCTTATTCTTGGTTGTCTTGGTTTGAAAGACAGGTGTCTGCTAAGGAAGGCAGGAGTCTCCCTTGGAATAGCAGATGCAACCCCCCTTCCCTCCAAGTTATTATAATTTTGAAATCAAGGGGCTTTTAGGCAAAGATGTGGGAAATAGGAATAACAGTTCTTTACTATTATATATCTATATGTATATAACAAGGCAAACAAACAACAACAACTATGGCAGTAACAGCAATCCCAAACCCAGTCCCAGCCTTCTCTCGGCTGTCAGGCCCTTTCCCCTCGGGTGCAGTTCCGCTCGCAGCCGGCAGGGGCGCTGGCGGCTCCCGGTGAGCAGGGCAGGTGCGATGGTTCCCCCACGGCTGCAGGGGGCGCTCCGGAGCGAGCTCGGGGAGCACGCGGCACCGGTGCCCTGGGATCCCGGGAAGGGATGGAACAAAGGCTGCACAAACCCCTGGGCAGCCGATCCCGGTGTCCGGCCGGACCCTCAGGAACAGCAGGCTGGAATGGCAGGGACGAGCACAAATCCTGGGTGGCAGACAAGATGTATCCAAACTCAGGAGCTGTGGTGGGAACCCCCCGGAGGTCTGGGCAGGCAGGGTACAGTGGGGCTACTGAGTAGTGAAGGCTCGAAGCAATGGCGGGGACAGGGTGGCTGCAGCCCCGCTCTCAGGGGGGCAGGGAAGGCGGGCTTGGGATCCTGGGGTTTCTCTGGCAGAAGGAAAAAACAGCCAAAGAAAGCAGCCTCCCTCTCCATCCAAACGCCGGGACCAACTGTCCACACACCCAGGTGAAACAAAAGAGTAGTCAGATGCACCCCACTCCCAATGGCTAGCTCTTTTGTTTTTCTTAAATACCCAGCAATTTGTCCCCCTGGCAACACGTATGGAGACAATTCCTTTAACAGAAAGAAACCTAGGAGAACTCCTAAAACCCTAAAACATTGGTCTAAAAGCCCATGGCAGCTCCCTTTTGACCTGCCTGATGTCAGCACCCACTTCAGTCACCACAGCCGTGTCCCTAAACCAGGACTATTTTTAGTCCACTGTTTTGTGAAAATACAGTTTTTTGATTCTTCCACAAAGCCTTTTTGAGATAATAGATCTGATGCATGAGACGGGAATCTTAGGTCCCATGTAACACACCGGTTTGTGCTTTATTCCTTCTGATTTTCCTTTTTCATGCTAGAAATGGACTTACATACCTACAGAAGCTTCATATCTAGCCATTTGGCTTTGGTATACTCAGGAATATAAAATATGTGGTATCCTTGTGGTCAAAGGGAGTTATGGAAACAAATCCAACCCAACCAGTGCATGGTGACTTTGAATGAAATATTCCTCAAAGTAGTCCTGATGCTACATAGCATCTGCTGAATCAAAGAGAAATGAGGGAAGGAAGCCATCATTTAAAATACTTACAGGGATAAAATATGTTCAGGATCAGAGTCTTTCTTTTGAGAATGAATTAGACCTCACATTCCTTTCAGCATTCTTCACTCAAATACAACAGCTATAACCAAGACATCTGGTCAAGGGCTGCAGCATTGGTGATACTCACCCCACAAAGGAAAAGGCATGCATAATTCCATTAGCTATGCTGGGGAAAAATTACTTTCTCAGTGTTCACTGACAATGAATGACTGGGTGATAAACTGCCATGATGAAATTTAACGGTAAAAAAGAGCCTTTTGCATTATGCATGCAGGGAAAAACAGCCCTAGCCTTACATACATATGGATAGACTATAAATGAGCAAATGTCTCTCAAGAAGAAATCTAGGAGGATTGGAATCAGAGAGAAAAATTCTTCATTAGCAAAAGCTCCATGCTAAGAAAGTTTAATGTAAAGATCTGTTAAAATGTATAAAAAGCAAAAGAGAAAGCACCACATGAGACTATGGAAAAAAGAAACTTACCTGTTCAAGGAATACTGCATCCAGTACCCATTATCCCTGCTCAGAGGAAAAGGTTTTTTAAAGTGTGTTGGGGAAGATACAGGAGTACAAAGTATCTTTGGTGTAAAAAGAGTGATCAATGACATGACTCTGGCATGGAAAGCAGTCAACAGTAAAGGGGTGTGCTGGGCTTCAAAATCCCCACCCAGCCTGAACTGTTGTCTGGGTCCAGCAGGGTGTCTGCCTGTGAGTGGTTTGTGTGCTCCACAGGATGATGTGGAAAACTGGGGGTGCTGCATGCAAGCAGCTCTCATGCCCAGTCAAGATAGCCACATAGGGAAGAATTTAAATTCTCTCTGGAAGGGTTCGATGTGAGGAGTGAAGCTTGGAGAGGATGGAGAGTTTGAAAATGCACCACCACGTGGTCTGGGCAAGGGCTGGTAGGCAGCTCCGGGCAGGGGGAGCACTCCTGCACCACACCGGTCACAGCACCTTGCTGGTGGTGAAAGGTGCTTGCTGGGTGGGGACCCTGTGCTAGCTTTTGGTTGGGGTGGAAGAGAGGCACCAGATCCCTTTCTAGCCCACCTCCACAGAGGGCTGAAAAGCAACCCAGTGGAGATGGTCTGCGCTCTGTGTGCTCTCACCTTTGTATCTCGCTGCTGGTGCCAAGCTCTCCCCTCCTTTCCCATGCTACGCAGCAAGGGCAGGTCAGCATCCTGTCAGGGTTTGGAGGCTTATCAGAAATGCATCAGAAGAAACACAGCCTCTGTAAAGTGGTCTGGAGCTCCCACAAGAGAAGATTTATTGTGTTCCTTTCTTCCAGCTGGGCTGGAATAGCTGTACGAACATTTTTTTCTCTCTCTCTCCCTTTTGACATCTGACAGTTTGACTTCTGCCTGGAACCTGGGAGCCTAGAAGTTGGTAAGAAGTAATCAAGAAGTAATTACTCTTTCAGAAATAATTCAGTTCAGGTTTGGATACAATTTTAGAGGGAGGCTTTAGGGCAGTGGAGAATTTTTATTGTGCTGGAGTATTCTGGCTCTGCCTTTGGCAGCATACACGAGGCTGTGTTTCAGCTTGCTCATTAGGGCAGAAATAAGCTGGCTCACAGGAGCGCATGGGAACTTGTGTTTGTAACACAGTTGCACTAAAAATCAGTGTTCATTAACCTTCTTCTGCTCTCCTTTTAAAAAGAGAGCAATTTTGAGTTTCCAAGCTCTTGCTGCTTGCCATGAGCTCTTCATTTTTCAGGAAAGCATTTCTCTCTTTTATATTCACATTTCATCAAAAAGTTATTTTCTGTTGCAGAAATGGTGAACTGGGGTCAGCGGTGATTCTCACACAGTCAAAACAGGGCCCTGCACCACAGACTAATACCAATCAGGGCGCACAGCCTTCTTCTGGGTTCTGGTGCAGAAGGAGACATCCGATGCCCCATCCCAGTTCCCTCTGCATTCCAGATGTTTGCCCTGAAAGGAGGAGGAGGAGGAGGGACTGACTGTGGCAGGCAGCATCGAGGTGCTCAGCCACTAGTGGCAGGGCTGCATGCTGGCTAGCAAAGTGTCTTTTCCCCTGGGCAGCGGCATCTGGCTGTCCCCCAGCCCAGTGCTAGAAGCAGACACAAACGCTTTGGAGGCTGAGTGTATTCTGTAACAACTTGGTCTCTAACTGGTGTATCGGTGGTAAAATGCCTGCTTCGCCCCCACTGCATGGACCTCTCACTTCTCCCCATCCATGGTGAAGGTCTCTGCTCCTCCAGGGATGTTCCTGGTGGCCCATGCTAGATAGGGACTGTGGGAATGGATCTCAGACAAGGACTGCACCCTGGGGCTCCTGTGTGGTGTTCTGGTGTCCTTGCCAGCTCCCAGAGCCAGTCTGCACCACCAGGAGGCTGGGCTGCAGAGAAACATAGAGCTGCAGAGAAATACAGTTTGGACAGTAGCTGAATTATAATTCAGTCCCTAGTTTGTCCCAGTAAGTAAATTGTCCTTCACTCCAGACTAGAGAATAAATCCATAGTTTAATCCTCAGTGAGCCCAGAGGAGGGACATAAAGCAAACCAGATGTGTGATTTCCTGAGTCATTGGCATAAACCTCACAAAGGGAGGGGTTGCTCCTGGAGGTAGCTATTATAGTTATACCACTGTTGAGAACAATTATGTTTTCATCTTGATATAGCCTAAATTCTATTGCAGCACACAAGGCACCATGTAACACAACATGTTGAAGCAAGAGTCGTGTGGCAGCCGCACTAGTGCAGTGAATGGGGGCAGAACAGGGAGGAATAGTTTGGCCATCAAGCCCATCTGAGCATGGATCTGTAAACCATGCCATGGGCAAGGGTACGCCTTTTCCAACTGATCCACCAGCTTTCTTGTCAGGGCATTGTCATGATGCCACTGCACAACATGCTGTAGCAGCACAGCTATTGGTAGGACAGCTTCTTCGTGGAGACACCACTGCCCATCTAATGGCATCTTGCTCACCAGGTACTTTGAAGGTTTTTCAACAACCTCTTTTTACTTCTTAATTAGGCTGTTAAGTTGGCAGCCAGACCTTCAGCCTGGCCCCTCACCAGTCCCAGCAAGGCTCCGACCTAGGACTGGTACATATACTTTGAGGGTGGCGTTTTCTCAGGCAGCCTCTTTCCAATTCCTACAGCCATTCATTTGTGAATGAAGCAGCTCAAGCACCACCCTTTCCCCCATTTTATGGGCCTGAAGCAGAGGAATCTGTCTGCAAACCAGGAGAGCAAGTCAGAATATGCTAGATTTTAAGCATGTGGTAAGCACCAATGAAGCTGACTATGAGACTCTCTCCCATTCTGCCTCTCAGAGAGATAGGCAGCACCTTGTATCCTTGCATCTAACAGAGTCCTTGACCTGGCATTCCAGAGAGGCTCCAGATCCAGCCCGTTCCACTGGGTGCTTGCAGACTGCATGTCCAAGCAGGAACTGTGTGCCTAAGGCCCACCAAAGGGTACTGAAATCAGCATTGCTCCCTCACTCCCACCTCACTCTGAAGGATGTACATGATAACTATTTCCAAATGCCTCTGCCTTTCCCCTTCTCTTTCCTTTACTCTTTGTTATTGTAGGGGGCTCTCAGCCCTCAGACAAATCTGAACAAATAGGACCAAAGCCAGTGCCATAGCCCGGATTTGCATCAGAGAAGAAGTGGAGGTCCCTTTTCCTGGAGCTTGCATGGAGGTGCTTCCTCCCCCTGCCACTGCCAACCATGCCAGCATGAGGAGGGGCAGCTCCCAGGGACAGCTCACTGCATGTGTGCAATCTGGAATGCAGACACTGCCTGGGACCCCAGACTTCCCAGCTCCCAGGTGGAGCTGGGGCCTCACTCCTGCTTCCCTTTCTGGCCCGTGGATTTCAGCTGGTAGATGCAATCCTAGAGATTTGGTGTTCACGTTGGTTATATGCAGCCAGCTTGTAGTGCTTTGCAATCCAGCATGCAATCATTTAATGGCTAAACCCGGGCTGCTCAGTGTGCCAAGCAGCTCCAAGGCAAAAGAGCTGGTGTGTTCCTCTGTGTCTTGCTCCCCATGTTTCACCAGGCTGCACTAGCAGACCTGCATTCTGCTGCTGTATACTTGTATCCAGTTAGACAGCTTTAAGTCTTTCCTCATGCTAAACCCACGCTAAGGCAAAGGATTAAATTCTGAGGACTGTTCCTGGAGATTTGAATTTTGCTTCCTGCTTTCTTTTTTGGACAAAGATCCATTATATCAAAAGAAATTTTTGCAAACGTCAGCTACAATCAGCAAGAGTTCACCTAACTAAAGACCTTTGCTTTTAAGACAAGCCAAAGAAAATTAAATATGCTTTGTATTATGTATAAACTCTTCATCCTACTGCGAATTTTCCAGTTCTGCTAGTAATGTAATCCATAAAAGAGCAAAGATAGGCAGATAGACAATTTTTTTTAAAAAGTGTAATTCACTAAAACACCCCCACTTATTTGAAGATATCATCTCGGGTCTGGTTGAAGTTATCAGTTAGCAGAAACACACCGTGGCTTACTTGTCTGATTTGAGTGTAACTGAGTGGTAAATCATTCACAACACAGTTATCAAAATGTGTGCGTGCATTTCATACATTGGCAGTTATTGCAACATATATGCCACTATGGCATGGTACAACTACAAAATGACCCCACTTGCCAGCAAGCATCCTCATGTATTTGCAGGGCCCCTTGTGCCATGATTGTTAACAACGCTTTTATTTCACAGGTTTAGAAATGGAGTTCTGTGGGGTTTGGGGTTTTATCAGGGGATGGAGCAAAATTCCAACTTTTATCAGGGAATGTTGCAGCTATGTGGAATTTTTGCTTCCAGGCTGTGTTTGCAGGCTACCAGAACTCTATTAATAGTGTAGACTTACAGTAAATTAAATCATCATTATACTATACTCTCCATAATTCAGACCCTTATGCCTACTTGATTAACAGTTAATAGTTGATCTGCGTTAGCTACAATCCAGTAACAAAGTGATCATGAATAATTTTTTGTGCATCTCAAAAGTTTCATGTATTTTAGTGTGGTGAATTAGCTACCTGAGACTTTTTGTCCGAGACATATGGTTTGGACTGACTATCCATCACCTATACTTCTCTTCTGAATATCTGCACTAGATGAGATGAATTAAAAGGAATGTTAACAGATCAGCAGAAGAAAAATCATCTGTAGGTGACAGAAAAGATGAACAATTCTTGAAGAATATTAGCTAAGTAATTGAATCAGGAAAATATTTCACAGTAGCAAATTTGAACAATCTGTGACTCCCTACATTTTAGCCTGGAAAATCTATAAGAAATGAAGTCAAATTTGATGCTTACTGACTCTTTTACAGCACTTTTACACAGTGCTGATTTCTTATCGCTAGAGTATAAGCAGCAAAACTCTTTGGTAGCACATTGTTGTACAGATATTTTACCAAAGATGATATTTTGTCAGCCACCTGTGCTCTTTAAGAGAAGGATTTTCAGTAGACAGGCTTAAATAATGTTAGCATCTACCATAAAGTGAGAAAGCATGTTAATATAGATTAGGAACACTGCAGAAAAAACAGAACCATACTTAGTATGAAATAAATTCTGCACTTGCTTAAATCCCTACCTTTTAAAGACTCCATATGCTTAAAGCTGAGGGCTTATTTGAATTACTTGTGAATATGAGTGAAAGAGTGCAAGACAATTTATTTTGGACTATAGTCCCCCCCTTCTCATTACTTCATCCCCAGATGCTAATGAAAAACTGTAAATGTTTTCTGGCGCAGTAATACGCTGTTATGGATTAGAAATTTGCCAAGGGTATGGCCAGATGATTATAAGTGATCAAATTGCTGCTTGCATGGTTTTAGCCCACCCTAGTTGTGAACCTAAACTTGTTATTTAAACCTTTAAAGTGGCTGAAGCTCCAGGGTTTTATCCCCTGTGAGAAGTGGAAAGGCAGTGTTGAAGTGGAAAGGCAGTGTTTGGGAAGGGTCCATGTTCCCCACAGCAGGCAGCCCTGTGGCCAGGCAACCAGGGAGCGATGAATCAGGGCAAAATGAAAAGCTCTGACTGTGGGACGAGATGTTGTTCACTGGCTCTACCTGACAATACTGGGAGCAGCTGAAAAGGGGACAAGAAGGAAAGTAGCACTGTACAATTGGAAGAGTGATTGGGCTTTGCAGGAGATATTATGGTTAGATGTGAATTTGCTCTGGTTTAGAAATACCCCTTCAGCCTCTTGCTTATACATCAAGAACATCTTAGGAAGTGGAATATTTCAGAGAGAGACCAAACAAACCATCACCACATGGATTTTCCCTAAGGGGTAAAACTCTGACATCTGTCATGTCTCATCCCAGAGCAGTGGCTCAGAGAAAACCAGGTACCCCACTGTGCCCAGTGCTGTGAGGAACCCTCAGACAGACCTTCCCAGTTACTCCACATGGGCTTCAGACACGGGCAAAGCACCAGAGAAGAACCAATTACCAAAATTCATCTCACCCTGATGGCCATCATGTGGCTGAACTTTACCAATAGTAGATGGGAGGTGAAACTCAACTTTCTTGACTCTGATTCTTTGACTGTTTCGCCAAACTAGTTTAAATTACCTCCCTTGTGCTGTCCTCTAAAAGATGGATGTCTTGCTGACTTTAAAATTAACTAAGTCCTCAGACATATCTCTCTGACTTTTATTTAACTCTAACCACTTCAGAAAAAAAGGGTGTATAGGCATCCTCTAATGCTTCTAGATGGCATCTGGTACTGATCATTGTCAGGTATGTAACAGAATAATTTAGACCACTGTCTGATAAAAGTTTGATTATTTTTTCTTTCCTTAAGGCAAAAAAGTCCAGATAAATCTTTTCAAAGCTTTTCCATTTTATAGTAATTGAACTGTTCATGGAAAAATTTTGGTTGGTGATTTTCCTTTGTAGCATCAAGACTGTTGTCAAGCAGTGAATGATGGCTGATTGCCACTTCCATGTTCCTTACGGCTTTGACTTACTACCACTCAGTGCTTCTGATTCATTGCCTAAGTTCGTATGTCAAACCAGAGGAGAACCTATCAGTTCACACATGGCAAAGGCATCAGCTGACAACAGCTGGAAGACGGCATGTGAAAGCACAGTTTACTGAAGTGTCTTATAGCTTGTAAGTTTGTTAAGTGCACATGCAAGCTTTTATTTTGCAATGAACTCTCTGTGGGTGTATCCATGTGTTGCCTTACTTTAGCAGCAGTCTTTGCTTAGATCAATTTTAGAGGATTTATTTTCTGAAATGTTGGGCTTATACTTTGCACACAGTTCAAAACTTCCTGCAGAGTTTCTCCAGTTTCATCCCTTACACAATAGCCTTTTGCACAGTTCCTGCCCTACCTTTTTTCATTCTTGCTAAAATATGCCAAACTCCTCATCAGGATGAAATGTGCAAGAGAGAAGGATTTTTAACTTAATGTTTAATATAACCAACAAAATCCATGAATTAAATCTAAATTAAGTTCTTTTCTGTGTGACATCATATATAAACTGTTCTTCCAGATGTGCAATGAGAAATGAAAAAATTATGTGCCTGAAAAAGATTTGGTGTGATTATGCAGATGCATTCAGTGACAGCGTTTTTTCAACCTGCTTTAGCAGCAAATGAAAACAGAAAGAAAGATGCTAGGTTTCAGCTGATTCTGCCCTATGGAATCTTCCTTTATGCCATTAAATGTTTGGTTATGACAGATACTACAACTTGAAAATATTCCTCATCTTAAAGCCATTCTGTATTATCTTTCTGCATGTTGCCACTGCCTGCAAAGCCTAATGAGCCATAATTCTTTTGAACTGCAACTGGACACAAATGATCTGCTATTTCCATCTTTCTTTCTTTCCCTCCCTCATTTTGGCTCCTTCTTTGATGGTCTCACTTTAGTCAGATTAGCAAAAAAAGATAAAGCTGCATTTCTACTAATAAGCCTCTTGTAGTCCCAGCCAATTGGTTGAAGGGCTGAGGATGTTGAAAATACATATCCAATTATGATCTGGCTGTGGTCCCTGTTTGGCTAATGTATCAAATGCCATTTCCAACTGAAAAAAGCACACCCTGTCACTAATGTTGTTTTATACATAGCACAAAGTGTACTCTTGAGAAACAGCCTGATCTTCTGATATGCTGCAAAGCTTTCTCAAAAATAGGATAAACTATCCGAAATACAGACCTAGACATACAGGAAAAGATTTATGCAAAGCTCTCCACCAAACTAGGTAAAGTACAGACAAGCATATTAAAAACCTTGATTAATTCCATGCCAGGGATTTTTCAACATGTGCAGCAACATGTGCCCAAATATCACAGACTGGCACAAAAATCAACATTGAGAACTATTGTCTAATTGCATAAAAAAGCACTAATGTGTGTTATGCACCATGGAACAAGGCAAGAATTAAAAAATATAACACCATGGATTAAGGGAACTGGGTTGGGTAAGGAAGTTGTTCAGGGATTATGTATTATTTTATTCCTCTACTCCCAAGCCTTTCTGTTCTAAGCTGTGTGACTGCAAAGAACACTGAAGAATCAAAGTCTTGTTCTTGCCTGTAAGATGCCATAACTACTTTTCTGTTGCCTTTCTCCCTTTCTGCTGAAAGATTTCTATAGTGCACTGGAGTTTTGTGTAAGAGTCAATATTATTGTTTGGTTTTCGAAGATGAAAGACTGCAGGACAGAAAAGATCCTCCTCTCAATTTGTGCATTGTGCTTAGTAAAAGTTTATTTACTTTTTTATGACTTGGAAAGGAGACAAGTGCTGTGGTTAAAATAGGTTCTCTTTCCTTTGGTTGCTGGAAAAGAAAAAAGATAAGACAACTACACGCTGTGGCAGGAGAAACAAGAATATGTGAACTTGTTCCAAAATTTTAGTCCCAAATCAGTCAGCTATAAATAAATGCATTAAGTCTTCAGAGAACTGGACTCTGTAGTCATTTGTATAACTCATAAGCATGGTTTGCTTTTGCAAACACCAGACCTTATGTACTTTTCTTTTTGATATCTACTAATACTTGAGCACACAATGTACTTGTACTTGTCCTATATTCCACAATACCTTTATGAGAGATAAAGCACATTAACTATACAAGACTGCCTCCACCTAAAACAGCCCCCACTTTCTTGCCCTAGTAATTCTGTGCGTACATTGATTCAAAAGAAAACAAAAAAGAACATTGTTAAATATCAAGCAATGGCAATGTCTTCCTTACTCTTGAAAGTATTCACTTAAGCCCAAATATTTTGTCACCTTCTAGTGGTATTTAGGATGCGTGCCTAAAAATTGCTGTAGGCTTGTGTCCTACATGAATTTCTATGCATACCAAACCATCTTTTGGTAATAACCCGTCCTTTAAAAGTCCTGGCTTTTTCGAATCAGCCCCTGGGCAAGCTGGACCCCCAGCCAACCTGTGGGAGTGGGAGCAGTGGTGGGTGCTGCTAAGAGGATGATGTCCTGAGGGAAAGGAGCAGGCTGCAGGATCACATCCAGGGAGAGTGGGTTCTGGATTAGCTTTTCTCTCATGCTTTCTCCCAGATGTGAACTTGCACTGCTGCTCAATCCTGGGGTCTTGTTTTCCTCCTTTTCAGTACCCAGCAGAAAACCTGCAGGATACAAAAGGGGAAATTCCAGAACCTGTAACTGCCCCATTTCTCTGGACTGCCTCACACAGGAGAAGAGGCTGGTGTGTGTCTCAGATTTCCTTCTATCGACATTTTCCTGACTTCTGCTGTGTCTTTTTAGAGCCACTGGCAATTTACCAGTACCAGGGGCTAGGCCTGGCAAGGGCAGGGTTTTGTCACTGTGAAAGGGTTTGAGGAGAGCTTAGCTAGCTAGTTATGGTTTCAATTTGTCTTTCTAAACCTAGGCCTCTAGGGTCTGGCAAAAGGCCTGGAAAAGTCTGTATAGACCTCGTGCTGTCAGCTTGGTTTTACAGATCTCATTTCTGTCTGGCAGTTTTCAGGCTACCCAGGGAGAAATTTGGCCAGTGACTTGTTAGTGCAGAGGACACTTTCCAGCTGGGAATGAAGCCAAGTTATCATGAACTTTACTAATGGAGGATGGAGTACACTGGCTCCAGGTTGGAGATGTTTTTCCAAAGATTAAACTAAAATCCTGAGCACACGAAAGGGGAAATATTGCAACAGACAGCGTGAGACTATGAACGCTTAGTCAGGCCACCAGTTTGTTAGTGGCACCTCATGCACATTCACTAGCAAGACTCACATATTTTTTCGTTTTCTGTTTCTCATGAGTTGGTGTTTAGGGTCTCTCTAAGCCCCAAGTGGTGGGAGTGGACTCATAGCAGCTCCTCATTTTGGAAGCTGGTGGCTGGCCCTACTGAGATAGGATGGGAACTAGCAGGGCTGGAACTGGCTGGGTAAGGGTCTGACTAAGAGAGCTCAAAAGCCAAGTCCCCAGTGAGTAACAACCTGCTATGTGCTCAAGGAGTAACTCCAAAAGGAGCTCTGTGCCAGAAAGAGTGGGCAGCTTGACCTTCCCTCCTTTCTGCAGTTTTTTAGGCAGGTAATTTCATTTCCTTTTGGTGATAACATAGTGTACTTCCTTAATTTTCCATTGTACCAACAAAAATTTACAATGATTATATTTGTGTTGTGTTGACCCTGTCTGGATGCCAGGTGCCCACCGAAGCTGCTCTGTCACTCCCTTCCTCAGCTGGACATGGGAGAGAAAATATAATGAAAGGCTTGTGGGTTGAGATGAGGACATGGAGAGATCACTCAGCAATTGCTGTCATGGACAAAACACACCCAACTTGAGGAAATTAGTTTAATTAATTACCGAGCAAAATCAGAGTAAGCTAATGAGAAATATATCAAAATCTTAAAATACTTCCCCCCATCCTTCCCTCCTTCCTGGACTCAATTTCATTCCCAATTTTATCTACCTCCTCCCCCTGAGAGGTGTATGGGGAAGGTAATGGTGGTTGTGGTCAGTTCATCACACACTGTCTCTGCTGCTTCTTCCTCCTCCGGCTCTCTCCCACAGAAGACAGTATTTCACAAACTTCTCCATCATGAGTCCTTCCCACATGCTGTTGTTCTTCATGAACTTCTCCAGCATGGGTCCCCAAGGGGTCAGAAGTCCTGCCAGCAAACCTGCTCCACCGAGGGCTTCCCATGGGATGACAGCCTCCTTCAGGTGACCACCTGTTCTGTTGTGGGGTCCTCCACAGACTGCAGGTGGATCTCTGCTCCACCATGGCCCTCCATGGTCTTTCAGAGGTATGGCTGTCTCACCGCGCTCTGGACTACAGGCTGCAGGGGAATCTCTGCTCCGGTGCCTGGAGCACCTCCTGCCCCTCCTTCACTAGCCTTGATTGTTGGGGTCCCTCCCCCTGCCATGGAGCCCTGGGAGATGGGCCCTGAGGGGACAGACACGGGGTTTCCCTGCCCCTGGTCAGCCTCATTCCCCACTGGTTGTTTTGTGTTCCCCTGTGTGGCCAAGGACCCTCGGGTCCCGTGACTGAGGGAGCTCCTGAGGAGGGCCCCAGCCATGCGGCCGGAGAAATAAACATCTCTGAAACATCTACCACGAATCTGTCCATATATACTTCCTTTCCACGGGACTCCTGGTTTGATAGATGCGTGTTACAGTAATCCCCGCTGTAACAACTGGTGGAGGAATGCGAGCAAGATACCGATCCCTGAGGAAGATTCGTGAGTAAAATAACCACTCTAGACCTCTCTTTTCTCATCTTGGTTTGGATATTCTCTCAGGACTATGGAAGAATCGTGGGAAATGGGGCTCTCTGAGCCACAGAAAAAAATGTACCTAGAAGTTAAAGGAATCCTTGAACAACAAAACAAAAAAGTAACGCAACCGGGAGATCTAGAACATTTTTTTAACTGGCTTTTCAAAAATTTCTTCTATATTTCTCGAGACTTACTTTTTGATATTGAACCTCCTGGAACTAGTCAAGAGTGTTTTTGGCACGAGATCTTGTGGGAGATGAAAGATCAAACAGAACATAAATTGCTGATTGAACCCTTGCTGGGATCCCTCGTGGTCAGTGAAGCTATTCAGGAGCATTTATATGGTCCCATTACCCCTAAAGCAAAGGATGGCCATAGTCCCGCGGCCGAGGCCACGTGGCCGCCTTCCCAGGAGCGCGTGACTGCAGCCGTGCCGGCGGAGGCCTTATCGCAGACCCCATCCCTGTCTCGGGGTCCCCGGCCACGCGGCCGTGAGTGAGGGAGCAATGCCGCAGGTGCCGCGGGTGCCGTGGGCCACGAGCAGCCAGGAACCGGGCATCGGCGTGGCAGGCCGCTCTGAGCAGCTGGCTCAGAGAGCCCTGTGGGGAGAGAAGCGGCGATTTCCACAGCGACACGAGGAGCCGCGCAGCGCAGCGCCGAGCAGAAACGGGGCCGCTCTCAAAGCAGCGTGGAGTTGGCGGAGCGGAACCACTCACAGGGCACGGGGCTGGCGGCGATGGCAACGCGGGGCCGTGCAGAGCCTGGACACGCGCCGGAGCAGCGCCGCTCAGAGAGCGAGGAGCAGCCACAACACAGGGGCCCAGCTGAGACGTTGGAGTCAGCGAGGCAGCGGCCACGCAGGACCAGCAGCCACAACAAACACCCAAGCACGTGATAGGAGGAGTTGTAGCCACGAAAGTCACAGGAACTGTGAAATGGTACAATGTAAAAAACAACTATGGATTTATAGCACAAGATGATACAGGGGGAGAACTATTCATCCATAGAACTGCCATTAAAAGGAATAACCCTAAAAATTACCTGCAAAGTGTAAGAGATGGGGAAGTTGTACAATTTGATATAGTGCAAGGAAAGAAGGGTTTACAAGCAGCAAATGTTACTGGGCCTGGAGGTATTCCCGTCAAAGGCAGCCGTTATGCACAAAATTATAAACAATATCCATCCCAGAAACTTCCCTACCCACAGCCTACTTCCCCCTTTTACCCTATACCCAATATGAACCCCTTCCTAAGTTTACCCTATCCCCAGTTTATTCTTAATCCGTTTTTCACCCCATGGCTTCCCTATACAATTCCATTTCCCTACAATTCCTCTCCGATGCCGAGGGGAGGATGAAAAGGGGGAAGGAAGAAATTAAACCCTCTCCTGCCTCAGTTTCCCCACAAAGCATGCCCGGAGAGTTCTGTCTCCCTTCTGTCAGCCCTAAGATGTTCCACAGAATCTGTTTGGACATTTAAAGACTCAGGAGGGTGGCTTGTTTTGTCTTGAAACTGTTCTTGTTATGTTTATCCAGTTGTTTTCATTCTCCTTTCATTAAAATAAAACGGGTGAGATGTTGGGGTCTCCCCCCCTGCCATGTAGCCCTGGGAGAGGGGCCCTGAGGGAGACACGGGGTTTCTCTGCTCCTGCTCAGCCTCGTTCCCCACTGGTTGTTTTGTGTTCCCCAGTGTGGCCAAGGACCCTCGGGTCCCGTGACTGCGGAGTTCCTGAGGAGGGCCCCGGCCATGCGGCCGGAGAAATAAACATCTCTGAAACATCTACCATGAATCTGTCCATATATATGTCCTTTCCACGGGACTCCTGGTTTGATAGATGCGTGTTACAGTAATCCCCACTGTAACACTTGATGACTGCAGAGCTGTTCCTCTCGCTTGTTCTCACTCCTCTCTTCATCTGCAGTTGGACAGTTTTTTACTTCTTCTTGAATATGTTATCCCAGAGACATTGCCACTGTCACTGATGGGCTGGGCCTTGGACAGCGCAAGTCCATCTCAGAGCTGGCTGGGATTGACTCGGTTGGACATGGGGAAATCTTCTGGCATATTCTCACAGATGCAACCAAAACTTTTGACATTTAAACCCAATCCAATATTATACTTCTAATTGACAATTAGATGAAAAATGCATTGTGCACATAAGTTGCTGCAGAAAAAAATTCTTCTGTCCTCCTCTGAGCATCAACATGTTTTATGATCTGTAGGACCAGAGCTGTCCACATCCATGCATGAATTGTGAGAGGAATTCTGAGGTCTGAGTACCAATGGGCAAACTGTCACTGGAGATGGTGTATGTCAAACACGAGCCTGCACAAACAATAATTGAAATATCTGTGATAATAAAAAAGAATTCAACAGCACCTCAGAAGCAGAACAAAATCCTCAAATATTCCTAGTCTGGGATGACACAGATTTGGAGTTTGAATTAATTTGCAATCATTAAAAGTTTGCTCTAGTGTAACCCAGAAAAAGAATTTGAACTCCTTTTACTGAAAAACCTCCCAAAACCTAAAAGAAGAAACAGTTGTATATTTTTCAGTTTTCTGTCTGCAAGTTAAATGTTGGATATATCTCAGAGCCTTCCAGGCCTGTGGATTATTTAACAAGCAAGAAAACAAACTTTGGAAAGATGTGAACTTCCCCTTCAGCTCCATCACTACACATTAATACTGCTATGCTGCTGTGAGAGCTATTAATGACATGCTGAATTAAGTTATCTAGTACTTCAAGAAATATATATCTGATGACTTTTTGAAGAGGTTCTGACATCTTTGCTACTCTCAAATATCCTTGAAAGCCAGTGGGTAAAACAGCTACCTTTCATTTGTTGCATGAAATTCACTTCAGGATTCGTAAGGAACAAACCTATTGCAATCCATTATAACCCCCACTCTCATTTGTATTCTCTGAAAAATAATAAGATAGGCTTCTATGAAAGCACCGAGCAAAGGAGGAGAAACAGCCACAGTATTTGGATCATGTCCTGGACCCTTATTCCTATGAGTAACATCCTTGAGAATGTAATGGGATTATGAGCCAAAAGGGTTCAACAGGACCAAAGGGGGATGTTATAGAAAGTCCTGTGAGACATGTGAATTTTATTTTAATGCAGAGATACAGAAAGTTCCAATAGCATTTACTAGGAAATTATATATGTGATACAAGAACCATTATGGTTAGTTAAACAGTACTTCTGGAAAATTATTGGTTGCAGTTACATTCTCCAGGGCATTTTAAAACTGAGAAAGAGTCCTAGCATTCCATCTGAAGGTCAAATCTGCTCTCTAGATCTCAGATACGGACATATTTATATTCATTTTTAAAGTATGTAAAAGGCATTTCTCCGTCTGCTTAGTCTGGCTAAGGACACAAAGGTATCATGGTGTTATGTTGATCAAGAAAACAGTATCCCTGTAAATTAGCAGTGTTTGTGATTCTGCCTGGTGTTCTAGGGTATATTTAAGCTCTGTTTACTATTTTCACATGCAATTTTATACATTTGAAGGCTATAATTAAATTTAGAAATAATGAAAAACTTATTTGAATTCAAATTAGATAGAAACCATGCCTTAGCCTTGAGCATTTTCTTCTTGAATTTTTCCAATTGTGGTTTTTTGTTGTGTTTGTTGCTCTTTTAAAGAAAGAACAAAAAGACAGTGGAAAAATTACATCTGTGTTTTCATAGCAGCGTTTGGATTTCAAAAGGATTTGGATGGAACAAAGTTGGTGTTAAGAGGTGTGATTCAGAGTTACAGGGAGAACATTTTTAACATTTTCCTGCTTTAAAAAATGTCTCCATTGAGAAGAAGGACTCGTTAATTGGGCAAATGCCTTGGAGATGGAAGAAAGAGTCTGACTCTGCCCCAGACTCCCCTCTTGAGCTTGGGTGCATCACTTGGAACAGGAGCCCAGCACTTAGCTGAAGTCATCCTGCAGATAGGTATCTCAGGTAAACTAGTTATTTAGGTCTCCTCCATCATTCAGGCAGATAGGCAGGCATCTTTGGAGTACAATTCAACCTCCTTTAGGACAGTTGTCCAAGAAAAGAGGAATGAGTCATGCTCTGGAGGTACCTGTCTTTCGTCATTGACTGTAGAGAGAGCCTAGATGACTAGTTCTGATTAGATTCCTGATTTTGGGGTTAGGTGAATGAAGGTGAGCTCAATCCCACCATTAGCTTTTCTGCACCCGCATTAGTATGTCTGTGAAACAGGCCTGGACTCCTTCCACAAGGAAATGTTCAGTAGAAGTGATGGAAAATGTCAGATGGGGTAATCAGGGCCATATGACCCTCTGAGAGGGCTCTGATGGCAGACATCTCTGGTGTTCATAGAGGTGAGCAACTTTCTAAGGAGTGAAAATGTTCCAGGCAGGAGGAGCTTGTGAAGTGCAGCAACTGTCTCTGGAGGAAGTGTCTGTAGGTAATGCATCTCATGCACATGGAGAGGAATGTCTCAGCTTTTGCACATAGCATTTTTTGCACACAGCATTTTTTGCACACAGCATTTTTTGCACACAGCTTTTGCTGTCTGGCAGGACAGCTGCATTGGAAGTAGAAAATACATGTAAGTATTTTAACAAATGGCCTTTTAAGGAGGATAGAAACCATATTCTGGAAATGAGAGAAACAACCAATGGCTCAAAAATGTTCAGTCTTTAGGGAAAAATTTAGCAAGGAGTCCTACATTCTGGGGGAGAAAAAGAAATTCTAGTGAGAAATGTGCATCACTAGTAAATAAGGAGGAAGTGAAGTGCTGCTCTGTGTAAGTGATTAAGCATTGTAATCAATTGCTGTCCTTTGAAGAGCCATCAAGCCTTCTGCACAGCATGCCAGGCTTGCAGCTTCCTATGAGAGTGCTCAAGGCTTACACAATTTGAGGGCTGTGTTCATAGCAGCAGATATCTTATAAACGGAGGAGACACATTTCTGCATTAAAAGGGGCAGTGTCTCAAGAGATGCCTCTGTCACAGTCACCCATGACCGGTTATACTTGTCAAGTGACCCATTTCTCCTGCACAGTGCCACAATATTGGAGATCTGGTCACGTGGAATTTCACACTTCCCACACAGGTCGTAGAAGATCTGATCTCGCAGGACATCCCTGGTACTGCTGTGAACCTTGTAATGAGCTCAGTCTAAGTGTGGTAGGAGTCAGCCCTCCTTTCTTGTAACTGGGGGATGGAAAAAAACAGGTTTCCAAGTCTTTTGGTTCTGAGGCCATACACTCATCGTGGAGGACAGATTATTGCCTCTCCCTGATGTGAATTCATGTTTTCACTCTGAACTACAGATCTGAGTTCTGGTATAAAGTGTTCTGAAATTTAAAAAAATTATTGAAGTATCATCATGAATCAGTGCTTCTGCTAAGACATGGATATTGAAGGGTGGTTTAATGACTCATCAGTTCTGGGTGTAGTTTTCCCCAGGTTACCAGGAACCAGGTTTAAACTCTACAGAAACAGTGCATATCTCACATTAGGCCCTAGCTCACGGTGCAAGACAAGGCCCAGGCTAGCTGCATTATTTATGTAGTCACAACTACAGTAATTTTTGTCTTATTGCTTCTAATCTATACAGTTTGGCTCCATTTGTAATGTTTTACAAAGTATTGGGCACTTCTGCTGCAACAGAATCCATGCCAGCATGCAACTTGTAACTTTGGCTGCCACCAACAGCTGTTTTTCTTTATTCACCAGCTGACATACTGAATACACTCAGCTGTAATTCACTTTTTCATTCCCAGTTGTGAATACTGATACTGCTTTAAAAGGTGAGTTTACATTTAGAGTGCTAATTTTTACTAGAACTTGCAGGAAGAAGGGAAAGGAATTCCATTTATTGCAGGACCTGTCCTGTATGAAGCTGCCTTTTGCAAGAGAATGACATAAAGAGTATGTATGACTTTCTGTAAGGGCTTTGAAATCATTTGCAAACCTGTCACTCCTGGATGCAATTTGATCAAAATCCTATAATATGCATTTAGTCAGAAAAGTTCTGCCAGTGTGATTCTTACTGTATTTGACAAATTACATTAACAGACATCACCTTTTCACATGCTCTTTCCTTTCTAATACGCTCTTTTTCTTTTGCCTTCCTCTCTTATCCCATTGCCCCTCCTTTTTTTCCTTAACACTTTTATCTGATCTGGCTGACACATGATGCTTCTCAGTGCCACCATTGCCCATACATTTATTCTTCTGCTACAGTGATTTTATGTGCTCCCAACATATGTTAAACTCATGCTCTTGGCATATCAGTGCCAGCAGGAGTCTGAGAGAGCAGTGTTTTTAAAATGACATTTCAAGCCACTAAGTGACATAGATACTTGGAGTTTTAGGAAAAGCCTTTAGGTCAAAGATTAATGTTGCATATTGTAAAAATGAGTATTTCATTCAGAGGCTCTACAATGCAAAAGGTTTCTATTTGCCTGATTGTGAGTTTCTGGCTTTGCTTTACCAGCATGCAGAGTTGACATATGAGCACAGGAGTTGCCCTGTACTCATGCCACAGATGGAGCTCAGATCCTGTGGATTGGCAGACAGAATTGGCATGTGGTTTTCCAGAGAAAGAGAAGGAGATCTTACCCCTTATCCAAAACCAGGCTCTAGGCAAAGAGTAGTCCAAACTTCATACAGCAATAGGAAGGGGAACAACTGAGGTGGCAAAGGCAAAGACATGTTCATTCTAGGTATGTTCATCTCATGCTAGACTTCGTGTTTATCTCTTTCTGAGGTGTTACTTAACTGCATCCATGTTTGTTTGTTTGAGGTTTTTTTCATTTTTTTCTGGAATATTCATTAAACACAATTCTCACAACACGAGTTTTAGTTCTTCGATGGATAAATAAACTTCAGAAAAAAAAAAAGTCATATTCAAATACTTCAAATAAGCTCCATGCAAACTTCTGTGCTTCAAATATGAGATGGTCAAATAAGAGACCTGTTGAGCCATAGTGTAGTCATTGCTCAGGACTATGATGCCATTTTTTAGGAAAGCACTAGGATTCCATTAGAAATACTGATATGTCCTTGTGAATCTGAAAAGACTGCAAGAGACAAACCTTAATACTAACTTCATGCCAAAAGGGATTTCTGAGAAAGTTTCTATTGTATAAATGCCTCTGCCCAAAGATAAGTTGGGCCTGTCTGATAGCATGAGAGACTTTAGATACCAGGAAATAAATTCATTTCCTCTTGTAATACCAGGAGGAATTACAAGAATTACAACAGGCACTATATGTTTCGGGATATTGTCTGTCTGTGTTGGAAAGATGCTGACTCAAAGAAGGATAACATTGTTTTCTTTCCTGTTTTTTTGACAAGACTGTCTCCAGATGGGTCAGGTTATTTCACATACAGCTTCTTTTTCAGAGGAACTGGTTTCTAATGAACTGAGGTGAACTGATCCTAGTAAGACTAGCCAATCCAAAACACAGGAAAGTGCCATATTATTTTCATTATGTGCCTTGTCTCATATTTGGCACCTTGGTGAAGTAAGTTCAAACATGTAAGATGAAGTGAATTGTAGCCTGCAGCTGCTAATTGAGTAGCCAGAGCAAGCAAAGTATGTCTGTGAGATTTCCAGACACACAGGCTTAGCAGGAAAAAATGGAAGCTCCTTTTCACTGGTGTGTGGTCCTGGAGTGGATTCAGGGTCATACCAGGGAGCAGGTGGAAGTTTGCTGCAATACAGGTCATGAAACAGATAGCAATCAATTTCTCCAGTCTAATAAATAAACAGCAGATAGATAGACATGTTAAACCTGCAATCTTCAAAGAAATTGGTGTATCCTAATGTTTCACTTCTCCTGACTTTCCTTCCCCATCATCACCCACCGCTCCCCCAAGATGTCTTTTGATGGTCTCAGATGTAACTGAGAATAAAGAGAACATACATTGTCTAAATATCATTAGCTGTTACCATGCCAATCCGTAGACTATGCTTAAGAGCAGTCAAGATACAGATTTGGTCATAACAAATGTACTGAATCCTCACACCTCCTTAAACCAACATAGTGGTCTTCTATGATGGACTGGACTACATCACTGGACAAGGGAAGGGTTACAGATGTAATTTATCTGGAATTGTGTAAATCTTTTTAACATGGTCCCACCCGACACCCTTCTTTCTAAATTGGAGAGAAGTGGATTAGATGGGTAAGCAGTTAGATGGATAAAAATCTGGTTGAATGGTTGAATCCAGAGGGGAATGATCTATATCTCGGAGACCTGATGGCCATCAGACTATACAGCCCCTCGGGGTCCATATTGAGATCACTGTTATTTAATATATTTATTAATGACTCAGACAAAGGGATTGAGTGCACTTTCAGCAAATTTTCAGGTGACACCAAGCTGAGTGGTCTAGTTGACACACTTGAACAACTGGATGCCCTCCAGGGGGATCTGGGAAACCTCAAGACATGGGTCCCTGGAAATCTCATGCGGTTTAACAAGACCAAGTGCAAGGTGCTGCACCTGGGTCCGAGCAGCCCTGGTATCAGCACAGGCTGGGGGATGGACAGATCAGAGCAGCCCTGCCCAGAAGGACTTGGGGGTGCTGGTGGATGAGAGGCTGGACATGACCCAGCCATGGGCACTCACAGCCCAGAGAGCCAAACGTGTCCTGGGCTGCATCCAAAGCAGCGCGGCCAGCAGGGCCAGGGAGGGGATTCTGCCCCTCTGCTCTGCTCTGCTGAGACCCTACCCGCAGTGCTGCATCCAGCTCTGGGTCCCAGCACAGGAAGGATATGGAGATGTTGGAGCGAGTCCAGAGGAGGTCACCAAGATGATCAGAGGGATGGAGCACCTATCTTATGAGGAAAGGCTGAGAGAATTGGGATTGTACAGCCTGGAAAAGAGAAAGCTTTGGGGTGATCTAATTGTGGCCTTCCAATACCTGAAGAGGCCTACAAGAAAGATGGAAAGGGACTTTCTACAAGAGCATTTAATGACAGGACAAGGGGGGATGGGCTCAAATTGAAAGAGAATAGGTTTAGATTTGGTGTTAGAAAGAAATTTTTCACTGTGGGGTTGGTGAGGCACTGAACAGGTTCCCTGGAGAAAGGTCATAGATGCCCCATCCCTAGGAGTGTTCAAGGCCAGGCTGGATGGCGCTCTGAGAAACCTGGTCTAGTAGAAGGTGTCCCTGCCCATGTCAGAGGCGTTGGAACTGGATGATCTTTATGGTCCCTTCCAACCCAAGCCATTCTGTGATTAAGCTGACATGGACCTACCCCATTACACAGACCCACAGCTTTTGTCTCACCAAGAGAGGCAAAAGATGTAAAGCAGGGCAGCCAGAGAGAGCCTGACAAGAGCAGGAAGAACTTGCCTGGGGTGAGCTTTCCTCCCATTCCTGCAAACCAGCACAAACTGGCAGAGACACCAGGAGGTGAGTGTTGGGAAGACCGATCGAGAAGTGACATGGTTTTGTGGAAATACTGAGAACACTGTTTACTGGGCATTCTTACAAATCGCCAGTGTTCCTCTTTCCCTTTAAACATGCATGGAGGAAGGTGAATAGATAAGTAAACACACAAGCTGACTAAATACAGAATAATTATGCTTACAGTTTCCTGTTCCTTCATGCAAGTAAGATTTCTTCTGCTTTTGCAGCATCTGAAATGATCTAGTAAGATCAGAACAGATCTCTGTGCCAAAACAGGTAAAATTTCATCACATATTTAGATACTTTTAATAGAATCATAGAATACGTTGAGTTGAAATGGATCCATCACGATCATCAAGTCCCAACTTCTGACCCTGGACAGGACACCAGAAGAATCACACCATGTGTCTGAGAGTGTTGTTCAATGCTTCTTGGACTCAGACAGGCTGGTGCTGTGACCATTTCCCTGGGGAGCCTGTTTCAGTGCCCAACCACCCTCTGGATGAAAAACATTTTCCTGATATCCAGCCTAAACCTCCCCTGACTCAGCTTCATGCCTTTTCCTCAAGTCCTGTCACTGGTCATGAGGATGAAGAGATCAGGACCTGCCCCTCAGCTTCCCCTTGTGAGGGTGTTGAAGACCACAGTGACGTTCCCCCGCAGTCTCCTCTTCTCCAGGCTGAACAGACCAAGTGACCCCAGCTGCTCCTCATAAGGCTTCCCCTCCAGACCCTCCACCATCTTTGTAGCCCTCCTTTGGACACTCTCCAATAACTTTGTATCTCTCTTATCCTGTGGCACCCAAAGCTGCCCCCAGCACTGGAGGTGAGGCTGTCCCAGTGCAGAGCAGAGCAGGACAATCCCCTCCCTTGCCCGGCTGGCGATGCTGTGCCTGATGCCCCCCAGGACATGGCTGGCCCTCCTGGCTGCCAGGGCACTGCTGATTCGTGTTCAACTTTCTGTCGACTGGGATATCCAGCTCCCCTTCCATGGCACTGCTCTCCAGCCTCTCATTCACTAGTCTGTCTGTACATGCAGGCTTGTCCCATCCCAGGTGCAGAATCTGTCACTTGTCCTTGTTAAACTTCATACAATCGGTGAATCCTGTTTCACTCCAGGGTGAAGCAGTTCTTTAAATAGCACAACAATACAGAGAGAATGAGGGACTGGAATGGTCTCAGGAGGTCATTTAGTCCTTCATCCTAGCCCAATAGGCAGAAGCAATCACATTTGCACTGTTTCTGACAGATGCTTTTCTAACCCGTTTTTGGAAAATTCTTGCAGATGGGACCCTGTGACCTTCTAGTCAATGCAGTGCCCAACCTCTCTCTCTTTACAGGCAGAGAAGAAGAAGACACTACTCTCAACCTAAATCTCCTTTCCTGCAGTTTAAGCATTTCACTTGCTCTGCACTTTCTCATGGATCTGGGGAATGGTGCATTAGGACCACCATGTAGTAATCTTTTATAGAGCAGCTGGAGACAGAAATCTTGTGTTATCTGCAGCCTAAAGCATCTCCACCTGAGTCTTTAGCACAATACTTACTCTTAGTGATGATGTCCTTTCTTAGTTTCATATGTTACGTCATGGGCAATTTACAGAATGCTACTCACAAAAGACATAGAACGTGCGCAGTGGGAAATCTATAAAGCACCTCTACCTCTATCTATAATGCAGATGTACCTCGCTACCTACCCATCCCAAGACTGACCTGGAATTTCCCTAAGAAACATTTGGCTGTGAGAAGAGTAGGCTTGGCAGTAGCAGTAGAGGATTCCTGAAAGACCAGTTCTTTGACTCAACAAGTCAGATGATAATTATATTGCTGCTCAGGCTAATGGTGTGTGCCTATGTGAAGAATTCTGTTCGTTATCAAAAGACACAATCATGACACTGATTACTACCTGGTTATTGTGAAATATACCATGAGACATTTTATGGGAACTCTGGGGTGAATGGAGTGCATAAGACCTTTGGAAAAAAACAATAAAAATATACAGCACAAAGAGACTTTTAGTTGTTAGAGAGGTCTGCTCCTTAAGTGCATCTAGAAGAGTGGGGACAAACTCCCTTCCTACTCTAAAACAAAGGACTGAGGAGCCCTATAAGTATCCATGTTATCCCTTGTCTTGGAATCTGAGCCAGATTCCACAAAAGACACCCTTAAAAAAGTAACCTGCTTATTAAATACAACTGGGAAATAGAGATGGCATGTAAACATCAATAAAGCAGAGCTGGGAAATGAGCTAAAAACATCTACTCTAACTGGAAACATAAATCAAATGCAATATAACAAAGGTTTGCTGCAAGAATTTGTTTATGGCTGAAGGCTCCAGAGAGCCAAAGCCAGTGTGTGGTTGACTCGGGGATACTCCACAGAAGTTTGTCAGCCTGTTTCAGTGCCTTGCTGGGAAACTGGCTCTGACACCAATATACTTGAATCTTTCCATTTGAGGGGAAGGGTAACAACAGAAAAGTAGTCTAGCATTTATGAAGAAGGAATAGAGCCCAGAAAAAAAACCAAAAAACTTTATTTCTTCGAAGTTTAAGAGAAAATAAAATGCTGACACCAACATCCACAACAGAACTAAAATGTAGCAGAGCTGTGGAGCCGTTCACCTACCAGAAAAAAAAAAATCCTCAGCACTTAAGTCGTCTTCCCTCCCCACTCTTTCACCACCAATCTCTATTCCTGCTTTTCTGGTGTCCTTGAAACTTTGGTCATTTCTGTGGTCTGAAGTTCTGACTATTTGGAATATTTATAATTTTTTTCTGATTTTGAGCTAGGCTGCATAAAACTTAACCATAACAGTAGAGAAAAGACCTGAAAACCCACCTCACCCGGCCCGAGGCCTTCGGCTGATCTCAGCTGCAGCAGTGCTGCTATTCAGCTATCCCCTTTTGGCTACGGTGGTTCTCTGAAGATGTTGTGGTACTTGACAAGATGGCTCAAACTTTTTGGAGAAAGAGTTAAAAATCTTTTTCTTTAGTGACCCCTCCAAATAACCAGTGACTCAAAGTCAGCAGCTGGTGAGAAGAATGAGACTCCTATACTTGTATGAAGAACACAGAGTCTGGGACAAGTTCCTGCATCAGCATTTTCCCCTGGAAAGTAACAACATAGACATTGCTGTTTACTTTTGCCACCTTAATGTATGGATGAACATTGTCAGTGCAGGGGGCTGTGGGAGAGTGCCCCATCAGGGCAAGGCAATCCCAAACAAAGAAGCAGCAGAAGAGGTGGGACCTCTAAAGAATCATGACTGCGGGAGGAGAAAAAGCACACAGAAAAAGAACATTTTAAAAGTTGAAATATCTCACTTTGCTTCCATGGCAACCATGCCTATGTAAACCCCAAATGAATAATGGGTACAGAAAAGCAAGTGGCAAGTTGCCTTATTAGTGGCTTCCAATTGTTATCATGGTGTAAGGGGCACAGATTTCTGAGGAAAAGTGTAAGAAACCCAACAGAATAACTAATGGGGTTGTCCTGGTTGATCTAGAGCGTCTGGTCATGAGCCCATATCTGCATGGAGAGGCATGCTCAGGTGTACCCACAGCAGTTCTTTGTCAATCTGCCTCCATTTATCCAGTTGCAGTTGCTGCTGTTTTCTTCCCCTCTAGTACTTTGCTGCAATCAAAGCTGAGGCTGGGAATATGAGGCAAAGATTTTATGTCTCTGGATTGACTTGTATTTCTCTGTAGAAAACAATGCTCACAATAATCATGGACAAAACTCAGCCCTCTGGAGGAGAGGCTAAACCAACCATTATTTATTTCACTGAAACCCCCTGGAAAATTCTATGTGTCTGTGACAGTGTATTGTGAAGGTCACAATTTCCTTTCTATTCATTAGCTTATTTTAAATGACTTAATCTTGTATTTGCAGAGAAGGGAGCTGGACCAGACTCACTTCCCAGGGAAATCTGCTGCTTCCCTACACTTGGGTTAAAGATGTGAAGAGACAGCTTCCTACCCTGTTATGGCCCTTGGATTATTATCCATTATTGATTTTTTTCATGTAGGCAGCAATGAACTTGCAATAAGTAGTCCAAGGACTACTTGAGAGAGAGACTAATTGAGAGAGACTTCAGGGCCTTGGAAGGATTCATCAGGGAATCGTGAGCGCAAGAAATGTTCTTTTCTTTCCTTCCAATTGCAGGGAAAGATGAAGGAAGAAACAGGAAGACCCAGCAGGATCAATACCTGACTCCAACTGGCAGAAGTTGTTCTTTTTTGTCATGAGTTGTTCAGCATGACACTAGGCCTGTTGGCAACATATGGGGTATGCCTTTCTTAAAAGGAGAAAAGGATCTTGGTGCAGGAGTTAGCAGGGTGAGCACTAACGATATGAAATTTAACTAAGGCAAATACTGGATTCTCCACCTAGGATGGGGTGCCTGATTATGCATAAAAATTGAGGGAGGAGACCAGGCCCTGCAGAAAGAGATCTGGTGGTTCGAGTTGATGGCAAGTTGAATATGGGTCGGCAGCGTGCCCTGGCAGCAAAAAAAACCTAGCTGTGTACTGGGGAGCATCAGGCACAGCATCGCTGTGGGAGGTGATTGTCCCGCTCTGCAATGCACTGGTGAGGCCTTGCCTCAGGTCCTGTGTGCAGTCTTGGGTGCCTCCATATCAGAAGGACATCAAACTGTTAGACTGTGTCCAGGGGAGGCTGTCTGGTGTAAGGTCTCAAGGGCAAGGCTTGGGATGAGTGGCTGAGGTCACTTGGTTTGCTCAGCTTGGAGAAAGCTGAGGGGTGACCTCAGGGCAGCCTACAACTTCCTCAAGGGGGAAAGCAGAGGGGCTCATCCCCTCTTTCTGTGACTGCTGACCGGGCGTGAGAAGATGGAATGAAACTGCATCAGGAGAAGTTCACTTTGGGCATTACAAAAAGGTTCTTCACTGAAACAGGCTCCCCAGGGAGTGTCACAGCTTCAAGCCTGCCAGAGCTCATGGAGCATTTGTATGACACTTTTGGTCACATGGTTAAGTTTTAGGTAGTCCTTTGAGGAGCAGGGAGTTGCACTCAGTTATCCTTATGGGGAAGTTACCTCAATAGCTACCTTGGGACTGCCTAGAGGACATAGACCAAAAGTGGTAGCTGGCATTCAGCTTGCTCCAGACCAAATTTTGGTCAAGTGGGACTTGGCCAAAGCTGGACTCAAGATGCTGAGCCTTGTCCTTCGGTGATCAGCCCAACCAGTGGGGATGCTATGACCAGGAGAACAGAAAAGAAAAGCAGAGATCATGGATCTGCTGTCCAACTTCAGATTCCTTTGCATCAATTTATTAAAAAGTACAAAAGAATAAAATTGATGGAAGCAAAAACTGAGCATAAAAATACCATGTATAAACTAACCACCTGTAACTGTTTCAGTTTCAGCCCACAAGAATTGCTTAAAAACTGCTCGGACTGAGTGTGCAGAGCTTTCACCACTCAGTTTAACACAATTACAGATCTTTTACCCATGTTCAAAATGCCACGTCTCACAAACATCTCCAGGGTTTCCATTCTTTCAGAGTGACAGACTCTTGGAAACTGCATCACTTGTCACCTACTGACCAGCACACCCTTTTATCTGCTTCTCCCCAGGTTTTGGAGTTTCAAAGCCATAGTTTAGAAAAAATGATTAAAAATTATTCTTTCCTATTCCGTGACAGTTTGTGGTTTGCTATCCTAACTACATTTAAATAGCATAACTGGTTCATCAGGAACAAAAAAATTGTTGTGATTTCTTGCCTTCTTGTAATTAGACCCTTCTGCATTTTTGTTTGTTCCCTTCTCTCCTCATTGTGATGCACTTAAAATACAGAATAGATTTCTTCCTCATTAGCTTCACAATGTTTTCAAACACATGATCGGAGCTTTTTTTTATGGTACTAAATTAGTTCTGTTATATGCTTTTGCAAAAAAAAAAAAAAAATTGGAAATTTAAAATAATTCATAAAAAATATTGAATAATCTCACAACTGTTCTGTGAACATGGCAGCAAAAGAGCTGTTCTGAATCAACCCAAAATTCTGCTTAGTCCTCTGCTTTGTTTCTAATATCACTGAATGCTTACAAAAGTATAAAGTATGGAGTACTTGTCCGTAGTAATCCAGACCTCCTGAGATAAAGATTGCATGGGGTTTGGTTGATGTTTCCTTTGCCTAACACGTTTTCACTCTGTTTATGCTTTTTGACAGATTATTCTCTGACAATTGCAGGGTTTGACTTTGAGCTGGCTGTAAGGGAATTTGCTCTGAGGTTTTTGTTCTTCCTTTGTGCCTCTCAGTACTTGTGCTATGAGTCACAATGAATTAAGAGATCCCTATTCTTCTCTGGTATTTCAGAGGCCTCTGTTACACCACCTATGTGCTGCCTTTTTTTCCAGAGTGGAAATCACTTAATTTAAGCCCTCTTTGTGTGCAAGCCACTTCTCACCTCTCATCACCTCAGCTCCCTTCCTCCGTGCTGACTCCAAGGCGCAAAGAACGTCCCCACTGCCTGACACCCTCTCCAATTTGTGCTGCTGCATCCCCCGCCGCTGCTGCCATAACCCGCTGGGTGCAGACGCACTGGCCGTGAGGCCGAGCCGAGCGGTGTGCCAGGAGAGCACGCTGCACCTTTGTGCCCAGCCCGCCCCACTCCGAATTAAGCTCTTTTCCAGAAGGGCCTGGGGACTGGGGGCACATATGGCTCTGAGCAGGCGGGACAGCTGGCTGCTGGAAAGGGCCATTGCTGAGGCATATGCTCTTTTGATGTCCTTCCATGCTTTGTGGGTCCAAGGCGCAGCAGCACCACATCTGTGCTGCAGAAGCTCAGTGCCTCCGTGATGTGTTGCGGCACCCACAGCCGTGGGGAGCTGCAGGCACCAGGGCAGGATGGGGTCAGCAGGACTGCTCCAGGGCAGTGCACTTTCCACTCCTGCCCAAGTGCCTGCTTCTACTCCCTGGTGACGGGACACCCAGGGATCTTGCACACTTGGGGTCCCTACTGCCCTCAGTACAGCCTGTCTGATTTTCTGGAAATCCTCCGGAACAGACATCAACAGGAAACCTGTTTGCTCCCCACAGGAAGCCGTCCAGCCCCTTGGAAGTGACAGACAAAAGCAAGGTGTTGGCATTGTCTCAGAGGAGGAAAAGCACATTCCTGTGCTACTTGATGCAGGTTCCTAGGAAAGAAATGGGTGCTTCTCAAAAGCTGAGGAAATTGCTGCTGGGCACATCCCTGTCTCCTTGTCTCCAGTCTGAAGATTGTTCCCGGCCAGGGGTAGAGAGGTTGGACATGAAACAGCATTTCTGGTGCTCAGGGCCTTCTCTGTGTAGCTTTCAAGTCCTGCAATACTCTTTGCAGCCTGACCACAGCGTAGTTGCTTTCTGTTGTATCTCTATATTAGACAGGGGCTGAAAGATGACCCTGCCACCATACAGGCAGGTTCCAAGACTGGCTGGATGCTCCTGACCAGGAGGTATTAGCATCCAGTCCTGTGTTGTGCTGTAGTTTTGCCTCAACCACAGCAAGCTTTGACCAAAACTGGACTGGGGGGCTGCAGGAACACCCCCCTTGACCTCTCTGCACTATTATAAGGTGAGAATTTAAAACCTTGTTTTGACTTACTTACAGTATGGGCTAGGTGGCTAGGTAAGTCTGCAGAAAGTTTTTTTCTCCATTTTTCATGACTTGTCATGTTTACAACAGACTAGAAAAAATAAATGGAGCTTTTCAGAGCTGAATATTCTGAAATGTGTTTTAAAGAAGAAACAATGTAAATCAGCTTTATGCGTGTGCAATTTTCAAATTATTCACCGAAGTTGAAGCTACAAAGTCACTGAGATATGCAAGCACCACAAATGTGGTCTCCTGTCTGGCTCTGACGGCACCAATATGCAAACAGCTGTAGTTAATGAAAAACAGCATGCCAGTGTTGCTGCAAGATGCAAGAAAAGGTGTAGTCTAAGAAAAAAAGAAAAAAAAAACCTTGTACATTTCTTGATAATGAGATTACTTTAGCCATTTTAAAGTTTTTAAAATTTCCCTCAATAGTAGCAGGAAAATATATTGAGCAAAGCATTATCTACAAAAGAAGAGATTAAAAGCAATTGAAAACTGAGGATCAGGATCCATATTCTATTTAAAGCAGCACTTTCATTATTATTCATAAGTTATCACACGAGAATTGAGCTGGTATGAAGACCTTATCAGGCCAAGTGGCTTGACATTGAGAGAGGGAGACACAGAGAGACAAAGAGAGTGAGAGACAGAGAGACAGAGGGAGAGAGACCCTACTGAACAGCCAGGAAGTGTCCTTTGTAGTTCTAAACACAAACACATTTACGAGCTGAAAGTGTGTTTCAGATTGTATTACAAAGTGGGATTCCATATGGCAGCTGAGGTCCAGAGCTGGGATGACTCAGGAAGTCAAGATGAAAAGATCAGCACAGTTTATTGAACAAAACTGATGGTTTCTGACGCATCCTCAGCTTCATGGTTTGAACAGGCAGACTTAGGAACCGGCAGAGCTTGAGATACCTCTTGCAGTAGTTGGAAATCATGAGTACATTTTTCAAAGATCTACTTTCTAGTAAAAAAGCATATACAACTGTCCACCTCCTAGTAAGGTGTTTTTGGATGTGGGATTTTGTATAAGGAATAGACAATAGGACATCTGATTGATTACAGCTGTAAAATGTCTCAGTAGAAAGCTGGTAATAAAAAAGACCAGAAAATAGGCATGGACCAAATATTTTTATGAGACTTAGGAGTTTCAGAGCAACTTTTTTAACAGTCCTTTTAGGTGATAAAGAAAGTGGTAAACTTACTTCTTTCACATATATGAAAAATAGGTAAACAAAGCACCGCCCAAACTGGAAATTGTTTGTATTTACTCCTGACTGTATTTCTACTTTGACAGTTGTCTTCCTGCCTTTGCTTGCTGAAGCAAAAGCCAACTTCTGTGCAAACCCCCTGCAGTAATAGCACCTGAAGGAACCTATGCATCCCTCTAAAAGTCCTCTGTGGTGGGCTCTGGAGTGGAACTTCAGCCCCAGAAAAGTCAGCTGTGCAGCTCTTGTGGAGAGTCCCAGCCGCCCTAAGGGAAGGGAAGCTCTTTTAGGAGCTGCCCACCTCTGCCCACAGTAGCATGCCTTCTCGTGCTGCCCAGCGGACACTGATGACCACCTTGAAGCTGGCTATTGGTGAATGACAAATTACCTGCTTTATTTTGAGGTATTGAGTGGAAAAAAACATGGTCCTTTTAGTTCTAGTCATTCTTGTAGATTTCTGGTTTTGTGTCATTTGTGGTCGTAAATTAATTTATTTAAGAACTTGAAGAATATGATAAAAGGCACCACTGTTTCCCCATCAGAATCTCTGATCTCTTCCTCTTTGTTCACAGTTGTCTCTGCGCACGAATGATCCTCCCCAGGTTTTTCTGTGAGGTTAACAGGCAAAGTTTTTCCATATCAAGAGCGGAAGACAGGATATAAAAGTGATCAGCCTCTACAAACATGTCTTAGTGTAGCCAGGAATAGATGTCAGACTACCAAGCAAAACAGCAAACAAAGGTGGGCCTGTAGAAGGTGTGTTTGACAGCAAGGCTATTCACTGCTGCCCTCAGAACACTAGTGAACCATGGCGAGGATCAGTCTGCACTTGAGTGAGGTCTTTGGGTAGTTCTGCAGCATAACTAAAGGCTTCATTACCTTCCCTATGCAGTATTTAGGACAAAGAGCTCTCTGGAAGAGTGCTATCCTGAGCCATTCAGGCTTTTTTCTTTGCTCAGCATAGGTACAACATTCCCTCCATGGCACCTGGGGGAAGGTTGTGCAAATCTAAGGCACGGAGAGCTGTGCTGGGACCTGCACGTTGGGCAGTGCCATCTGTGGCTCCAGGTAAAGTGCAGGCGTGTGCTCTCTGAGCCCACAACAGCCTCAGCAGCAGACCATGGCCAGTCCACTGCTACCCCACTCCTGCATCAGACTTGCCATTTTCTGCACCACATGGGAATGGGGTGGGGCGTGGTGACTGGGCTCCATGGCTGGTGGCATCAGCTTAGCAGGCAAGCTTTGAGGGGGCAGAGGAAAATGCTTCAGAAAGCAAGGGAAAATCATGTACAGATCAGCAGAGCAAACAAAGAAACAAAGGAACACAGACATTAGAACTTATGCCCACTCAGTGAGCCACGAGATGAATGCAGAGAGGGAGGCAAACTCTGAGAGCCTGTAGGATGCCTGAGCCAAAGAAAAGCAGGGGAAAAGGAGCTCAGAGGAAGCCACCAGACCATCTGGAGAAGATCAGGCTCCCAGTAAAAACCTCAGGGAGTAAAGAGTGAGCTCTTGGTGATCTTATTTAAGCTTTGACTATAGTATGTCAAGATAAAAAAGAATGTTTGGCCGTGGGTAAACGGAGGAGGTGGCTGACTGGCAGTCCGAAACCCAACAGAGCCACTGTGTCTGACCTGTCTTGTGTGAATCCGTAGTACTCCCCAGAAGATTCCCCTGGCAGAATGATTTGACCAGCATGGATGTACGATGATGAGTGCCTGATTTTCTGCTTCTCACTGTGTGTAATCCAGATGGGGATAGTAATAGCTTGAAATTTAGGGAAGTTTTAAAATATCTATATTTTTACAGTTGCCTGTTGCCCTTGACTTTTTAACATTAAAACTATGCTTTAAGATTCAGCACAATACATGTCTCTGTGTGTTCATAATGTTTCTGATGCCAAAACACACACACAAAAAAATTAATAGACTGTCACTGAAGAGTCCAAAACTGAGTCTGTCAGGAAGAAAGGAAAATGTACTTTGCTTCCTCTCATTTTCACAGTTGTTGCTCAATTTCATATTACTCTTGGCATTTTAGCTGGGGATCAAGATATCCAAAACCCATTCTTCATTTTTTATTCAGTTCCACAAGTTATATGTGCACTACATCACCCTCGGCTCCGAGTTCTCTTTCCAACAAGCTTGATTAGGACATCTCCATGTGAGCTTTGTTTTATACTGCTCAGCTTGGGCGTACCCCTGGGCATGCAAATCGTCACAGAAACATGGGGCTGGTGGAAGAGAATGAGAAAAGGAAATCCTCAGTCCACAAAGGATTGAGTTCCAATTACCACCTTGTGCAAGTCTTTTCCTCCTCCCTTGGTATGGCGTTTGCATGAAACAGAAGGGGAGGAAAAAATCAAGGGAAGGGAGCAGCAAAATGGAAGAAGCTGACTTTAAACTTTGTGTGCATAGGTGAAAAAGGGCATCATTTCAATGCGCTTCTCTTTTCACACACTTCTTGTATATCCCTTTTCCTGCCTTGTTCCCTGGCTGAAACAGGGCCAGATATTCAGCTAAAGTAGAGTTCTCTGACTCTGACAAAGCTACCAAAATGTCTGTATCTCTAGCCTCTTGATTACCACCTTCTTCTGTGTTTCCCCAAGATATGCAGATTCACAGTGCAAGGGAAAGTGCCACTGAGAAACCTGTCCATTGCTGCAGTGGTTTTTGTTTAACTGCAGCTTGACCTGAGGACTGTAATTACGGTGCTTTAATGTAACAACTGTGTAATGATGTCTAGGCAAAGTAACATCAGAGAAAAGACAGACTGAGGAGGGCTGAAAGGCCCAGGTTCTGGGGCTGTGGTGTTTGAGCAGACAAAGATGTTTGGTCCCCTTCACCTTCTGTGAGTGCCTGGTCCTGCTCAGCACAGCTACAAAGCTGCTGGGACCTGACGGTGCTCAGGATCTCGATGCAGACAGTCACTGGCAAGTGAGTCCTAAAAAGGTCACAGTGGTGGTGCAAGGGATGTGTCTGTATGCTCAGGGAGCTCCCCATCCTGCAGCTGGAGTGGAGTCGGGCTGCCAGAGTGGGCACAAATGATATGGTACTGGAGGCAGATGGCCTCTGGTATGCTCCAAGGGGTGCCTTTTAACTCCTAATGTCTGAGAAATTTGCAGTCAGTGGATGCCCTTTCTAGGTTTTGCCCCAAGGGATTTCTCCTCAAATCAAGATCAGAGGCTGCTAATTTGTCTTCACTCATCTAAGATTCAAGAAGATGAATTCTCCTCTAAGATTCAATGAGATTAATTTTTTGTTTGCAGTCTGTGAACCAGATAGGATCTGAAAAACTACATTTTTTACCTTTTTTTTTTTTTTTTACAAAGGCAGAAATAGCTTCTACCTTTTTATTTTATGTAGTTTTACATTATTTAATCTTACTTATTTTATTTATTGCATGTGTATAGTGTTACTCTGTATTGAATAAAGGGAGGACCTTGGCTGCCTTTCCATTTTTATTTCCATTTTCCTTTTAGCAGACAGACAGGGCTCAGCAGGAAGCTGTGACCAGTGTAATCACTGCTGTAGATGAAAGGGTGTCCCCAAAAAGGGATTAAAGAGAAAATTCCTGTCATGGCAACCATTAGTACAGGAAGTCTGGACAGCTGAGATGGTGGAGTATTTTGAAACCAGATTAGGAAAGAAGGTGTAGCTTTTGATACTGATGTGTGGATGCTAATTAGGGGGAGGAAGGGCTGGCTGGGGGGTGATGGCCACATGGAGTCCTCACAGAGAAGTTCTTTGGGTTCATCTGGTGGGTGAGAACATCTATTGTCACAAGTTTGGGTTTGGTTCAGCGATTAAAAGTTCAGCTAAACCAATCCAGAAAGGTCTTTCTTAAGGCAGTGTTTCCCCAAATCTTTCTGGACATCCAGAAACTCTCTCCTCAG
The DNA here is from genome assembly GCF_017639235.1 of Corvus kubaryi. Taxonomy (NCBI): domain Eukaryota; kingdom Metazoa; phylum Chordata; class Aves; order Passeriformes; family Corvidae; genus Corvus; species Corvus kubaryi. The sequence continues at coordinate 1,418,121 of NW_024581096.1, read as the reverse complement.
CCTTACTTTCCCCTATCCTCATTAAAGAAATAGAAAACCCAAAAGACAACACAGTGCAAACCTAACCTTCCCTGACAAGCCATGTGTGTCTTGCTGTCTGAAAAACTATCTATCATGGTTTGCATTAAGTCTATACATTAATCCAGTTACTCAGATCTTTGTCTAGAACTTGTCAATATTTGATGGTGTTCTTCCAGTTTGCTCTTTTCATCAAGAATATTAAATTGAATTTTTTTTTATCACAGGCACCTTAAAGCCTGACTTTGTAGAAAAGAAACAGAGACATAGACATAAGTAGATGCCATAACCTGAATTTGTAACCAGTAGGTAGTGTCTGTAGAAATTATGCCCTTTCCGTTTATCTTGAAAAATAGCACAAAATGCACACTGCCCCCATATTTGAACAAGACAGGCATCCAAATCTCTATCCAAAGCCAGGTCAAAGGTGAATCTCACAAATCTAAATCCAAAGTCGGATTTGCACAGCTCTAAATTTAACTCACAACACCACCAAATGCTCTCAAGGGCTCAGACATCTTGAATGCACTGCTGTAAATTTGAACTCTGGGGCACCAGACTACTTTTCCCACACAGCTCTTCAGCAGCAGCAACAGTAAATCTTGACTCTGTGATGAAGTTGTACATCTTTGTCATTTTTTTAACTATCAAATTACTCTTTTTGAGGGAGAGACTTTGCTATGGTGGTGATCATAGTAAAGGGGTTCACATTTATCTGGCTAGGTAACAATCTATAAAGGTGTTATAAAAGTGATGGAGAGAGTTCAATAAAAACCATCACAGTTAGAGATCTGTAGCAGTTGCACATTCCTGATCCCCCTATTCCTCTGCCCACGTACAAAGGCAGTAGGACCCCAGATCGCAACTGCAGGCAGAAGCATGGTGCAGAGAAAAGGGTCCTAGCATGCATTTTTGGTATGGGAAAATGATCATGGATGAAAACCCTGGACTGCTCAACAAGCAGAAAGTCCAGAGCTCATACACTGGGGAATATTGCTACAGAGATCAGTCACAAAGGAACTACGATCTCTTGGGGTAGCTGAAAGATTACCTTATTTATTCCCATCAAATGCTGTATTCAGTAGGGATGGCCCAGACATGGCAGGATTGGTAATCCATCTGGACAAGAAGTCAAAATAAAAATTTATTGATGGGATTGGAAGTGCCAAAACAGCAATATATCTCATTCAAACTCTTCAGCCAAATAAAATTATTCAGAATATCTGACACAAAACATCCCTGCTTTCTTTATAAATGTCTTTCAATCTGTGACCTCAAGTGAGTGAGCCTTGACTCCTTCACATAATTATGCATGGTCCTTCCTGAAGGCTGAAAACTGTCTTAGCACAAGCCTGGCCATAGAAGAAAGGCAGTGCAAGGTGCACTTTGGACCTTGCCATAACTTCACTCCTTGGTCATCCCCTAATAGGGGAAAGCCATGACAAGACTACTCTTCCCTCACACCAGCTCTCGCAGCTGCTGGACAGAAGAGATGCAGCTTTGATTTTGGCCTTTGCTGGCATTTCTACAATGATGGTTGCTCAGGAAATTGCATTTATATATAATAATTATTATTATTTTTATACATAATAATAATTTGTGCTCAGAAAAATCTACCTCATGACAACCTTAGAAGTCAAGTACTCCCTTATGATGAAATATTAAAATTACCAGGACATCACTGCTTTGGTGGAAACAGTTCCATTATCCCTTTACGAAGCATAAAATTGTTGTATTGATCCAGTCTCAAGGAAAAATGTCCTATTTTGACTTAATTACTTCCAGAGAGGAAGCATGCAAGGAAATTCTAATGAGAAACCTGCCCCTTCTGTTCTCTAGGTGGGCAGCACAGGTGGCTTTCCCCAAAAGGGACTCCGAGTGCAGAAAAAAATTATTTATTGTGAAACTCAGATACCCTTTCTTCATGATCTTTGAACTACTGAACATGTGGCATGCTGGTGATGTCTGTATAAAACTGGAGGAGATAGAAATTGGGTAAAAATAAATCTAGGAAAAAAAATATAAAACTAATTTCTGCAAGGCCTGTATCTGATCATGACTGCCCTTGTCATAGATGTTGAACCAGCCTTTCACTGGGATGTACATACAACCAATCGTGAGAAAATCTGGCGTGTTCATTTTGTGGTGCTACAAGATAATGCACTGTGTGAGTCATGGTAGAGTGGATAATAAACACAGTGAGTTTACCTGGTATTAATGGTCAACAGCTTACTGATACTGCAGCTCAGTTAAGAACATTACCACTTTATCATGTGAGAAGCTTACTTGAACTCCTGCCCCTCTAAGTGTGTTTCCTTGATAATTTTCAATTACATGTTCTTGATAACTGCCTAATTTCATTTTTATCCTTCAGTGAAGTGTTTGTAATTTTCTTTTCTTCTTATCTTGAAGGGACCAAGGAAATTTGCAACTGTCTTTTGATTTTTGGAAACATTACTGTCTGCAGAAAAAAATGGTCTGTTGTAATTACGTCTTTGTTGTAACATGCTGAGTTTCTGTTCTTCTGTTCTCTTCAGACTTCTCCCTCATGTGTTGATTTTGCTGCTCCCAGACTTTAGGAGAACTGAATTTCTTTAAATATTTGTATTAGAGGAAGTATTTGAATCCAAACAATAAGAGGGAGGAAACAGAGAGAAATTAAAAGATGCAATAAATGCCTCCAAAGGGCAAGAGAACAGCCTGGAGAGACTCAAAGAACTGTGGTTTTCTGTGTTTAGATGAGACACTGCATGTCCAGTAGTTTGTAAACAGTGCAGATTTTTCATCTGCAGTCCAAAGGGCAAATAGATAAACGATGACAGCCTCTGAAATTTGGGATAATGAAAAGTAACTGGTCTACAATGGCCTCTATAAGGAGAAGTTGATGACTTTCAGATGATTTTTTAGTCACACTCTATTGATTAAAGTAGAAATATCATGGGGCTCCTGCACACACACTTCTTGATCTAACACTGAATTTGGTAAAAATCCTTGTTTGGGAGCACAAACTTGGCCTCACCTCTGCGGCTGCTGAGCTAAGACAGCTGTTGCAACTTGTGGCAATGCTTTCAAGCATCCTCGTGCTGCAGAAAAGCTTATTGGTCTGCATGCAGGCAGGGTGAGATGTCGTTCCACTACATACACAGTGAGCATGCCTTACTGCTATTTTGGGCTGTGGAACAAACTGAAGCCATGGGAATGAGCACTGCTGTAAATGAAAATCAAACAACTCAGCACTTTGGAAGCTTACTTTTCAGCTCCTATGATTTTTCACCCCGCTGCGTGTCACTGAGGAGGAGCAGGGATGTCCGTGAGATCCTGGGACCCCATCCACTTGCTGCAGAGAAGCCACAGACTTAATTCCCAAGGGCCGGGGGAGCAGGAAGGGGCACTGAAGTGAAATGCTGGCAAGAGGCTGGGGGTGGACAACATGGGTGAAAGGTGGGTGAGCTCTGGGACAAAAGGACATGTGACACAAGGACTGTCCTGCTGCATGGCCAAAAGAGAAATACCCACTTTCCTAGCTTTCTACTCCCTTGTTCTCCCTGTTCCCTCATACTAGATTTATTTCCATTAAGCTCACACTGAGCTCCAGGAGGACCAGGCATGGGGTAGAGGAGGGTTCTGGACAAGAAATGTCAGTTCTCAAGCCTTCTTGCATGGACACACACTTTGGCCTTCTGCCCCATGGGGCCATGGAATACCACTGGCAGAGCATCTTCCACTGCACCTCTTCTGATTTTGGTCATCATGCATCTATCTCAAATCTCCCCAGATGCCTTTGGAAGTGCCATCTGGCCAGCCTGATATTTTTAACCAAAGGCCAATCATTTCTATCGTAAGAAATTTTAGAATCATGCTGAAGAATTTTCCATCCTTAATTTGTAGTGCTCTTCGTTTCAGGCAGAACACTGATGACCTAAATTTGCGTGAGATTGCAGACCCTTACTCCCCCAAGGCTCCAGAAGGTCTAAGTCATGTCTTGAAGAGTCAGTACCCCCAGGTGTGATGGGAAAGGCTACATGGGAGATGCAGTCAGCTCTGAACAGGAGAGACAGCACTGCTTGTGACCACCGACATCCAGAATATGCCACAGGCTGCATTGCAAATCAATTCCCACTTCAGGCTGTGGCACCAGAGATTTACGCCAATTCACCCCAGAACTATCCACTGTTTCAGTGATATGGGGTTATTTCCAGTCACCTTCTGTGGCCATGAAAAAGAAAAACAAAGTACAAATTATCATGAGTAGATGCTCAGTTCACCAAAGGATAATTTTAATCTAAGAATCCAAATTGTTACTTTAAAACCTGTATACCCAAATGCAATTGGACTTATTCTTGACTGCAAGAATTTACAGTATCTTCAGTTCTACCTGAGGGACTTTCTTGCCAGATTTCATACAGAAACAAAAAGTGACAGAGTTATTATGTTGCTTTTAATAGAAATAATCTCAAAATTCATGAGCTACTGTCTTCATAAATATGCATTACCAAGTTCCTATTTTAATGTGATTAGATGTTAAATAGCAGTGTTCTGGAATAAAATACTTGGCTAAGGAAAAATTCAGTTTTATGACAATAGCAAGTTTTAAAAGTTTTATTTGTAATTTCTTTTTTTTTTTGTGTGACAGTTTGGCTCTGGAGAAGTGAGCCACTAGGCACTAAATAGTTATTGCTGCAACAACAGAAGGTAAAGATCCTTATCAAGGTCTGAAAAGTTAATGGGGAACATATGAATCACGAACAAGAGAAATATTCCAAAAGAGAGGCATATATTGTGTTCAAAAAGGACAATCTCTTTTTGAAGGTAAATTTTATAATACCTGAATGAATCTCAGTTTGCTCAAAGCATTACTGGCAAATTGTGCCTTTGTAGACTTACGTGGAAAAATGTCACATGTATCATATATTATTTATTCCTTTGTAAAAGCTGGGTGAAGGAGCTGCACAGGTCAACCCTTCAGAGTCTTTTCAAATAGTACAAGAGAAGGCACAGGAAAAATAATAAATAAATACAGACATTTTGAGACAAATGGGCACCTCAGAGCTGATTACAGAAGTAAGGATAATGTAGGCCCTCAAGCGCAATAGTGTTGCAAATACTCGCTGGAGGGCAAGTACACTCTGAACAGAATACGAGGGAAGAACAGCTCCAAGGGGAAAAAAATAAGTATGTATGGTTTGAGTTTAAAACTATAAGACATTTACATTAAGAGATCAATCAGCGGGAAAATCCATTCTGCAGTGTTAGCCCATCAGTGAACAAGCTAATTGAACACAGAGCAAGCAAGAGCCTGGGTGGCCTTTTTTCTCTTTTATCTGCACAGCAAAACTCACACAGCTCCGAGATCCCCCTCTCTGCAAACCCAGTGCTTTCAGACAGGGTGACCATTCGACTGAGCCCAAGGAACGTCATCTGCAAGAGGGCAGCATCCTTGAAATTTATATCCCTGCTTCTGAATGGGGCTTGAGAGCTGTGTTTGACAGTCACCCAGCGCTGGCTACTGTGCGGGTCTGGTGCCCTGGCCATGGGGCAGGAGCTGGGTGGCCATGCTGGAGCTGGAGCTGGAGCTGGAGCTGGACCTAGAGCTAGAGCAGAGGTGGCTTTGTCCAACACACAGTGCTGCGAGGTCCTGAAATAAACACGCTTATGTAACATGCAGAATCATCCCATCTTTCCCCTATGTTCTTCTGGCAGAAAGGCTCACAGGAAATATCCTGTTAGTGGAGATAAAAGGGTTGATTTACTCTGTTCCTGGTAATACATAATTGCTTAATTGCAAGCACATAATTAAACTCCATTGGGAAGGTTACAGTGACAATGATTGCCCAGCAAAGACCAGTTCCCCTGGAGAGGCAGTATTTGCATCAGTTGCATTTTTTTTTAATAATGGGAACAAGGGGAAATGCACTAAAAAACCTGAATGTTTGGCAAGAGCTATGGAGGCATGAGTAAGGGAGGCTGGACACAGCCAGAGAGGCACCAGCAGGGGAAGGGGAGATAAGGTTTTAAATTATTCCCCTCACTAACTGAGCTGGTTGTGGAAGCCATGTCTCTGCAAAAGCACTTCTTGTGTGCTGAGGAGGTCACCAAGCTCAGCAAGATCTAAAGAAGAGGCCTCTGATGTGCTGAACACCCTCTCAGACAGTGCCAGCTCAGGGGCCCACCTGAGCCCACCAACCACCCTCTGAAGGTTGTTCGTGTGGATGGCATGAGACCTAGGGGAACCAAGGAACCACCAGTGGCCAGAGCAACTGCAGCATGCCCACATCTGAAACAGCACATTCAGTGGGGAGTCAGGGCTTCCCAGCGCAGAGAGACCACTACCCAGTCTGTTCCCTATTGTAAGGAAACAGCCTGAAAGGAGCAAACAGAAAGCTGTTCTTCCCAGTGACAGGAGGCACTTTTGCAAACTGGTGCATGAGTCATAACTCCTTTTATTGAAACTTGTTCTTCAGTGATCTGGAAGTCACAGCTAAAGATACTTCTAATTTCTTTGTCATGTAAATTATGTGTAGCTACTGTATTAGGCACCCACCACAAAGGAACAGCAGTTTGCTGAGACTGACAGACCTGTCTGCATGTCCACAGCACCAAGGCTTCCCTAATAGCTGTGTAGATGAATGAGGTCCTGTTTGTGCACAGAAGAAGACTGCATTCATTTTTATCATTGGTGATGAAGAAAGTATGAGAAGTTAAAAACAAAATAAAAACCTTCAGTGCACAAGAGATGCTGTGTTCCTAACAGAGAGAAGAGGGTCAGTTCCAGTTTGTGGGAGACAGTCTGTAAGTGCAAGTAAAGAGCATCACTTTGCAGCCTGCAGAGCAAAAGAAGAAAAATCTCTGCTTTAGAAAATGGTCCTTGCTTTGAGCTGGCAAGAAATATTTCAATAACAGGTTGTGGAGAATGTAACTTCAAAGTTTGGAAGTTGATAGAGTTTTGGAAGCAGTTGCTGAAATTTGCATCCAAAAGTGATTTAACTTCCGTAAGTGATGTGTACACATGGCACACACCACTAAACCACATATGCACTCAATGTATGAATTCCCACTTTCTTGACTTCCCATTCCATCTTTAACATTTTTTCCAGCACAAAAAGAAATTAATCAAGCTTGCAATAGGATGTGTGTATAAATGCCAACGAAAAAATTAAAATCAGCTGCTATTTGAAAATTACTGATCCTGGAGTACTTTGTTTGGATTCCTAATGCCCTGTAAATTCTGTACACCATTGTAGGTAACCAGTTAAAGGAAGAACTCTTTAAGCCAAAGCTATTCCAGGTTTGTTTGCCTTTCTTTGGTATTATGACCTTTTATGGTGACCAAAATGGTTATAAAATCGTGAGGATTTGTGGGGCAAACTGGTCTTCTGTGAACTGATTCCTTAGAGTATGATAATTAATTTTAAAAGCATTTTCTTTGCTCCTGCCAAAGAGGAAACATTCTGGCCAGAAAAGAGAAAATGGGGGGGACATGCTGGAGAATGCATTGCCTAACATCTTCTTGCCCCCAACTTACTCTCCTGAGAAAGTGATATTTCCTGGGACCATATGGAAGCAGAATGGCAACAGCCTGCAGTATGTGGAAGGTTTCTGCAGCAAAACAGAATTCCTTTAAGCCTAGAAGTACAATCAAAGCGTCTCACTCAAAGTTTTTAGGAGAGATCTTTCTTTTGAGAACTTGTCAGCATAATTATGGTAGGAACAAATTTACCAAAACAAATCTTCACTTTATGAATGCTGGTAGCTGTCATCTCTAAAAATGTTTAGATTCAATACAGGAAGAGAATGAGACAGAAAAATTTTACATCTTGTTTAATACTCTAAAATTAACACCGTCACTGCTAAATAAGAAGGGACACTTGGAAGAAAAACAGGCAGTCACTTTTCTCTTGATGATATTTAGAGTGAGTTCATTTGTACCTGTGCAAGTAGATTTAACGGTAGTGAAAGATGCAGCAGCTTGAGCCTCACCTCAGTTGTTGGAAAATTCTCTCTGTTACATTTCCTTCCACTCCCTTTTATTTTTTTTCTCTGAGTAATATCCTATCTTCCCCAAACACCAGAAGGTGCATGTCCGATCACCACAAAACAAGCAGAGACCAGGAAGCCACTCTGAAAGCAGAGGTGCATGTCACCTTCCACGTTGCAGGATTAGCAGAGTCACCTGCAGCGTTTCATTTCCATGACCAGGTCCTTAATCCTTCCTTTTGGTGGGAAGGGCAGTGCTAATGGCAGATACAGGCTGGCAGCTCCTAAATTGCATCAGGAGTTAATAATCTTAGTTTGCTCACGACTAATCCCAGCAGTGAGGTGAGGAAAGCAGCATATTCTAGGGCCAGTGTGTACCCAGCCTCTGCCTTCTACAGGGCAGCAGAGTGGGTCAGTGTCCAGCAAGAATTGTCACAGTAGGAATAGGGACAAAAAGGACACAGTTTTCAAGCAGAGCAGCATGCATTTAGCTCTATCCCTAGTTCCCTCACACTTCCATTTTCGAAGTCTGCTACCACCTATCTAAAAAGCGTGTTAGATGTTTTGGGCCCAATAAGCAGCACACCACAAGCAAACAGGAATGCTGTTATTCAGAGACATAAATCATATGATGCTAGGCACAGACCCTGAACTCGTCTGCAGCATGATGGGCATCTTTCTGATGATATCCCACAGAGTAATCACAAACCATTTTGGTAACAAAACCCTCCTGGGATAAAATGCAATAGCACTGCAGTCAGTTACAATCACTTGGCACAGCTAGAGTTTTGCTCCTACTGGGATGGGAACAGGACCTGAAATATCAGGGCCTACTGAAATGCCTCATGGTTGACATCAGTGATGCAAATGCAATTAATATTTCTGCCTGGTCTATAATGACTCTGGTCTCCTAATGCAGTAGAGTAGTTAGAAAAGCAATGGCACATAATGGCACATAAACACTTTCCAAGCGGCTGTCCTATTAAGGTTATGCAAGACCCAGGGCAGTCCTCTGCAATGTGATGTCAGCTCTGGCTGCTGGCCTGACACACAGTTACACAACAGGACAAGGCAAGGGCAGAAAATGGAGATGCTCTGGAGTTATCAATCTTTTGAAATACAGTTTAAGCGCATATCTTCTGTTGCCATCACTGGGAAAACATCAGATAGGTAAACAGCAGTGGGGTGACCTATTGTCAGACTCAGATGTGATTTTTTTTTTCTTCTCTATATATTATTCTTTATTCTTCTTCTCATGTATCTGTCCTGATTTTCTCTCTCTGAGAGTCTTGGCAGGGGAGCAAAAGAAGCTCAAAAGTACATAGCTTATGACTGAGTAATGCGCTACTAAAGGCATGGAATCTCTCTTTTTTTTTTTCTTTCTTTCATTATTTTCATGGGTGTTTTCTTACTCTGTGCATGAGCTGTTAGCCTAGAAGCCCTACTGATATTTAGCATTCCTTCCGCCCTGGCTGATTCGTGCTGGTTGCAAGAAGCATGTGGTGGGGATTTGGCCCAGCAGTAGGGGAGATCACAAGCAGGGAAAGGAGATGCCATGTCAGTTTGCATAGAGAAGGGAATCAACACAAACCCTTTTCCTCACTGTGCACTTAAACCCACTGCATTATAGCAATGAATGCTGAACACACATGGATGTGTGTCTGAGGTGGAGGAGAATCCCTGGTGCCACCCTTGGAGGATATGTTGTGCTGGTCTCTCTTCCCAGTGCTATTTGGAGAGATCAGGGCTCTCATCTGGGAGAAATGGTCATTTCCTGCACTAGCCAGACTTTTTGAATGCTGTTTTGTCCTCTCTCAGTTTAAAACCATGTAGGTGACCCTGGCTGAGGAGAAAGTTGTCCAGCATAAGTGGGGATTTTGGGCTTCTCAGAGCACAGACAAAGCCCTGCAGAGGGATATCCTGAGGCTCCTCAGGGGGACAAGGGTGTGTGAAAGAACTATGGATTCTTTTTATTAGTGCTGGTGAGAGAGGTCTACATGGGCTGAGCAAGTGGCTGCTGGCCTTGCCGGCTGAGCTCCCCACCACAGAGGAGTGGGCTGGCAGCATAACCACAGGCAGGAGAACCAGGGCCTTCAGCACCTGCAATCTGAGCAAGGGGAAAGACAGCAAAGAGGGGTGGCATGCACCAGTGTCTGTCTTCCAGCTACTGGACATACTACCCAAAGGAAAGGCCTCTGCCCAATCAAAAGACTTTTCTGGAAAACTCCTGATAGCCGAGAGCCATATGGTGCCCGGGGCTTCCCTGTTCCTCCTCAAAACACTCACAGATTGCTACTTAATTCCTTTAGCTTTCCATCAGGCTGTCTAAAGAGCTTGACTGTTCAGTCAATTGCTCAATCAGGAGAATGCATTTTCTTGACATGTCAGAGTCCCATCTACTCATATGTGTAGTTACCCTTTCCACTTACTCCCAGATTAGGCCTTGTCAGAATAAAGCTTTTGAAGTTTTTCAGACAAAACCAGTACTGGTAATGAAGGTTTGAATTGTAAACACTGATAAAGTTCAGTCTGAAATAAACATTTTGTCTCCAATTATCTGCTACAATTTTATGTCTTCTTTTATCTCTGATACATACCAGCTTGCATTACTTTATTTCAGCGGTATCTTGGAGGAAGACATCACAGAAAAACCACTCAGCCAAAGATTTCCCTGTAACTGAAGAAGATCATACCTGTAGAACAAACCCACCTATTCTATATGAAATCAGAAAGAGCAAAACCTTGGATTTGAAAAACCCTGGAGTTTTGTGGAATGTTTGATCCTGATCTGGCATGTGTGGCTCAAGCCTTTGTGGCTCACTGTGTGTTGGGGATTTTTTATGCTGAAGAAAATACACAGTAAATCCAGGCCTGTATGATCAAGATCCCTGGACATATATGCATTAAAATAGAATAAACCAATTCAGAAAACTGGCTGCTTTCCTTTTGTTCCATGTTACATCCTCAACATCTCCCTTAACTGTCCTTGGTAAGTTTTTTTCTGCAGGGTGTGTGTTTTACACTCTGACAACTTGGTGCAGATATTTTATTGTCAGAATTGGGACAAAATTATGCTTACAATCCAACTACCTGTTCTGGATTTCATGTGTCTGAACCTGTGCGTGTCTATTAAAAAAATTATGCTTTTCTGTTCCCCCTCTAGTCCTCATAATTCAATTGAAACCATCATTCAGGGAAAAGAGACCTTCTCAGAGAAATCATCCGTCTTTCTCCTAGTTTATAAAAAGCCCCTGGATTTCTCTGAAGCAATACAAATTCCTTGTATTTTCTAGAAAAACAGTTCCACTTGAATGTTATTGCTACCTCCAAATGATATGTTTGTGTGTGTGTGTCTGTGTGGCTTTGAAAGAAGCCCTTCACAAAACCTGTTTGCATCAGAGATGCAATTGCTGGACTTCCATCTGAATGTTGATATTGTTCTCATCTCCATCACATTTGCTTTTCCAGTCATTCTCAGATGTGACTTCCCAACCACAAGAAATTATTTTGAGTTAGTAGCAGCCTAATTCATCTAGATTTTCTTTGTTTGAAAGATTTTAGTGTCAAATGAAAGGAAGGGATTTTATTGCCAACTCTTAAGTTGCTATGGACCAAAATGCAGGCAAGAGAGTAGATTTCCACAGGTCAAGGTCCATAGGAGAGGACAATTTTTTTCAGAATACTGTCTGTAGTCTGCCTTGACATAAATCATCCTTGCTGTGCTTAGAAAGAACAGGAATCAGGCCATCCAGTGCTAAACTGAGCTGTTGTGTCCTCCCACCGAAGTCTGTCAATCCTGGCACTATTTTGTCTAACCTGTTATTTAATACCTCTGTATACCTCTAGAACAGCTTGCTCCCCTCAGCAAGCTAGTCCAGCTGCTGTCTGTCCTTACAGTCCCCACTTCCTAGCCTATATCTCTTTCAGGTTGTCTAAGATCCTCAGATTCTGGGAAATTAGATGAGTTTAGCTGACATCAGTGAAGTTTCACCATTAAACATGCTTTGAAGGTATAACCTACTACTGTCAAAACTCAGTCCTTTCACTTCCCTCTTAATTTTAATCTGTTCCTACTCTTTATCTTTTGATAGATTCACAATGTTCCTTCCACTCACTTTAACATCTAAGCAGTGTGAAAGTGCTGATGCTCACTCCTACATACCATCAGCAGCATTCAGCTCTCTTCTTCTGATCATATTGCTGAAACTTTCAAATATTCATCTTCACACATGCCCACTACAGCGTTCTGCTGAGAATCTAAAAAACATATCAGACATCAGACATATAAAGAAGTTTCTGAGATCATTTTCCAACCTTGTCTTTCTGAGCAAATAAACCTCCTTTTTGTGACCCTCACCTGGCTTCCTGAGTTCAAATTTTCAGGAATTACCTTTAATACCACTTATAGGGCAAGACCTCTGCCAGTTCCTCTGCCATTATGTGTATCTACCCACCTCTGTCATGACCTCAGTCTCCACTGTCCATTTGACCTGTTGCCCAAAGGGAACTTTTGTATTTTCTTCACTTTTTCCTTTTTTGAATGCCCAGCCTTTCAGAGGGGTCCTAGTTCTTGTGGAAAGAAGAAGGCTGGTCCTCTGTGTGATTTCAGTCCTTTCCTTAAACTGCACTCTGACTGAAAATGTCTAATTATAAAATATGAGGTACTACTATCTTTTTAAATTAACTTATTTGACAAGTTTGAACACAATTAAACCTTAAGTCATTGCCAAATGCCAGGGTGCACATGTGCTAACTTTTGCAAGAATGACTTCCCTATCACTGCTTCTTTAATCTTCCCCCTACTAATGTTCCCCCTGCTAATCTTTTAATTCCGCATTTATTAGGTATTGAATGTAGAATGAGCCACAAATGTAATATCATTCACTATGTGTTTACGCAGACAATCACATCTTTATTTTATTTCCCACCTCTGCTTAGATTGTTTGTTGTATTAGAAGCCCAGCATGGCCTTGTAGCTAAAACACCTACAGCTCAGCCTGCATCTTGCAGTGGCATCTCTGGGATGTTCTGCTATGTGCTCCTAGGTTTAGCAGAGCAGAGTATGGCAAAGGTCTCATAGTCATGGTTCAAATTTTTTGCCACAGCCATGGTGCAGAGGCTGACTGTGCTGGCACTGGCAAGGCACCTCCTTGGGGAAAAGGCTGCCTTTGTGTTTTGACCACTGTGTAAGACACAGACAAGATAAGCAACTCTTACTTAGGTTTGCTCTGAGGACAGCTGACAGTCTTTCCCCCACAGACAAGAGATGCTCTGAGCTGTAGGCTTTACAGTAGATAACAGTTTTTGCAGCCTAGATTTTCCCATCCTGGAGACTGGCTATGGAGACTGTTTATTTGGTTGTTGTTAGGCTGATTGTTTATTTTGGACTTCGATTAAATAAAAACATATTAACAGAACTGCTTCTAGATAGCAGTTTTGCAAATGATTTAAAGACAAGAGAAGTCAGAAGCTTGTTTGAAAATCTGGTTGCTCATAATTCACATGGTCTCAAGGTCTTTTTAGGTTTTGTTTTCACTCATTTTACTGTTTGTTTTTGTCCTAGCAGTGACTTTGGGTAGTCTTGCTTTGTCTAGTAGGCTCTGTGTCTATTGTATACAAGATTCTATTGTGAATCTGCTGTAACCTGTACACCTTCACTTTCTTACCTGCTCCAACATTTCCTGTGCCTTCTTCTGATACAATTAATTACTTCATCAAAAGAAACCTGATACTGATACCCTCCAACACTTACGTAAGTACCTTAACACAGAGAAAATTTTGAACTTGTATAGAAGGGAACACAGTGACAGGGATGCTTCAGTGGAAATATTTACCTTCAGGGACTGCTGGAATGACGAGAGATTACAAAATGGACCAGTGCTGACAAATGCCATATAGAAATAGCAGATGTGCTCAGTTATCTCAATCAGAGACACAATCAATCTGACATTGCTCCCTATCCATCTGAAAAAGGATCTCTGCAATGCAGCCACAAGCAGTTCAGCATCAATGAGAGCCAGACTTGTCTAGTCCATTCAGCTCGTGCAGAGAAGAGACATTCACAGGGCTACTGAAAATCTAATGAAAACACTTCTGCTTTGGGTCATAAGCAGAGACCTGTAATCAAAGCAAAAATAACCCCAAAACTTCTTTCTGTTTTGTTCTCCACCTGCAGAATCACCGGATATCTAAAGGAGAACAATATGTCCTGGCAGCATGGCCTGAGTGCAGGCATGGCTCGGGGCAGAGCCCAGCCTGGCTGCCAAGCAGCCTCATGCACCAGAGATCTCCGAGATCTGCTCCTCTCAGGGTGCTAAAGACACAAAAATCTCCTTCCTCAGACCTTCCCCACTTTTCTTGAAAGCAGGCCAGATCCACATAATTAAATAGACTGTCTTCCAGGAACATCAGCAATTACCTTGAAAGCAGAGGAAACTAGAACTGTCACAAGTACCTTGGTTTTTGTAGCACTGCTGAGAAAAACAAAAATATAGAAGCAAAAGGAAAGTAAAATGTAAGCATTTTTAGAATCATAGAATATCCTGGGTTGGAAGAAACCCAAAAAACTTATGGATTTCAGCTCTTAACCCTGCACAGGACAACCTCAAAAAATCACACCATCATTTTTTTTGTGATCACCACATGATCACAACCATGAGTGTTCAGTGGATGATGATTTTCTCATCATGATAGGAGAGAAAATACTCTGCAAGGAAAGGAGGTTTTCCTCAACTTCAGCAGAGTGTGTTGTTACAAGCACAAATACAGCAAAGAATGTTTTCACCAGGTGGTGTTAACTTTGAGAAGCTCTGACAAAAAGAAAAGCTTTGTGTCTGGTGCCTGCTATTTAAAGAATAATGCTGGACATGCTAATGCAGGTAGATAGAGCATCATGAAGAAGTCTTATGTGCAGTTAGATGGATTTGAATGAATTTGGGTGGTGTGTAGGCCTTCAAGTCCCTTGCTGGTAAGACAACAGGAATCAAAGGAACCTGATCCTTCATTTAAACCGTCACATGTGAGAGAGCGAGGGTGAACTTTATTATTTCAAACATGGCTCTGAGTTTTGTAGGAGAGTTTTATTTGTGGTGTGTTACAGTAAGGAGGTCAGAGAAACTGGAGTGACACCTTGAAGTTCGTCTCTGGGCTCTTTTCTTAATGCTCTCCATCTCTAGCTCTCCAGTTTTGTAGGTAATTTGCACATCCCTTTAAATAAGAAATTATCTATTGTTTAGAAAAAAACAAAACACCAGAAGTGAACAATAGGCAAAACAATACCATCTCTTTATTCCAATGGAATATATACTTATGCTACTTCAAAGTTCTCACTTCTAATTTTTCAATTTTTGTGGTTTTACAAAGCTTTGGAAATTGCACTATAGCTTCTGAGGCGCATGTGCTGCGAAAAGCTTTTTCAGTAAAACAACTTTGCTTGGAAGTAGTTCATTTTCCTATAAAATCAATCAGAGCACTCACCAAAATGTGACAAATTCAAGAATTTCCTCTTTCACCCTGCTGTCACACAGAGCATAGACCTTATCTCTTCTTGCCATGCCAAATGCCTGCATGCCCATCACCCTTTCTCATGAGCTTTTAGGTGAAAAACACGCTTTATGGTTATCACCTGTGAAATCAGAGTTCCAGATCCTTTGTGGTATGATGGAATGGACTCAGTCCTCACTGTCAGCTCTCCTGATTGCTCTGGCACACAGTGAGACTTGGAGTGCTTGGCTTACACCTTTTTCACAGTGGTTTTGCAAATGCTTAAAAAATGGTGGTACAAATTTCTCATAGTTCTTTTATGCACTTGTGTTCATCACTTGTGTTCATCTCATTTTTGACAACCAGCTACATAGCTGAAAATATTAAGCTGCTGAGTAATAAAAATACAATGTAATCTGCAGTTTCAGTCAAAGGTCCTGCAAAAAGGATCACATTAGCAAAAAGGCAGACTTCGCAGAGGAGGCCAAAACAGGCCAATCAGAATCACTAGCTTTGTCTTCTTAAAGCTTTTCATCCCAAGATAGGCAAGTGCATCTGGTCTGCGTTTGAGTATTGGAGTACTGCCTACAGATATAAGCCTACACACCTTGGAATACATTGAAGAACAAGGACCAATGAGCGGTTATAAACAGTTCTTAATTCATGTATGGATCTCAGACTTAAAGCAGGAACATTCTCATTTTCTCTATGCTTGTCTATCCATCTCTTTTTTTAACTCACATTTTCCATGGAAACTAAACCTTGCTGAGAATTAAGCATTGACAGAAGTAAGCTCTATTTAATGGAAGGCCGCAGTTCATCTATTATACCACTAACTCTGACACCATGATAATTTTTTTGAGGAAATGACAATGAATGTAAAGACTTGCTTGCCCTTGTTCATGGCTGATCTCTGCTTGTGCTCCTTTTCCTGGGAGGAGAAAGACAGACCACTGCTTTTGGAGAAGGAGAGGCAGTTTAATATGATAAAGAACCTTGAAAGCAGCTGTGATATGCAGTGATGTTCTCAGTGGTCACACACCGAAGAGAAGGAAGAAGTAATTGAGTTGCCTCCTAATATCTGGGGTGGCTTGAGAGCAACAAAAGAAGAAATCTTGTCAAACCAGATGCAAAGTTGTGGGAACTGCATGAAGAGGATGGGACTGGAGAGATGACTGGGAGGAGAAGAGGTCCTTTGCTGTGTGGAACAAGTTTAATGCTGTAGGTCTGTGACTTGTTTGAAGTACAGCCTTTCTGTATACTTCTGCCAGACTGTTGTTCTAGGGCTTGAGTGGGAGAAATTACTGCAAATCCAACAGTCCCACTCCTCAGATATTTTGATGTGCTTGGACTGTGGCTTCCAATGTTTGAACAGCTGTTGCCTTCACTCTTGGAGACAGAAAACATTATTGCAGAGGTGAGAGAGGGACTCCCTGATCTAGTGCATGCAAAGAGAGAGGATATTACTCATTGCTACTATGAAGCAGAGACATTTTTTGGAAAAGAGTGTATAGAGACTGTGACCTACTCCATTCCCCTGAGTTTTAGGGCAGGAAGTAATCCAAGGATGATAGAATAATAGAATAATTTCTGTCCTTTGTTACTATCACAGAATGCTTTGGTGAGATGAAGAAGACAATTCAAATCTGAATGGATTTCCATTATTTTGCCCCCACAACTGAAGTGCTTATACAATATAGACAATAATACCTATCAAGCACTGATTTCCCTCCTCCTTGCTGTCTTCCTCCTTACAAACATTTCATATTTGTTTGTAAGAACAGATTGTTCTTCTGAGATGTCTCTGAACCTGGCAATGCCTCAAAAACGCACTGCTCAGTTATACAAGTGACAGTTATGAACACTAAAGCTGGCTGGATACATTACACACCCAGTTTGTACAAGATGTAATTCAAGACAGGCCATTCATTCAGTTCAACTACATGTAAAGCAGAGCGACTCTGTGCAGGAATGCACAAGATCAGGAAGAAGGCTTTAAGTACTGTTCATTCATGTTTGCACATGTCTTGTAGGGAAGTACAATATGTTGAGGATTTTCTGGGCCAACTGCTTCAAGTTGCTTCAACTTACTTTCTGATAGATAAACACAATAAATCACAAGCTCGTTTAAAGGTAGAACAAGCCAATTTCTCTGAAAAGCACAGTAGCCCCTGAAAAGTCATTTCCTCTTTGTCCGGTCTTGTTTGCCTACTGCAAAACCAAATCATGTGACATTTAATGAAAGAGAAGGAGAAGATTTTGCCCACAGATGTGGGCAAAAAAAGCAAATTTTGAGCTATGTCCTCAGCTACCCAAAGACAACAACACTGTTCTTGGTTTGCATGTTAACTCTTTCTCCTTGTTGCCATTTCTGTACTTACCAAACTGGTTTTAGCATGTACCAGCACATTGATTTGTAGGACAAGAACTGTCATTTGTGAAATTTTGGGAGCTACTGATCTCAGAATCATAGAATAATTAAAATTGGGTAAGTGACTACAGCAATTGACTAAAAACAAGCAAGCAAAAAGAGTTGAGTCCAGCATCCAGGGAAGGATGGGGCCTCAGGGCAAGGTCCTTCCGTGTCAACAGTCAACAGAAAAGGTCAGGTTAGCTGCAGAGTGGACAAGAAAATATGGGGGTGCACTCAGAGCAGGTGGGGGAGACTCAGGCATGACAGGGAGGCAATGCAGACCCTTTGCAAAGAGGCAGAAACAGACACTGTTCATACTGCCTGCCTGTGTAGGGCACTTGCAGAGATGGGGTCTCAGGACTGCCAAACACAACCCTGAGGACTTCAGGGCTGTTGAGCCTTTGCTGCCAGGTACTAGATTCTCTGCAACTGAAGAACTTAGGTTGATAATTAACGATAATTAAGTGATGCAGAAGGCATAAAAGCCCACATTAGAAAGCTAGTTTATGACACTGTTCATTAGGCAATTGCTTGACATCAAAAAAAAAGACAGCCCAATGTGGTAATTCCATTACCTGGTTTTATTATACGGAAGGATTTTGTAGACCATGTACTGCCTGCTGGGAAAAATGACTTCTGAATGGCTTCTTCACCCCCCAAGGGTGTTAACATTCTCAGGTTTCTAAAAATGAGTCTCACATTTAAGGCTCCTCCAGAAAGACTTTGACTAATGCCCTTACACAGGAAAAGAGGAGGGTTTTCAAAGGAGAAGTAAAGTCGACCTGAGCCCTCAGTTGATATTGGAGGTAAAACCCATCCCACCACTTTCCTTTAACATAGGGTTCTTTAATATGCCAACACATTCATTTCCATACTCCCACCATGATATCTTGGATGCTTTCCTAGAGGCAGTGTGACAGCCAAGAATTCATGCTTACCATCATCACCCACGAAACAGAAGAAGTGGACAAAAAGGTACTGTGATGTTCGAGCCACTTGTGAGCAAAATGGAGCACTGCTGATCTCCTGGGGCTGAGGAACACGGACCAACACTGGACAACTACAAAGTCCATGAAACCATTTAAATCCTTGTATATGTACATGTGTATGTATGTATATAAGTATGCTACAAAACAGGAACTACAGGTAAGGACACTTAGAAGCAGAGGAACAAGCTATGAGGAAGAAGAACAAGGAAAGAAAACATTTGACAAGAGGCAAAAAGGCCTAATTTATGCTATTTTACCACCATAAAATGGCTTGGTTTGTCACTTTTCTGGAGGGAGAGGGATAAGAGGGCAAGTATTATATTATTCAATTGATAACAGCTGCAAATGTGAATCAGATTAAAAGAATGAGTCATTACCATTCTCATGGTCAGTTACCAAAGTCTGCTGAGGCAGCTGATGCTAGAAGTTTCATCAGTGCAATTTCATGATCTGTAGTCCTGAGGGTGACTCAAGTTATGAGCAGTCGGACCTTGGCCCATCATGTGAGTTGGAAAGGGATTTCCTGCCCTCATCCAGCTGAAGGACCAGGGTTATGACAGTGCCTCTGCAGGGGAAATTCTGACCCTCTTGCAAAACCCAGCACTGCAAAGAGGTACCAGCGCCACTGGTACTTCTTTGTCCATGCTGTATTTTTGAAAGAGGGTGGTGGAAAAGAGATGAAGCACAATCCTGACTGAGCACTGAGCCCTTCTCTTCCTAGATTTGGATGCTATGTTCTTCAGAGCAAGAGGGGGATGGGCAGGATTTAGGATTTGTCTTCTCATATTTTTGCTTCCCATCAGTAAATACAGGTATTTTGGTGCCAGTTTCTCAAGACAGATATGTCAAAACATTTCCCTGTGATCACTTGGGTGTTTACATCAGTCTTGGGTCCATGAAACAGCACAGAGGCAATTTCACCTCTCAGAAGAAAAGTCTGCACCTCTCATGAAGTCACGTCTAGTCAAGAGCAGCTGCTTACGGCATGCTTCCCCTTCCTTCCCTGGACTTGGAGGTTGCTGTTAGCCCAGCAGCTAAACACAGAGTCTTGGCTCTTCTTCCTGCAACTGTCCTGGGCCAGAGAAATCCAGGAACAACTGGATAGTACAGAAAATTCAGAGAAGTGTTTGCCTGTACACAGTATCTTTCCCAGCTAGGAAGTCTGTTTGCCCTTTGGCAACTTCAACTCCTTGCACAGAGAGTTCCATCGTCAGTGCTTTTGCATTGAGGACCTTTGAGGTCAAAGGCAGTAACTCTTTTGACCAAGGCATATTGCAACACTATCTCCCTTAAACAGCCACAAGCTCTTATCGTTCTCATCCCTCTATTTTATTCTAATGAAGCATTACCCCTGCAACCCTTTTGACATTTAGGCAGGGAGGGGATCTGGTGATTAGCCAGAAATTGCATTTTTAGTGGAAGTCCACTTCAGAAGTCTTGTTTTTCTAAAGCTGACCTGTTGAGTGATTCATAAGATATGTATTAATATATGGCACAGTACAGCTCCATTGGTTAGCATCCTAAATCTGCCAGATGGCTCATTAAAAAGATAAGCAGCAGAAGATAATTCACTATCAAAGATAGCATTGTGGCAGCAGCATCCATTAGCCTGAAGTTCACAACAAAAAGCTACCATGCCTTGGCATTTTTGAGTACACTGCACTCTCAACCAGGATGCAGAAGATCAAATTTAGAAAAGAAGGGCTTTAAATAGAGGTTCAGTTCAAAAATAAAGTGTACCCTTGGAAGTTATGTTCCTATAATAAATTTAGAAATGAGAACAGAATGAAAAATTTACTAGCATTCTCAGGTGACAGGCAGTGTAGTCAGGTGGACATCCCTGAGTATGACATGCTGTTTCAAATACAGACTTCCAGGAAAAGCAGGGATAGGATGATGTCTCCTTTTTCTGTTTATTACACAGTGCTAAGAACATCAGAGATGTGTGAAAAACTATAAATCTTTGTATGTAGGCAATCTGTCTCAGATGGCCTGACAGCTCATATCAATAGTTTTGTGTACTTACTGGTTGTCTCCTGGTTTCCAAGTAATCAGTATCTCTGCGGCCAAATTTTCAAACCTCTACTTCCAACTAGGCACAGAAATAACAGCCTATTCAGATGTGCTCTAACTATAACAGCTTCCAGTCTGACGTGCTTGCACAGATTTTAAAAAGCACTTGACAGTAATATTCCAACAATAGCCTGAAGAGAACTGGGTACAATAGTGTGCCCAAAAATTTTCTGGTGGAAAAAGTACAGTATTTCCAACATCTAAAATTCATTTCAAAGAATTGAAATTATTTGCATCAGAATCCAGGTAAGAAGGAATTGAACACAAAAAGAGAAATAAAAATGGGTGCTTGCATTTGTTTAATTTGCAGAAGGGAATAATTTTTCTTCTCACCGATACTCTGTGGGAGAGTCCATCCAATGTTTTTTTTTAATTCCGAAAAACATTCACAAACAAAATGCAATATTCTGTGATATATTAACAACACATTAGCTCTTGTGAGTTTAAACTACAACAAAAATACTTTCTGCAAGCTTTCAGCTTGTTGAAGATGTTGAAAAAATATATTTGTTGTTGACCTAGGCAGATTTTTCCCAGCTGTTGGAAGAACTGCCACAAATCAGAAAATCAATTATTCATCTGGCTTGAATAGTGTTTTGTTGTTTTGGGTTTTTTCAATCTACCTCCACTTTTAGATGAGTTTATGATGAGAGAGAGAGAAAATTCAGTCCTATACATTTCCCTGAAAACACGATTTATGGGATGAGCTGGGCAAAAAGAACTCCCTGCTCCTGCAGGTGATTGTATCTCTCTTGGGAAACATGAGGACAGACTATCATTTTTATGCAGATAATGAGAGTATAATGGACCTACTTAAGGAGGTCCTATTCTTCCTACTGTATTTAAAAAATTTGCTTAAGGAAAAGAGACAGGTTGGGTTTGTATATTGCAGTTGTATTACACAGCAAGATACATTACACTACAAGTCTCATTCCTTATTGCTGACTTTTTAACCAGTTCATGTCACTGATTGGTTAGGCTATCATCTGTTTATATTATATATTTAGATTACTTACATAGTTCAAAAACGGAAAACTTTCCATGTATACTCTCTTTTCAGCAAGAGAGAGTAAAAATACAATTAAGCTTGTTTTGGTAGCAGAAATATGGTGTTAAATATAGGAAAAATGGTTATAATGTGCTGCATTATAACCATTAAACTTCTGTTAATTCTAGTAATGTTTATGACAATTATCTTTCCAGTTACTGAATCTGGTCTAGGTGTACCTTTACTTATGTAGCTGATAGTTTGTTATGGGCTGATATTGGGACTGGTGCTTTTTAACACTTCTGTCAGAAAGTTGAACAGTGGCATTGAGTGCAACCTCAGCATGTTTGCCAAGGACCCCAAGCTGTGTGGTATAGAGGGAATGGATGTCATCCAGAAGGACCTGGACAGGCTTGAGAGGTGGGCAGTGTAAAGTTCAATAAAGCCACCTGCCAGGTATTGCACGTGGGGCAAGGCAATCCCAAGCACAAATGCAGACTGGGTGGAGAATGGCTTGAGAGCAGAGCACCATCCCCTGAGAAGGACCTCAGGGTGTTGCTTGACAAGAAGCCCAACATGACCCAGCCATGGGCACTCACAGCCCAGAGAGCCAAACGTGTCCTGGGCTGCATCCAAAGCAGCGCGGCCAGCAGGGCCAGGGAGGGGATTCTGCCCCTCTGCTCTGCTCTGCTGAGACCCCACCTGCAGTGCTGCATCCAGCTCTGGGGTCCCAGCACGGGAAGGACATGGACCTGTTTTTCTGAAAGTTATTAAAAAGGTGTTTTAGCGACAGCACAGTTTTTTTCAGAGCCAGCATGGGTTCATAAGAGGAAACTGCTGCTTAACCAGGTTAATTCCCTTTTATGAGAAGGTCACCCATCTGTCTGGCAAAGGGGAGCAAGAAGATGTGGTAGCTTTGGATTCTAGCAAGCCTTTTGATACTGTTTCTCACAGTATCTCACTGGACAGAATATCAGCTAGACAAGTCCGTAATATGTTGGGTGACCAATTGCTTGACTCAAAGAGGTGTAGTAAATGAGGTCACATCAGGCTGGTAGCTAGTCACCAATGGGGATCCCCAGGGCTCAGTTTTAGGGCTAGTACTCTTCAATATTTTTATAAATTATCTGTATCAGGAGTCAAACAAACTCCAAACAAAACCAAAAAGCTAACAAATAAACCCCAGAAACCCAACCAACCAATCAACAAACCACCCCCCCCAAAAAAAACCAAACCCAAAAAACTGAAAACAAAACAAACAAACAAAAAAAAAAAAAACCACCAAAAACAAGGGGGATAGAAAATGGGGAAAAAGAAAACCCCAAGGAGGGAAACCAGAAAATCTTTACAAGAAAGCAAAGTCAAGACTACACATGCTGCCTGGCTACAAAGAGAATTCAAGATGACACAAGAAAGTCCTGATAGCTTTCCAAAAGCAAGGGTAAAAAAAGAGGTGTTAAAACATGCAGAGATGAATAGAGCAAGCAAAGAACCCATGGTAAGCACAGACAAAGAGAAACACATTGCCAGTACATTCTGCCTTCTCTTCAGGGGCTTTCAAGGACGCTAGGAAAAGGGAACAAGTGAGTTCATTGAGGAAGAAAATATTTCATGAATACCCTGTTGATCCAGGAAGACTGCTGGTGAAAAATCCCTTTGAATTGTAACACTCTGCATGAAATTTGTCCAAAGCAGGGTTATCTTGACCCCACTACTGACATTGCTATGTAAGGAGACTTTTGCATGTAGTCAAAATGTGGGAACATTTAGAGGTTTCACACCTGTTGTGGAGGAGGTGCATTTCAGGGCATGGTATTATGGAGGTCCATGCACAGCCCTGCTGCAGGATCTGTACAGCAGGAAATGGAGGAGGACATTTCTGGAAGGGCAGTAAGAATTGACATTAATCTTCATGGCCACTTCAGAGCTTTTTGCTAAGTCCCTTCTTTTATTTTGCCATCTGTGCTATTTATGAACCTATCCCAAAATAAGCCCTGACTGACCCCCACAGCTCCCTTTCCCTGTGTTATACAGTGTGATCCCAGCCCAGGAGAAACTACTGCCTGAGCGTGGCTGATGCTCTGCAGAGAGATGAAATGGGCACATGCCTTGAACACTGTCCACATATTCAGGGCTCATCCTTGTCTGTTGTAGAGGAGGCAGGGATTCCACTGTTCTGCTTCCCTGGCTGCCTGGAGACAGGCTGCTGATGGATCTAGCTGAGGTGGTGATGCAGTGACCGGGACATCACCTTGCAGAATGGTGTTAGACAGCTAAGCCCTGCCATTTCCAGCTAATGACACCTCCCAGAGATGGGGTACTCAGGTCAGCCCCTCCCCACATGGAGCAGCAGGGTCTGTGAGGTCCAAGAAAGGGAGTGCAGCAAGCAACAACCAAAAGAGGATGAAGAGCCCTGTGTAAGCACCCTGTGTAAGCAGCTGATGAGCTTTTTGTCAGATATATTCAGGGAATTTTTCTTCCATGCCAGAAGAGTGCAATTGAATTGGGAATCACCCTTATACCAATTTTAGGAGGATAGCAAATAAAGCGATCATTTTAATTGCAGTAAAACCACGTGTCAAACAGCTAACCTTTGGCAGATGTTTTTGCAACTTGGCTGGATTTGAATGGATTCATCTTGCACTCAGATTTGAATCTGGGTTTTACCCCTTAATACTTCATCTCTTTATCATTTAATGTAATTTCATTCCATGAAACCTCCTCAGCAAGATCTTCTGTCATGACATAGAGCCGGCTAGATGTCATTGCACCATTCACTTTGTCTGGGCTATCCCTCAAGATCAAGGATGTTTGTGTGTTTATATATTTAGCTAGGCTGAAAAATCAGCTTTTAGAGGGGGACACAAAGAGCCTTTGATCTCGAGTAACAATCAGCAATGAGTTTTTGATTCCTGCAACTGCTTATATTGATTTGCCATGGCTTACAAACTCAAAGCTCTCTTCCCAAGCAGAAAGACAAGGAACATCTCCTTTGTTCATAATTCAGATTGTTTCACCTTGTCCTTTAAGATGAAAATTTATGCTTTCCACACCTCCCTAAGGTATCGAGATTGCATTTTTCTTAGAGTTGTGATGAAAATAGAATTCCTTTACTCATCAATGGAACAACTGAAGTGGTGGGGAAACACCACTGAAGGATCACCCAAAACAATAGATTTTTCTTCT
Organism: Corvus kubaryi; assembly: GCF_017639235.1. Classification (NCBI taxonomy): domain Eukaryota; kingdom Metazoa; phylum Chordata; class Aves; order Passeriformes; family Corvidae; genus Corvus; species Corvus kubaryi. Next base: position 1,392,998 of record NW_024581096.1, on the reverse strand, counting down.
TCAGAGGAGCAATAACATGGAGTCAAACAGAACTGCAGAGTTATAGCACAAATCAACCCAGCTGCCCCTACATTGCATTGCTGCAATTGGTCTCATTCACAGAAGTTGTCCTCTGACTGTATAGCAGTTCCCCCCAGGCTGCAACTCCTTTGTCTAGGCTTTCTTCAGGTATCCTTCTCCAGAGGCTGCTGCGCTGCCCTGTTCCCCACAGTTTTTATTCCTATAGGTTTTTATCCTAGCTCCACAGTCAGGTTCGTTTTCTGCTTTATAACAATAACTTGTTTCAAATAGTCATCAGACTTTATTTCCTAATTAGAGAGATGTAGGCAGTACAACACACACAATGCCAATAACGTAGTATTATCTATGGCTTATGGATGTTTATCTAGTACCTGCCAAAACTGTGACTTTTATTCCTGTCTGGCATAATGTTTTGGCAGTCTTTTGACATCAAAAGAGAGATAGCTAATCCTCATCCACGCCTCAATGAAAATCAAAACACAACACTCCTCTGTAAACTTGGAAAGTGATTACCACTCAGTGCTGCACAGAAATTACAATGCAAATAACAGAGAAAACCAAAGATGGGATTTGATTTGAAAGTTCTGCCTTAAGACCCTAGAATCCCATTCCATCCATGAATGTGATGGAAAGGTTTTAGCAGCAATATTTTTTGCTAAATAAACAATAGCAAGTTAAGGCAGAAGGAAAGTATTTCCATTCCAGTGACATCTAAACAGCAATGATTTATGCCTGGTAATTTGTTATGAATAGCTTTCATGTTCTGAGACTTCATAATGCTCTTAAATTTTAAAGTGCCTGTATTTAAGGAGATTTTGCTTAAACTAAAATGAAACTATAGGAGATGCAAAAGTGACCTCCTGTTTTTCCCTGCACCTATAAAAATATTAGTGTTCTCTTTTTACAATCACATAACAATTTAGCTTTGCTAATAGAGATTAGTTTTATGAATCCACACAAAAATTATATTTATTTCTACCTAACTGATAAATATCTTGCAGTTCCAAAAGTTCAGTTCTAACCATATTGTTTAAAATGAAAGTTTCAGATAAATTTCTAATGTGAATACTGAAAAAGTGAAATAGAACCAATAGAGAAATTAGTCATATCTGCTCGTCAAACTATTTTCAACTTTGAATACACATACAGAAGGCAACACTTAAAATTTCCACTTTCATATCTTGTAATATCTTTAGAATATGTGCCTCCATCTTTCAAACTAGATTAGAGAAGAAGGTCATAAAAATATCAAATTTTGCAGTGGAAATCTCCTGGACTTGTGTCTGGTAGGAGGATTTAGCTTGCAGGTTGTATATGCAAAGTATTATTTGTATGCTTCAAAAAATATGCATGGCAGATCCTACGTAACTGTGTAAGTATGTATATATATATATATAAATTCTTGCCATGACAAATCTGACAAGTAAGTGTTATGACAAAAATCTGTTCCTTCAGGGCAGGGTTTCAGAATAAAAGAGTTTCGGCCGAATTGTATCCTCTTTACGTATCTAAATCTGCAGCAACATTGAAGCAGGTGAAGATCTTAGTGCACTTTTAGAAACCGTCTCCTCTTCATGCAAGGTTTCTAACTTCCCTCCTACAGAACTACTGCTTGAGGGCTGGTGTGTAGAAAAGGAGAGAGCTTCTGGATTCCAAAAACAGACCTCCCTTGCACACAGGTAAGTGTAATTCCAGCTAAAAGGGTCCCTGAGAGAGACAATAGCAAGAGAAGGGTTACCACAGGCAGTATACCAACATGCATAACCTGAGGTTGTCTCAACAAAACTGAAGATATTGCATATTTTTCATTAAGGAATGAACCCCAGCCTTTCACAACCCCAGTTGTCTGGGCATTTTAACCACTCCACTTGCATGGATCTGCAAGCCCTCACTGCAGAAGCTCCTTACCACATTTACAGCAGCACTATCATTTTTCACTGGGTATGATGAGGATATGCAAGGATAACGAAGAGGAACTCAGGTGGCTGAGTTCCCACAAGCTCTCTGATGTCTGTTTCAGAGCTGTGAAATGTTCGTGATGTGATTTTTAATTTTAAAGAGTTGCTGCTTGTGACCTCCAAACCTACATCCCAAACAAGGACATACTCTGAATTTATTTTGAGAACTGGAAGAAGGCATCTCATAATTATACTGCTTTCAGCTGCTCACCCTCTGTGCACTCAGCTTTCTAGCAAATTATTTTCCACACGTGTTTCTGTGTGAAACTTCTAGCATCCTATATAGAAAATGTACTTTATCTCTGAGTGCACAGGAATCTTAAAACATGGATCCTGTGGATAGTTAGAGAAAAAAGAAATGTATCAGTTTAAGCAGACAAACAAGAGGCAAGAGTCACAAGTCACAGCAAGGAAAATTCCAGCTGGCTATAGGGTAAAAAAATATTGCCATATGAGTACTTTAAGGACAGGACAAGTTGCCCAGACATGTTGCACAATCTCTATCCTTCAAGTATACCAAGATGTGACTGAAATAATTTCTAGCAAAGTGAGCTGGCTTTGAAATCAGACCTCCTTGAAACAAGAGGCTGAGCCAGATGACCTGCAGAGTTTCTTCCACTCTCAGCTATCCTGTGGCCCCACATTCTTCCCACAGCATCACCCTTCATCACAGCTGGCATTCCAGGCTACATCCCAGAGCAAATCCTGGGAACAAGCTTATCATGTGGCACTGTGCAATTCACATCACAAAAGTTTTACTATCATTCAGACTAAACACTTGCTACCTTAATTTCATCCTGATACTTCATGGTAAATTTTCAGGTGATGGCTATAATTCAATTAAAAAGTGGTCTTTACAACTTTTAAATAGGCAAAGTATTCCCTTTTGTTATCTCTATAGTAAATTATTCGTATCTAAATATTAATCTTCCCTCTTAAATCACATCTAAGCCCCAAAATAATTTTTCTTTTTCTTCTGTTATTTGGCTGCTGTCCAAAAGCAAATGGTAAAGGTAAAATCTTGGCCCCTTTGCACCTGATGGAATATTTTAAAATTGGTTTTCATGATGTAAGATTTTCAGAGAACCATCATAGAATAGTTTGGATTGGCAAGAACCTTAAAAATCATCTAGTTCCAACCTGTCCTGCCAGGTAGACCTGGTTGGCCAGAACTCCATTCAACCTGGCCTTGAACACTTTTAGGAATGGGGCATCCACAGCTTCTCTGGGCAACAGGTTCCAGTGCCTCACCACTCTCTGCGTAAAGAATTTCCTCCTAACATCCAATATAAATCTCTCCTCTTTTAGTTTTAAACTGTTCCCCGTTGTCCTAACACTATTTTCCCCATGTAAAAATCAGCCTCTGTATATAACTCCTCTTCAAATACTGGAATATTGATATAAAGTCTAGTCAGAGCCTTCTCTTCTCCAGGGTGAACAACCCCAAACGGCTCAGTCTGCCCTCACAGGAGAGGTGCTTCAGCCCTCTGATCATCTTTGTGGCCTCTGGACTCACTCCAACAGGTCCATGTCCTTCCCATGCTGGGACCCAGAGCTGGATGCAGCACTGCAGGTGGGGTCTCAGCAGAGCAGAGCAGAGGGGCAGAATCCCCTCCCTGGCCCTGCTGGCCGCGCTGCTTTGGATGCAGCCCAGGACACGTTTGGCTCTCTGGGCTGTGAGTGCCCATGGCTGGGTCATGTCCAGCCTCTCACCCACCAGCACCCCCAAGTCCTTCTGGGCAGGGCTGCTCTCAGCGAGATCATCTCCCAGTCTGTGGTCTTTTCTGGGATTGCCCCAACCCAAGTGCCATACCTTGCTCTTGCAGTTGTTGAACACCCTGAGGTTCTCCTGGGCCCACTGCACAAGTTTGTCCAGGTCCCTCTGGATGGCATGCTGTCCTACAGTGTCAACTGCACTGCTCAGCTTTGTGTCATCTGCAAACTTGCTGAGGGTACACTCGACCCCTCTGTCTGTGTCACTGATAAAGATATTGAACAGTACCAGTTCCAGGACAGAGCTCTGAGAGACACCACTCTTCACTGGCCTCCACCTGGACATAGAGCCACTGACCACATTCTCTGGCTGAGTCCATCCTCCCAATTCCTTATCCGCCAAATAGTTCACCCTTCAAATTGATGTCTCTCTGATTTGGAGAAAAGGATGCCATGTGGGGCCATGATAAAAGCCTTACAGAAAACTAGGTAGATAATACCTGTATCTGGGATTAATTTTGTCTCACGTGTTTCAGTTAAAATTTCCTGAAACTGTCTTGATTTATTATTATTTAGATTGCAAACAGATAACATTTCTATATCTCTATATACAGATGTATGCATCTCTGATTCTGATTTTTCACTGCCATTTTGTTCACAGTTCTCGGTATTTGTCTCTCCAGAAATTCTGAGTAAAATGTCCTCGACCTCTGAATATGTATTAACTGAGACTCAACCTATCCCTGTCTCCAGAATCCAGTTCTAGTTTTACCTGTATTCTGTGTCTGGACCCCCAGTTATATCGCCTGTTGTGAAACTATCTGCAATTCATGTCAGTTAATTACTTGGCAAAAGTTCTGTATGTCCTTAATTGTGACTCTTCTTCATACTCTGACAGTATGTGACTTCCCAGAATGAAAACAAGCCACAAGGCCAGTCTGAATTCCTTGGTGATCTGCTTTTACCACATCTGCCTTTCTTTTATTAGATATATGCAGAATTAGAGCTGTAATTATGGCTCCTATTATCCCATCCTTACTAATCTGGTGACAGATGTTTGCTCTGGCATTGGTAGTTCTTAGATACAAGGTAAGACAGGTAAGTTAAGGAAGGTAAGATATTAACTTATGGATTGTCAATGCACCATTGTCCAACGACAAGCAGAAAGGCTAGGTGATCAGGAGAAGTGAAAAAGGAAATTGTTACAGCCGTAGACACTGAGACTCTAGCAGGGATGAAATAGCACATGTGAGCGCATTTATGGAAAACCAGATGAGAGCTGCCAGATGGGTGGAGGCATATGCTCAGCAACATTATTTAGAAAAATCAAATTGGGGAAAAAAAAGCAAAAAAGCTTACATGTGGGGAGGAAAGAAAGGGATGTAGAAATGGAACTTGTTCTTCACATCAACTAGCTTGTTTTTTCAGGGCTTTTCCCTCCTTCCTAGGTTTATTTCAAGCTTACTTAACAACAATTGTTTGCAAGATAATGTGTTTGTCTGAGATTTCCAGGAGGCACGAGTACCCCTAAAACCAGGTTCTGTATTCAACACGAGAAGTTTAGGTCCTTCAGTAGGGTGTATCAATTAACTCCAAAAAAAGTGATACAAAGCTGCAGAAAACTGAGAGGAAAACATCTCAAAGGAGAGGCTCTTAATATGAAATTTTTCTAGAAAGTGTGAAAACAGAGCTCTACTTCTAAGAATAGTCTGAGGCAGCAAAGAAGCAAGCAGGGAATCTGGATGCATGTTGTCACCTACTTGCCCTTGGCAATCAGAGTGAGGCAAGCTCTCATACGTCAGTTTCGCATGTTGAAGATGAAGTGCTCGTTCCATTGTAAGAGGAGAAGAAGCAGGAAACAGAAAAAGTATTACAAATATTTTTTACTTGGTATCACAATCCATAGGAACTGAAGTAATTAATAAAGATTTCCACAGCAACTTCTTCATAAAACAGCCACAGCTAACATGAAAACCCCCAGAGTTAAATCAAGTCTTCTGTGATTGAGCCTCTAGGCTAAACCACATTTTCCATGGCCAGTATAGATTCCTCTATGAAATACGCTTCTCCAGCTAGCCTGAATTTTCTGTGCCAGACTGTGTTTGTGAGTAGACTAAGGAAGATCTTTACAGGCTCACCAAGCTGACATCCAGGCCAAACTTCAAGTTTAGGATCATTCAGTGCTGGGGCAAACAAGACAGCTCTTTCACCTCACCTTTAATAAAACATCAGTCACCACCCCCCTGCAAAACATATTAGTACACTAGTCTTGGTTAAAATAATAAGGCATGGGAAGGCTTTGAGCAGAGACACTCCTGCAGACCTGCTGGTCCCATCTATGCTGCTTCTTGAGCTTTCTCTCTTGTTCTGTCCTGCAGCCTTTCTCCCTCGGTAACAAAGGTCCCTAGGGCATATCCACAGAATACGAGGCACAGGTGCGCTGCACACAGGTTTCCCACTTCTTCCCCACAGGCCATTAGGGCATGTTTCTAGCTTCCCATAGCAAAAAAAATTTACAAAAAACAACCACCACAACAACAAGAAAAAAAGAAAAAATTGCCCCCTCCAAAAATCCACAAAAAAAATTTAAAAAACCAAAACCAAACCAACCAAACAAACAAACAAAAAAAAGAGAGTGCAAAAACATGGAGAGGGAATGTGAGTCAAAGATGTGTTCTCTAAGCTGTCAACTTTTCATTCCCATGACTGCTCTCAGACAGCGGCAGTACCTGTTTGTGCCCATACCTAGCATCCCACAGTGGTCCGGAAGGCTGGCACCTGGTCCTGAGGATGTGTACATGTGTGTGATTATGTGCACCTGTGCATATGTATAGATATGTATGTGGAAGGCTAATTTTAGGCAGAAGGCTCCTGCCTGGATGCTGAGTGAGGGAACAAGCTGCTCGTTGTCAGGTAAAGCTCTCTTCATCCCCAACAGGAGGCAAAATTAGTCACTGCACCCCAGGAAAGTTCATGTTTAATTTCCTCACTTGCAGAGGCCACTGGATGAGAAGAGGTGCCAAATCCAGCCTCTCCACAGCGCCCATGCTCCCACAGCCATGTGGGGCTCACCAGACAGGCAAGTTCTTGCCTCAAGTCCTGTATGCCTGCATGCTCTGGAGATGGCACCTGGTGGAAAGCTAGGTGCAAATGCCTGTAATGGAGAGAGCAGTGGAAGAGGAGCAGTGTTTAAAAAGCTGCTTACTTTAAAAATCTTGCTGGACACCTCCAAATGAGTATGTGCTGGAACTGGCAATGTTTTGCCCAAGGAAGCACAGGCCCCTCAAAAAGCCATGTGTCATTGTGTCTGTTCAGATCAGCCTCCAGATCAAAGTGACGGTTTTGCCTGGGAGATCCATGCATACAATCTAGAAAGAAAAAGGCAGAGTAGCTGTCGCAGGGCAAATCTGGTAAAAGAAGAACAACATAATGGCACTGTAAGTCCCCTGTGGTGGTTCTGCCTTCTGGTAGCTGCCACTTTCACCTGTTCCCGCCCCTGAGGCTCCTGGACCAGTCAATACAGCCAAGCCAAAAAGACACTTCGTTCCAGAGATAATCCAAGTATATCTGGGAAGGACATTTCCCAAATGGAACTCTGGGTCTAACCCTGATGAACCCCTACATCCTCTGAATCCAGCTGGCTCTGAGATAAAGGGACACACCCCTCACTTTATCCAGTAGGGTGAAGAACCAAATAAGAGCAAATATCAAGCATCTTGTAACAAAGTGGCTTGGGTGGAAGTCTCTGCTTGTGGCCCCGTGACCTGGGGAGGCTGCCTGAGTGTGGGAAGGGCACAGACTGGGGTGTGGTTGCTGCTTGCAGAGCCAGTAACTGACCACGCAGCTGAATCCTCCAGCTCTTGCAAAACCTCAATCTGCAACACATCAGCTTAGGTGGTACTAACCAGGAAAGTGGAACTGGTATACAGCACAGAAGCAAGGGTGCAGGAGGGTTTGTGTCCATGTTTGAGGATTTTGATTTTGAGGTGCAGAGGAATTTTTTTAAGTGAAGGCCACTGAAGACTGTCAGGCTGACCACCTTGACAAGCTGCAGCAGCATAGATTACATGCTCCTGAGCTGTTACACCCCTCCAGTGCGAAAAAGGGAGAAAAACAGTGTCCAAGGGAAGGTTTTGTAGGGATGAGAAGGTCTGTGTGTCCTGAAGGATGCTTGATGTTCTTGACAAAATCAGTGGTGTCTGGCTTTCCTCCACATGCAGAGATACCTGTTCTCATGCAACAACTGCTGGTAGCTGTGCTTTCATTCCCTGGTGCTGTGGCAGAGTCTGCCCTACACTGCTGCTCAGCATAGCAAGGACAGATGGGTGGGCTGCTGGATGGTTCTGGGGCAGTAGCTCTGGCAGTGACAGCAGCTGGAGGGAGAAAAAGGGGTGCCATGAGCTTGCACACAGCAAGCAGTGGCTGCTTGGGGCTGCTGTGAACAGCCTGTGCTGTATGGCTGTTGGCGGAGCAAAGTATCCCAGTCACAACAGCATGCATGAACTCTGCTTCTCTGTTCCATGGAGACTTCAAAGGAGAGCATAGACATACTCTGGTGTAGAGATAAATTCTGTGTTGACCTGTTGTGTTGGATGTGTCTGTAAATCACAGTCATTCTGATATAGCTTTTCCCAGGTGTGATGCTCAGGGGAGTCCATAAGCCTGGAGGTTTCTGCCCAGAGTTGTTCTTCAGTGTTTCCCTGAAGTGTCCTGGGTGTGATTCAAGATAGAACTTCACAAAGTTGACAGCTGAAGTTGTGAAGCTGTGGTAAAGCATCCAGGGTCTCATTTTCTCTATAGTGACCTTAAGCCACTTCGTTTCTTTTGCTTCAGATTTTCAGTTACAAAAGAAAAATAAATATGCCTTATGTCTCAAGAGTAATCGTAAGTTAGGCCTGTGGATTAGTGTAACACATACAGTTATTATGGTAAATGAGCCTATATAAACAGATAAGAAATACTGCTGTGTTTAAGCAGAGGAAAATGTCATTAAATGATTGTCACCAGAGACTATAAATATACTGGTTTCTTCACAAAGCAATCTCTCCAGTGCTGTGAAGTTAAGATCTTATGTTAGCTCAGTCCATAATGCATGGAAATAAGCCTTTTTGCAAGACTATTTATACACTATAGTGCAGGCAAGCATGAGCTCTGTCTCCTCCTACTCCAAGCTAAAAAACCCGTGAGGGTCTATTAGTGCAGATAACACAAGGTAAGTGCCACAGGTAAACTCCAAGAGCAAACTGTGTCTGCCTGCAGAGAGTGATGGCTGAACTGTTCTCCTGGCCCTCCTTGCCACAGTACGACAGCTTTCTACAGAAAGCCCCTGCATTCTCCTTTACTCTAATGCAACAACAATTTGGGGAAAGTAGTTTGAAGCAGCAAGAAAAGAAGCAAACAAAAGGAGGGAAGCACAGATCTGCTATGCCTGTGATGGATATTTACTGACTCCCATTCATTGGAATATTGAAGCACTTTTCACTGAAATCAGAGGAAGTCAGCTTTGAAGAAAGAAAATAATGCTTAAAGAAAGGATGTTTGCATCTCCACCAGGCTGATTTTCCACAGTCCATTTCTGTGTATCTGAAGCCAGGCATTGATAGCACTCTTACAGGAGCCCTGGCACAGAGAGCCTCTCTCAAGCGAGCAGCACCAGCAGCTGCTGCTGTCGACTCCACAGAGGAGCAAATCCTGCAGCCTCTGTGCAGCCACAGCTCCATTGCTACAGACCACCAGATTTGTCCTAACTCACTTTTTCATTTTCCTCCAATGTTTCAAAGGTCCAAATAGTCCTTTAAACTTTTACACTTACGAAAAAATTGTAACTAGATTGACCATCAGTAACTGATAAGGTATATTTCTAAATAAACTGCTGGCATTTGTTCAAGAATAAATAGGATCCAATGTAAGTGCCTAAGAAGGTTCTTTAACAACACTTTTTCTCTTCCAAAATCTCTACTGCCTGTTCATTTTATAAGAGAAAGCATTTTTCACTTACATTAAAGAAAGTCCTACATTTAGACCTCCCCTGTTAATCCAGGAGATTTCTGACATTAGAACATCATGATTCTTCATGTTTAATATGTTACTAAAATATGCTGTTGACAGATACCGTGCCAGTAGTGATTTCCCCTGGGAAAACGAAGTAGCATAGACTTCCTTCCTCATCTGAGAAAAAAACCCAAAACATTCAAATGTGTTTTTCCAGGCAGCTGGTCAAGGAAGCAGGTGTCAGGCTCACAAGAAAGTCTGCAAGTTCTGCATCACAGCCCCCTTCTTCCCCTGCCCAGCTGATGGCAACACCCGACACACACTGAGACTATCCCTTGTGTTAGTAAGAAAGTACGTCCTTGTTGCCCTGAGACGCATTTAGCCTATACTATATATAATTTGACAGTAATTTCTTCTGTAAGTTGTACAAACAACTTCCAGTTCACATTGTCTTTATTTCCTGCCACAGCTATCTGTCGTTCATGGAAGCTAACGTCTCTTTGCAAGTTGTCCAGCTGCTTTGATACTTGGCAGGCTTGGCTATATTTTCTAATTTCATAAGCCTCCTTTCCAGCCTTCTGCCTCTCCTGTCTCCCCTGTAGCATTTATGTCTCTCCCTTATCCCTACAACTAGCTCACTAATCTCACCCATTCATTTCCAAATCAGTATCAAAATCCCCATCCCTCCATGCATTTAAACCCTCTAAGGACTTTCTTCCCTTACACACTGGGCTCTGTTATGCTCCCTCCCTCACCCTGCTCCTCCTGCTCTAGCAGTACCAGTCTGCTCTCTGCACCCAGGCACAATCTCCCCTTGTTGAACCAGCCACCGCTGGCTCGCCTGCCCGAGCCATCTGGACCTGCAGCCCTGCGCTTCACTGAATCCTGTGGCTCTAGCTACTTATCTGCATGCCCTTCCCCTGACAATTAATTTCTTTCCTCCATCCACTCTTTTTCAGGCTCTCTTTACTACTGCTCTCTGTGAAGCATTTTAGGAAGCAAGCTGGATTAGGCACTCTACAGATAGAGGTGAAATGATGTATTTTGTTGTCTTAAGAAGCGTTTGACAGGCAGGTACTACATTGTGTACCAAGGGAACAGCTGATGAAAAGGAAGATGTTATAAACACACAACACACAAGTTGCTTGAAAAGTTGGTATTTACAAGGGTTAATTCAGAGTGCTATGTAAGACATCATTATTTATTTCCTTATATTATTTCCTTATTTTATGTACTTGATATTTGCAAAGAGGAAACAAAAAATGGCAGCTTCACAATTTTGGGTAAATCTTGGCAAAATTCCTGTTTCTAAAGGTGATTATGCTATGCAGGTGGTTTCCTACAGTAAAAGTTCACAGAGCCTTTTGTTTTCCTGTGGATAGTGTAAAGCAAATCCCTTACAATAAAAGAAAAGGAAATTAAGATGAAGGGAGAAGATAAAAGTAAGTGTCACACAGACTTAAAGAAACAGATTTATCATCATAAACAAAGCACTGAAATACTATTAGCAGCCTTGGGAGGTGACAGAAATAAAATTAGAGCTTAGCTTGTCATATTGCCATTAGTTGTTATTTTTCAAAGGTGCATTGGTCAAAAAGCTACTTCAGCCTGCTTTCCGGCAGGTCTGTGGGTTTTGTCTCCTAAACCCTCCACCTACTACCAAAGTAAACCAGGTCCCCCCAGGCTTGCATGCATCCTCAACAGTTTGGAGCACACACAGCACTTGGTCCAAGCTGGCCCGGGCACAGGTTGATGCACACCAGCCAGAGTGGCGCTGGAACCTCACTGCTCTGCTAACCAGCTGCTGCCAACTGCTCAAGGGCACTTCTTATGTTTTAATTCCTAGGTGAATCACTAATTTTGTTCTCTGTTCTACCTGGATACTCGCTTTCATAAAAATTATAAGAATTTATCTTTAGGACTTCCACTCCTTTTCCATGTAAGGCTGCAACTGAACAATGGGCTTAAAACTTAATGGGCAGAAGCTGGCAGGAAAACAGACAGAAGGTGTTAACAAGATCCCCAAGGCCTTGTTCTGGCAGGAGGCCATGGTGCCACTTGGATGGCATCATTGCCTCATGTTAATTTTAGTTCTCCTCCCTGAGGAGGTTTGACACCCCAGTAGTTGTACTCTCCTGGTACAGTCAGAGTATGTGGGAGGGAAGGAAAGCCGAGGATCTTGGTTTGTGCAGCAAAGCAAGATATTTGAAACCATATTTCAGTCTTGGCTGTAGTGCTGGATCCAAAAAATTACTTGCATCTAAAAGAATATGTAGTAGGACTTTTCTCCCACACTGCAGTCCAGCTCCTGCCTAGTCACTTTAAACTGGACAGGATCCCCTCAATCGATCTGCCATTTGCACAGACACTGGCAAATACACCTGAAGGGCATTTCTCAGCCCAGCTGACATGACCATCAACAGCTACATCCATTCTAGGAAAACTTCCCAGTTGTGGAACACTGATGGATGACCCAGCCCCATCTCTTTGCAGTATTGGGGTGAGACCTGGTCAGCCCTGAACCCTGCAAAGAGAACCAGAACATATGCCATGGCTGGGAGATACATTACTCGTCAGCTAGATGTCCAGAGCTGGGATTTGAGTCCCTCTCCAGGAGTGCAGGATGGCAAAAAACCTGTGTGCCTCCTTAGATTGGCATTTTGACCACTTTCTTCGTGTCACCCGTGATATAATACAGATGCTAACAATGCTTCTGACTTGACATCTCTTTCTCATCCAGAAAACAGCAGGGACTCTCTCTAAGCCTGTGTTTTGGCTGTATACCTTGACACCGTTTCAGACTTTCACACACTACATAAATAAAAAAAGCATAGTAATATTGTATGTTGCTAGTGACAGAAAAGCATCTGCATGGTGAGCAGCAACTCAAAACCCCATTCCACCTTTGAAACCCAATGGTGTAGCTGTGCTTTGAACCATTTCCAAGCAGCATCACTTTTCTGACATTGACAAGAAGGAGGCTGCTTGGCAAAATCAGATGGCAAAGTGGGCTAAAGCTTGATGAAAGTCCAGACAGACTCTCTACTTATCCCTTTTGGTTACAGTCAAGGAAAATCCACTGAGCTAGGTAAATCGCCAACTACAAGGTCATTTGTTCCTTAGGTCTTTCCCAGTTCATATATGTGACAAAGCACCAGGAAGGAGACAGTGCTATTCCCCCTGCCACATGGAAGTCAGCACAACATGGCTGCTTGCCACTTACTTGCAGCTTGAGTACATATAGCAATTGTAGCTGCTGTGTACTTGATCTTCCAGGACAGAGTAACAGAATTAGATCTTCAGTGAGCTTCAGTCATTATTTTCTGAGACTGATGGCCTACTGGAATTTATATCCAAGACAAATCCTGCCAGTAACCTGGACAGAAGTATAGCATATCATGTAAGTGATTTGCACAACACCTGCACAAAAGCCAAGAATGGGTTTCTCATTTACTCAGAGGGAAAGTCCATTAAATGTTCCATTTCCTATTAGTACTACCCTGATGGGTGATTTTCAGTGACAGTCTTAGGCTCCCTGTTAGGCTGTTGGTTAGTGCATAACAAGCCCTGAAGAGCTTAGAGCTTTCATTTGAAGCTACAACTGCAGCGGTGAGTGAGAGATAGCAGCCTGATAGGGACCAGAGATCTCTCACATACCCTTATGTTATTTTCCTTGAAATTAAAATAAAGAGTCATCTTAGTTAATAAGCATTGAGTCAAACTTTCCTTTAGCCACAATGAAAGACCAATGCCATTAATTAGCTACTCATGTAACCACCACTGAAACCCTGGAAATTGCAGCTGAAACAAGAAGCAACCCTTATCTGAGTGCAGCTGTATTTTGCTTTGCTGCAATGTAAATGCATTTTTTACAAATATGTTCCTGTATAATCCAAGTTTTACTTGTAAAGACTTTCTTCTGAAGTAATCAAACTTACATTCAAGGCAGATTTAAAAGTCTCCCAGAACACAAGCTGGGAAAATTCGAGCAAGACTAAAGCACAAAGCATATGCATCATGTAAAATGATTTAAGGAAATGAAATCAGCTGGGCTAGAAAAACTACAAGTAAGCAAGCTTTGTTTTCTAAGGATGTTTATGTGTTGCTCCATAGCCTTCTCCTCAAACAGTTTTATTGAAATAAACCCAGGTCCCTCCCTACTCCTCATCTGCCTGGTCCTCTACACCATGAAGGTCAGCAGATGCTGTAACCCAGACGGCCAATGCCACAAGCAGTATATAAGAGTGGAGCTCTGCCCACCATGCCCTCCATGGGGTACTCATTTGATACTCTCTCTACCACCCAGGACCTGATTTTCGGAAACCTTGTAGAGCTGCCCTCACTTTTCACGTCTCCTTTTGTATTGCTCTTTCTTGAAATCTGCAAACAGTTATTGGAATGGGAGAGGAAGAAATGCCAATAAAAATAGGCAGGCATAGGATCAATGAGAGTGGAAGTATCGTCTTCCACACAAAGGTCTGGTTAAAACTGAGAAAAAGATTGGCTATTTATGAGACAGGACATGGTAGGCACTCCCTGAGGTAAGAGACATGTTCTCAAACTACATGAAGAACAAGACCACTGTTGCTGCTCAGCTTATTATTTTATGGGCTGTATGCTGACCCCTCTTGTTTGCCTTTCCTTGACCTGGAAAACTGAGATGATGATTATAGGATCATTCAAGGACTTCGAATGTAATGTAGCTTTTGGGGTTAGTGGGGAAGGAGGCAGGGTTATATCCATGCTGATAGATTTTCATTCATATGCCTAGTTACCTTAGAATAAATTTCTTATATGTATTTGCAGTCTTATGAGCTACTTGCAGCTATTGCAGTCTAAAGCAAAGATGGGCCAGAAGTATTGCATTCCTGAGAAATAGCCCCTGTGATAGTTAGCAGTCAGGGTAGTTGCATTGCCAGGCATGCTCCATAGTGAAGTGATAGGCATTTAACAAGCTGGTTGTCTGGCTGTTACATACCACAGGCATGCCTCAGTCAAAACAACAAAGTATAAAATACTTCTCTCTTTACTGAAAAAAAAAAAAAAAAAAAAAAAAAATATATATATATATAAGTGGATCGTAATAAAAGACAGACTTCTCTTAGGTTAACAACTTCCATTACATGGTTTTCTTAGGAAACAGTCTTAACAGTCTGATAAAACAAATGATTTCTGCAGTATCTTATATCCATAATTTGTTTTGAGCTGCACGAATTAAGAATATCACTTATGTCTCTTCCATTATGACAAAAATTACCACAGATGAATGCTACCAGTTCACTTTTATGGACTTCATGGCTAAGAGAGTTTCATCAATGTCACTGCATGCCATAATTTGCATTTGGATAGATTTCAGCTGAAATAGGGCTAAAATCACAAGTAACTTGGCAACTCCTCTTCGTATTCTGGGAGCCTCTCTATTTCAGTACACATATAGAGAGCAATGCTAGTAGGCACACAACTGTAACAGAAAGATATCTAACCCCTTTTCAGATTCTATGAATGTGGCATCTCCTAATTCACCCTCAGAAACACACACACTATTCTGCACCTCCTGTCCAGATTTTTAGAAAATTTAATTACAGGTGTAATCAGTCAGTGGGTAGGATTCTCAAAGGTCGTTTTGAGATGCTTGGATGGAAACAAAAAATCTACAGTACTACAGGGACTGTTTACATTAGTTCTTTAAAAAAGTCCAAAACTTTCTCTTAAACTCATAGAAACACAGGTATTTTGTCTCTTTTGGTACATTACACCTGAATTGTAAGATCATTTAAAAGATTGTAATCAGTTAGAAATTGTAAGAAAAGTTAAATAAATTTTTCACAAGCAAACGAAAAACCAGAACAAAACCAGTAACAACAAAATCCAGAGGACACGTTAAAGTTCACTAAATCCATTCCGTATGTAATTAGTGAGCCACTTTTTTACTAAGTCTGGCATGAAAGGCTTTCAAAATTTTTAGGTCATTATTGTGACACATTATGTGTATTCTCTTGTTCACTTGCTGTGCAAATGTACCACAAATACTTCTGTTCTATCATTTGAACAATACAATAGTATAATGGAGACTTGCTTTGGGCATCTTAAAGTAGTCATCATTTCTTATCTACTGAGTCATTTTTCCAGGTTATTAGAAGGTGACAGTCACTAAGGAGTGCCTTGTAAAAACCTGAATTTTCTGTCATTGGTGGAAAGCCCTTTCCAATATCTGTCACAGTGGCAATTACAGAGTTGCAGCTGCTGTGATTGAGGACATAAGTAAAGAGAGGTCTGTGAGAAGGGAGAGAATTTCTTTTAGCAAGCGAATTACTACAGCTGGAAAAAACTTGACTGAGCCCATATCCCTCAGGTCAGAAACTTTAGGAACAAAATTAAAATCTAAATACTGATCAAATATAAGGAAGATGATGCCTAGAGTGTAGCAAAGGTTAATATTCTCACTGGTTTTACTCTCACACTTGATGGAGATAAAAAGGAGCAGCCCCAACATTAGGAGTAACTTCCCAGCTCTGGTTCCTGCTAGTCTTTCACCCACACATCCTTCCTAGGACTAGCTCTTCAAATTCAGTGGATGCCCACCATCCAGTCTAAAGCTGAATTAATATCTGAGCCTGAGACTAGCTGCATCTACCCATCTTCCAGCAGGAGTGTATCTTCTTGTTAAAATAGGATTTCCACTTAGTTTTATGCATCTTTTTATTCAGCTTTGTTGCAAACTTGCAAGGAACTTCTGTTACGTAGAGAACAGTGGGCATGCACCACAACAACCACTCAGAAAAAACCAATCTATCTTTAAATGGCAAATGTGAATGTTCAAGTTACTGCATGTATGGAAATTTTCAAGGTTGGCTTGACATTTCACACACTCAAAGCTAAACTAAACAACTACTTACTTGGGTAAAGAGAGACCTCAAAGCTTTCACCTAGAAGTGCTCTCAAAATCCCTCTGCCCCTTAACCACACTGTTCTTTGAAGAGTTGGGAAGGTGACCAAAACAGAGACACATTAAAGTGTTGGGGTGAGATGCAGCCCCTCAGTTTTCTATACCAATTTTCATATTATTTGGGGTCTCCAAAACGGAGATGAAATGATTCATTTCTTTCAGATCCACTGGCCCTTGTTTTTCGATTTTTGATCGGGTTTGGGGGTTTTTTGTGTGTGGTTGCTTTTGGTTTGTTTTTCTTTTTTTCCCCCTCAGAAATACATCGACTAGAGAGTATAGAAAACCCTGAAACATGCCCACGCCTTCAGATTAGTTTTATTCAACAATGAGAGAAGTTTGACCCAAGGACAAGAGTATTTGCTCAAGCACATCAGATCCACCACCCCATGGAAATGAAAGCAGCCAGTGCTGAATGATGCTTCAGCAAAATAAAATCTCAGTAAAAGAATATCTTTTCCCCATAGCATATATTTACCAGATCCTATGTTTTTGTTTCTGATGATGATGTGATGATGGAAAGCACATAAAACCCATGAAGAACTGCTTCTTCAGAGCTTCCCGTTGTGATGACATAAAATTCTTCCTGGATTGTAGGATGAAACTGGAAGATGTTAATGCTGTAGGTAAAAGAAAAAGTGGCGTGAATTCCAGATAATGTGGAAAGAAGCCTATGAAATATTTAGCTCCAAAATTAAAAGTTTCAGACTAAGAGAGACGATTAAGGACTGACGACAGTTCAGTTGTTAAAAGAAAGAAAAATCTGACATTTTATAAATGACACTCAAACCCATCTCCAGCCCAAAAATCTGTCATGTACACTATAAGATCACAGCAAAAACTTTTGAACAGTATTTATGTTGGTTCAAGTCTCCTTCACTGGCAGCCTTACCAGTGAATAGTTACATCCTTCTGCCATTCCATGGGATTTAAGTAATCCATGGCAGTGCTTTGGGAAGAACTCCTGAGGGGCAGTGCAGAGGGTGCAACTTTTTCCCAGTGTAGGAGGTACTTGCAGCATGATTAGAAAGACATTCTCCACAGTACATGGTTTTCAGTTCACTAAGAACAGCAAAAAGAAAGAAGCTGCTGTCCTGTATTGAGCACTGACGGCTGGAAAGTGAAGCATTTCAGGAGCATAATCTGATGATGTGAAATTTCACAACAGGCACAGATCCAATTTAAAAGTGATCATCCACTGGGATGAAACAAAATCAATTTGACATTTACCAGCTGCACCGTAAAATTGACTGTTACTAGGACAGTTCACTTTAACAAAGTTAACCATCAACAGATTCCTGTATCTAAAGGCCCTTGTGCACAGACAACAATGTGCTTTTTGTATTTTTTTTAACCTGAAATTTAAAGTAGCATAATAAACATGAGTTTTGAATAAATGTTAGTGCAGAGAACAGTGGGTGACTTCTTTCTCATTAAAAAGTATGTTATCCTTAAACATGATATGTGATTGAATTCTATTGGTTTCTCCTCTCAAAAAATAACTGCAACTAAAATCAAGTGTGAAATTATGGCAACCTACATTAAAGCTTACCTATATTGTGGCTTAAAAACACACTTAACAGTAATATCCAGGCAGTGAGTAGTTACTACCAATATTTAAAAGAAAGCAGAAAAATAATGAAACAAACAAACAAAGAAAAAGCCACTGGAGTTATAACCAGTTTGCCAGCTGATTCTGCCTCCTCAGAAAGTGCAGAGATTGAGGTTTTTTTCATTTTATTTATTCAGCACAGGTCATGTCAATGAGGCATTCTCTCGAACCAGAGAAACTCCAGTTAAAAGGAAACTACAGTTCTGCAAAACATGGTGTGGGAGTCAGAAATCTACTAATTCCACCATTTGAAAGGATGTAGGTCCTATTCTAGCAAATGTCCAAAGCAACAAACTATTTAGGGCTTCTAGAAAGAAGTTAGAAAGTTAAAAGCTGAAAGTTAAAAGCTTAATAAATTCAGTTCTATAACATTTCCTCTATTTACAAAATTGTTCTACTTTAAATGAAGAAACAAAGTAACATTTTAAATGAAACCTTGATGTGCAAAGAAATGTTGAATGTCTCAGATGACAGTGCCTTACAAAACCCATTCAGAGGGTTCTCACAGCCATCCTGGGAAAATGGGAGAGCCATGAGTTTTGAATGGAATCTGGATGGAACTTTAACACATTTGCTTTCAATAAAGACGTGTTTCTAAAAAGAACAGGGACAAATGTATTAAGGTGACAGGTAGAAAGGTAGGGATACTGGAGGAAAAGGAAAGAGAAAGCGAAAGAGAAAGAGAGAAAGAGAAAAACAGAAAAAGAGAAAAAGAGAGAGAAAAAGAGAAAAAGAGAAAAAGAGAAAAAGAGAAAAAGAGAAAAAGAGAGAAAGAGAAAAAGAGAGAAAGAGAAAGAGAAAGAGAAAGAGAAAGAGAAAGAGAAAGAGAAAGAGAAAGAGAAAGAGAAAGAGAAAGAGAAAGGATTTACCCCTCAGGTATAACCATTTGAAATTATACAGGAAGATAGGTTTGGTGGCAAGGCTGCATAGCTAGGCATAGACCTGCCTAAACACTTGGTTGACATTAAAGAGATAATGTTCCTTCTTAGTATTACATATAAGAGAGTGAGCTTCTCTTCTCTTCTTTTTCTCTTCATCCTAAATTTGTCCCATCAGAAGTAAAAGTCTGTGTGACAGCATACTGTAATTTTGATGCAGAACAGTCTGACACATAAGACCCATAAGACAGGCTATGATTCAAAACCTTTGCAGGCACGAGGAGGTCAGCTGTGGTCAAAGTTGTCCTGCATCATTTTCTCTT
This sequence comes from Corvus kubaryi, assembly GCF_017639235.1. Classification (NCBI taxonomy): domain Eukaryota; kingdom Metazoa; phylum Chordata; class Aves; order Passeriformes; family Corvidae; genus Corvus; species Corvus kubaryi. The sequence continues at coordinate 1,373,559 of NW_024581096.1, read as the reverse complement.
AGTGTGGACTTCAGCCTTCCATCTCTCAGACAATGTGAGTGTGACTTATGTACTTTACAACAGAGATCAAGTTGCATATTCCATGCCCCAGGCTATGAGTCTAAGCACATTATACCCATCACCCTTAACTAGTTAATTAATTGCCTCACCCATCAGAAGAGGAACAAGATGCAGAGTGAAATGAAGTTAACTGGTGTTCATTTGTCAATAGTTACTATTTTGCATCTCTAAACATTCAGCTAACATGATGATGAATGCAGGGAAAGAGTTTATGAATATTCCATATTTTACCACTATAAAAAAATACATATAATGTAATACTGCTTCTACTATAGACACAACCATTGTCAAAATGAATGAACAATTCCTAAGCCTCCAGTGTCAACACGCCAGAGGAAGACGAAGCTGGCAGCAAATATAAGTATGGCTTGCATCAGGACAGTTTCAGTGTCATTTATTTGCTTTAGTAAAATTAACAAAAGATTTAATCAAACAGAATTTAAAAGTAAACAGATCGCAAATATGCAGCTTCTGTTCCTTGTTAAGCTGAATGTATTTTCATTGCTACATTCAGATGACAAGCAGCTTTGATTTTCCACTGATAAGCAAATGGCCATCTCTTGGAAAGAACACAGTTTGAAAGATGAATAGCTCACACACATATCTGATCTACTTTGAATTGATTCTGTGTGATTTCTTCAAAGCAAATTTAAAGCTGAGGAAATATTAAGGTGACCTAATTGTACAAGCCAGAAGTAATTTTGATCAGCAAAGTCTCAGTAAAATAAGAAATGTTAAATGAAATACTTTGAGCCTCCTCAGTCTATTTTAAAAGAGTGAACTGAGTCACTCTGATAAGCAGAGTATTTTCAACACTGTTGAAACAGAATTGATTGAACATCTCTGTGTTTTGAATGTGGGTGGGAGCTATCCTCAATCTGTATTTAACTTTAATGCATTAAGATGATCTCTCATTCATACTCATCAAAAAAAAGAATGTAGCTGTCAATCAGAAATCCCCAGAACAACAGGGAGAAAGCTGATCAAAACCAGACATTTCCCTTGAAACTAAACAAGGAACAATGGTAGCACACTCAGAACAGCTCTGAAAGGATGAAACTTCTGAGGCATACATAAAAAATCCAAATTTTGTTCCTAATAAACAGCACTTCATGCCATGTGAATTCTACCTTTTATTAAGCAGTGACTTAATACAAATAAAACTGATCTGTGGAGAGCTACATAAACATCCTACTACAATTAGCCATCACAATTTTCCATTATAAATGTTTGTAGGAATATCCATTCTCACCACGCTGGCTGGAGGCTAGCTACCAAAGCTATACAAATGCATTCAAGACAAGGAAATCCTCAGGTATTTGACCTTGGGGTAGTACCTATTCCCACAGAACTTGATGACACCAGGACTTTGGCTTCTAGCAATGAGGACATTACATAAAGTTCACTATTATCCTTCATTTTACTCAGAAAACGCTGCTTCCTGCATCTTTCCTAGCAGTATAGCACAGGGCTAGTACATCAAGACAGTTTGGACTTTGCAAATGCTGTATAATATAAATTTTTGTTAGAGGCAAACACTAGATATCCATTAGGGGAAAAAAAAGAGAGCCCATTCTTTCCAGACTGTTTTCCTCACGTATTCTCCATCCCTCCAACCTTTCTCTGTTTTGTCAATTTGTAGAAAGACATTCTATACTCTTGCCTGTGTTCACTTCGCTGAGCAGTTCTGTGTCCTGTGGTCCCCTGACCAACCTGCATCTGCAAGGATGTCCAGTCTCTACCAGCTCTACCACATTGAAGTTCAGGAAATTATTTCCTGTGTGGTCAATTTAAAACAGACTTAAGCAGCACAGACTTGTCCATTACTGAGAGCCTCTCCTTTCTCTTGGCCACCACTGCTGCCAGTTGCCTCCCAGATTATTTGCTACCCTTGATTTTACTCTGCACTTCTATATCTCTTCAAGATAATGCAATTTTGTTTTCACTCTTTCTTCTCTTGTATTTTCCTCCTTAAGCATGTACCAGTGCTGTCACGATTCCATTTCCCACACCACTGAATACCTTCTTAAATTTTATCAGGGGCTGTTTTTTTCTCTTTTCTATATGTTTGAAGCATCCTCTCCACCTGCACTCTTCTTTGTCTCTTCGTGGTTAGTAGAATGTTTTATCTGTTACAAAGCACCACAAACACTCAAGCTGCCATATAAATTACACAATGTGTCAATGAAAATAAAGGAAAGAAAATACTGCAGGCTAAATACTCGCTGCTCAGCTGCCAGAGCTTCCCTTGTTCTTTTAGAGCTGCTGCAAATGCTGACTTCCATTTATAACCACTTGATTGACCTGCTGGCACTGCCAAAATGGTTTAATGTGGTTTAGACATAAATCTGAGTCAGGCCATAGTTCCGCAGTGCAATGCTTCCTCTCTGAACAGAGTCCTATTCTATGGGCTTGGAGCACATGGGATCTGTGAGAGGCTTACCCACCAAAAGAGTGGGGCTGCACCTCCGTGTTGCAGCTGCAGTTGCACGGATGGGATGGCTGTGTCTGGTCTGGACCAGGAGCTGTTCCACTGCATGTTCTCAGAAGCTCTGCTCCTTGTCTTGGCGACGGCAAAATTTCATTTCAGTCGCTGTACAGCAGCATATGGCAGTACCAACCGCAGCTCCTTAAACAGACGGATTTTTTTGTTTTATAAACTACAGCTCACTACCATAGAGAATCATCCCTTGTCCCTGCCTCCCCATGTCAACCCTTAATATTTCATTAAGGAAAAGATCTCCTGCATCCGTCCTTCCAGTGTCCAGCAGCAATGCCTTCTCACACTGTAGCAACACAACACACTTGTTCAGGATAAAAGACTTCAGCAAATAGTGCCACTAACACCCCAAAACAATGACCAACAGGACCTCAGCTAAACAGCACATGGCTCAGACCACAAAAACCATGCTTGTGATTTATATTCTCTTTGAAATGTATCCAAAAAACTCTCAAAAGAAAACACGCTACACAAAAATAGTACACATTTTGCTATGCAAAAATGGTATGCTCTACTTCCTATTTTAATGCTATTGGAAATCATCCCAGCTCAACAACTCATCACACAGGGTATACATAGTGGGAAGAAATCTTTGCCATGAGATTCCTTGTGAGGCCAGCTTTGTAGGTCACAGAAAAGGGTTACACATCTGAATGTGAAATAAGGGTCTCCACAGCTGAGATGTCCAGCGCTTTACCTCTAACAGTCCCAGGGAGTCCAGGAATGGAATATTTTCTGAGCCTTGTGCTTGGTGCACCCCTTCTCATTTGGCATGCAATGCCATGCCTTAACCTTTCCTAATAAAAGCTTTTTTCCCAGACCTGTTTTCTTTCTATGCAGCCACTTAATACCTACGTTAATCTGAGTACAATAAAATGTGTCCACTGTATCTTAAAGTGTGTCTCATCATAACACAAAGGGAGAATTGCCATGCTTTTACCATAGGTGCAAATGTCTTATTTCACAAGGAATTGTTTTTCTTTCTTTTTTCTTTCTTTTTTTCTTTCTTTTTTTCTTTCTTTTTTCTTTCTTTTTTTCTTTCTTTTTTTCTTTCTTTTTTTTCTTTCTGTTTCTTTTTTAATGTTTTTAAATTTTTTTTCCTCCACCAAAAAACTGTATTTTTATTCCTTTCAATGACCATTAGGAGCATGCAGATTTACAGGATATACATCGTGTATTTTTTTTCCTCTTGAGAGACCTCTTACAGTCTCCACAATTATTAAGAACTAGAGGTCATATAGCCCATCATTCTGAAAACGTATCTCTTTCACACTTGCTGTTGTCTTGTCCATTTCAGAACAAATTGTGAATCCTAAAAATAAACAGATATGAAGGTCACAAGAATAAAGGTTTAGGGAACCTATCTGTTGGTGCAGTAAAACTTGCTGCCAGTATTTGTCTGTAATTTAACCCTGCATTTTACTATCATATTCACACCATTACTTCTGGTCCCTAAGAAATTATTCTAGATAATTCTTACAGCAACTGTATAAACTCCAGAGTACATCCAGCCATTCTTGTGGAGATGTAGTTACTGAGATTTGCACTGCAGTAGTCACTTTTGCTCTGGGACAGGCACAGCCCTTGAAGCTTTATCAGAACTGGCTGGATGTGGACTGCTGCTTGAACCCTATGTTGCTGACTATCACCACTCAGCTGCAACAGTGAGCACGAACATTTCTTTCCCCGTTCAATCTGAAGTCAAAGAGATTAGTTAACCCACAGCAGGGAGGAAGTGTGAATTAACCTGACTGCCTTGTCCCCAAAATGGATTAGGTTCACCCACAACATCAGCTGTAGAGACTAGGCAGTGCATGAAGACAATCTCTCCCCTGCTGCTCTCTGCCTTTTAGCTGTTAGATGACTCATCTTAGCTTGTATCTCCCTGTGATTTGCATAGATCCCATCTGTCGTCTAGACAGCACCCAGGAACTCAGAGCTGCCCAGCAGAGTGGTCTCTCTCTTAGCCCTTGGCTTCAAGAAAGTCTCAGGAATTGGAAAGGTTGAGTGTCAAAGGGATGTCAAAGCCATGCTCAGCTGAGGAGTTAGAAATCTAGGTTGGTTGTAAGCTGTGCTTAAGAAGCTGAATAAACCTGATAGGGAGTATTGTCACAAATTCACGCTGACCTTTTTATAACCTCATAAAATCTCTACAAGATATGACTTTACCAGAAAACTGTAAATTCTGCATTCATCAAACAGTAAGTGAAGACTTCCATAGGGTTCAAGATAGCTTCCCACTACTAGACTAGGAACATTTCGGTGTTCTAAATTAATAGCACCTCAGTACTAAGTTGTGCGCAAACATAGCAGTGCTGTGGAAGGACCACCATTCTCACCTGTATTTCAGACAATGGAGACACTAATATTTAGGTGCCTGTCTACACCACACAGTGTGGATATTTTCAAAACAGCTTTAGACATAATAACTGCAACAAGAGACCCGTAGTCACTTCAGCACCTTAGGTCAAGTGCAGAAAACACCTTGTGTCCAGAACTGCTTTTGATAACTGTATTGGCGTTTTTCTCTCATCTTGCAAAGTGTCCATTGCACTAGGTAGACTGCAAGCATCTCTTGTAGTCATGAAGTGCTGCTGAGTGTGGACACTTTAGTGAAGATTGATGTGCCCCCTCCTTTCCAGAGTGTGCTCCCATAGCAGGTACAACATCACCAATGACACTAAATTCCATGAGACAGTAGATGTGCTCTGGCAGTCACTGCTGTCACAAGCCTGTCCCTCATTGTATTCCCCTGGTGATACCACACTTTGGCTCATTGCTGTTCTGCTGGGTGACATAGATTCTATTCACACCAAAGGATTCAGACTTAGATTTGTGCTGAAGCAACCCAAATTCACAAATTCTGAATTTCCATCTGCCATTGCTGAAATGGAGGGCTCTGATGGTGTCAAAAGCAGGATGTTTATTGCTCTTACCAAGACTTATTTACCTGCTGCTCTCACCAAAGTTTGCTTATCTGATGGAACCAGAGAAAGGGTTGATTACACAGGTATTTAAGAGCTATACTGACTTGCAAAGAGGTTAGGTGCCCTTCTGAATTATCCCAGCTGAATCCTGAAAGCTACTCTGGACCCCGCTGATGTCAGTGCCATTAAATTCATCCTAGTATTCAGTCTAGTGGGAATGCAGCAAGTTACACGGTGATGTTGTCAGCGAAGTAGACATTAATAATGCAGGGATTTTAGTTGGAATCACTGCATCTTAACTTCCACAACATGCTTAATTCCCTGGTTCTTATAGACTTTAATTTTTACTAAGGCTCACCCCTCAAAGAATAAGTTATCTAGGAAAGATAAATCCCTGAGTCTCCTTCTGTGCTTCAGGAAGTGTAGGACCACTCCATCAATCTGTTACTGAGGAACAGTTAGCAGGCCTAAAGCCCTGCTGCTGTTCAGGTAGAAGAGCCTGGCAACATCAGGTGTTAAGGAAAGGATTGTTTTTCTCTCTCCAAGGAAAAATCTGTGCCTGATTGCTCATGAGTAAGTACCATCTGTCCTTTCCCCCACTCTAATGCTATAGCTTCGTGCTGTGTCAAATAGAGCACTGCTCACTTGCCTCTTCACAGCAAGAACATCAATATCATTAAAAGGTCTGCAGTGGCCTTTTGAGCTCAGCACCAGACTGACAAACTATACCCTGGAATAAAAACATGCACAGACTTCAACATATTTCAACAGGTGGAAGATTTTATTGTTTCCAGACCTCCCTCATGATGGAGAGTAGTTATGATTACATGTCAGAGATACAGCAGCAAGGAGAGACACCATATCTGTGAGTCACTCACAGCAGTAGAGTTAGCAGAGGAAGAGCCAGGATAACGGGATTAGCAAGGCAAGACAGATACATGCCTTGGGAGTTCACGCATGTGTTGTGTGCTCATTAGATGTCAAAATAGATAATTAAGGATTACATTGTATTAAGAAGATCAAGTAGGACTTACGGCACATTCATGTCAGCTGCACTGGTGAATTGATCACAGCACCTACAAAGTACTTTCCTCTCTCCCCCACAACAGGCATTTTTGCTGTTTTGTTAACTGAAAAGCCACAATGTCAAAGAGAGCAGCTTAGGCAACAGAATTTATCTTAGTACATTTCTACATGTCATGGAAGTATTCAGGACTGCTGGAGTATATTAATACAGAAACACATTAGGTCTGTGCAAGACATTTCTTACCTTCCATTTTCTAAAAGCTGTTATGATAAAACTTTCCTTTCTTTTTTTCTTCTGTTCTGGAAAAGTTCTTTTTCCTATTAATAATTGTATGCCCAAATGGGGAGGGAATCAATGTGACTGAGGGGTCAGGAATCCCTCATGGCAACAGTAGACTGGAGTCACTAACCATGAAAAGCAAATTCCTGAGAGAGGGAAAGGAATACACATCAGAGTGCTTACTTTTTTGACATATACACCAAACGGTAGCTATGACAGGGCACTCAAAAATCTTTGTTCTCTGTTTCGTTTTTGCTTTTCTTTCAATATGTCTGCGAATTGCACAGACAGCATCTTGGAAGTGAACAACAGTTTCCCTCAGGTTTTTTCCAGGTCTGTTTTACAAAAGTCTCCTTTATGCTAACTGTGCTCTTGCACCCTCTTTGCTATATGTTCCTCTTGCAATTAGAAGCAATGTGATCAACTAAGTTTATCTCCATGATTATATTAATATCACACAACAAAATAATTGCTGTATTGTGGTCAAACCAAATATTGTAAATAGTTTGCATCTCCCTAATTTCAATGTATTTTCTATCTGTTAAGTATCCTACTGCTGTGTTCAGCTGTAGTTCAGTGGTCATACAATGGAAGCAGCAATGGTCAGAGACCTTGGCTTTCTGGAGAATAAAAAAGGAACCTGAAAAAAATCAAATGGAAACCAGCATACAATAACACTCTGCACCAAATCTCGGAGCACAATTCTTTTTGCTTTCCCCTAGAAGTTTTAAAAATACATGATAGTGTTATTTGGTACATAAAATGTATGTTCTCAGCTAACACCCATAGAGCTTTCATGTCATGCATTTCTTATGTGCTCAGTCTTCAACTGAGAAGTGTATGGTGTCCATACCAGTTGGGAGTACATGATTGTTGGTGCCTCTAGCTCAAAGCAAACTCATTAACTTTTCATCTCATCAAGAACTGCTCTGCACCCGCATATCTGCTCTAACATGAACAATTTCAGCAGTTCTTATTCTAATGAGAAATATAACAAGAAGAGACAAGCTTTTTTCCTCCTAAAGCAGGAGGTGAGAAAATACATCCTCTCAAGAGCCTGGGGGGATCTACAAGAAAGTTGCTCCTCCTCTGTGGACCACCTTATGCCCAAAGCAGTGTGGAATCTGTGAAATTAATTCAGCACTCGTGCTATCTTTCACTTGCGCACGGACCTATGCCCTCAGTGGGAGAACCTGCTTGCCGGTACTGCCATGCCAAGCAGAATGCCAAGGTGCCTGGTCGCAGCGGGGGTTTTGCTGTCTGCCAGAGGCAGAGGCTGCATGGGGAGGTACCTTTCACTGCACACTGTCACCACCATCGCCTTGTGCAGAGAAGGAGGAGGAGGAGGAAGACAATGACAACAACAAGGAGCAGGAGAAAGAGAAAGAGAAGAAGGGGAGCAGAGAGTGGAGGGGGAGAGAGGGAGGGCCTTTGCACGCAACCTTTCTAAAATGTCACTGAGTAGGTTTCAACTGAATAGCACAAAAATAATCTAATTTCACTCCCACTCTAAGAGTACAGCATATATTATTCTCTCTCTTCATCTCTTTCCCCTGAAAGCTTTCTGCACCCAATTGCATTAATGAACGCTGAACAGATGATGACGCAGATCAGATCAATATGGATGTATGTAGAATTAGGTCATTCTGATGGAGAGGAAGCCCAAATGCTCCAAAAGCATTCTGCCAGATGAGAGGCAGCAAGCCCTTGTCCCTCACTTTCACTTGTAAGAATTATTTTGAAGAGACAAGCTCACTCTGAACCTGAGATGAAAACATGAGCACCTTGTACACCAAGGTGCCAATTCTTGACTCCTATCTGTAGCTGTTTAGACCTCTAGCATCTAGGTAGGGGCTGCTCCTTACAAGCAAAGAAGAGCGGCAATTTGGGGAGAGGAAATAGCTGTTCATAACACTGTGTGGGGAAGTTGTAAGTCTTCAAGACTGGGAGAAAAGCAAGAGTGAAGCTAAAGGGATGTGTCCCTGGAAAGATTCACTGTTGCATCCTGTCTCCTAACCTCAGTGGGGTGGATGAAAGGGAGTCAAAGGGTCAGCTATTGTAGAAAAGAATGTTGTAAACAGAGCCATCTTAGAGCAGAGCCATCAGGAGCAAGCAGGGGTGGAAGAGCAGAGCTGACGTGAACCTTGTTGCTTTATAATATTTCTGTGCTAGTATTTCAGCCTCCCAGCAGACTGGGTTTTGATATTAAAGGCTACTAGCTTTATTTCCGAGCAAGCTGCAAAAGGCATGTTCCTGGACTTTCCCTCCAAGAGTCACACTAAAAGCTTGAGGAAGATATCTTGTGCTGAGTGTATGATACAAGTCATTAATAATAAAAAAGATATGAAGTCTCAAACCGTTACCCAGCAACAGTGCAAATGTGTCAGACATTATGGCATGTAAAGCTACTGTTAAGCTGGTACAGCCACCTCCTCATACCTTACAAGAGCAGTAGCTGAGAAGAAGCAGGTAGTTCCTTGGAGCACTACAGGCCCCCATAAGCTAAGGGACCTAAGAGTCAGTGGCAGTAACTCCATTGCCCTGAGCACAGTCCCACCACCAACTGCACAACCTGTGAATGAAGGGCATGCAAGAAGGATGACCCTGGGAACTACAGGCCTGTCAGTCTCACTTCAGTGCCTGGTAAAGTAATGCAGAAGGTTATTCTGAGAGGTACCGAAAAACACCTGAAAGACAACACAGCCTTTGGTCATGGCCAGCACAGCTTCATGAGCGGACATTCCTTCTTATCAAACCTGAATTCCTTTTATGACAAGGTAGCCCAAGGGAAGCCAGTTGATGTGCTCTTTTTGGATTTCAATAAAACTTTCAATACTGTCTTTCACAGTGTCCTGCTGAGCAAAATGTCCAGCTCACAGCTGGATAAACACATAATATGTTGGGTGAGCAACAGCCTCATGGGTGAGGCACAAAGGGTTACAGTGAATGGGGTGGCATCAGACTGGGGAACTGTCACTGGAGGGGTTCCCTAGGGCTCCATCCTTGGCCCTGTGCTCTTCAACATCTTCATAGGTGACTTGGGTGCCTGATTGGGAGCTATATGAAGTTCCCAGATGATGCAAAACTGGGAGGAGCTGTTGACTCCCTCGAGGGCAGAGAAGCGCTGCAGAGAGACCTTGACAAATTAGAGGGCTGGGCAATCACCAACCAACCTCCTTGTGAGGGGAAGGGAAGGAGCAAACACTGATCTCTTATCTCCAGTGAGCAGTGACAGGACCTGAAGGAATGGCCTGAATTTCTGTCAGGGAGATTCAGGTTGGATATCGGGAAAAGATTCTTCACCCAAAGGGTGGCTGGGCACTGGAAGAGGCTCCCCAGGGAAGTGGTCAGAGCACCAAGCCTGACAGAGTTCAAGAAGCATTTGGACAATGCTCTCAGGCACAGGTGTGACTCTTGGGGATGGTCCTGTGAAGGGCCAGGACTTGGACTTGGTAATCCTTGCGGGTCCCTTCTAACTCAGCATGTTCTGTGATTCTGTGGTTCTGTGAGTATTTGGAATCTCTACCCCATCTAAATTCTCAGCAATCCAGACCAGACAGGAAGATGATACTGTTGACAAGGGCTACCAGGTCACCACCTATTCAGGCCATGAACTGTGTTCTTACAAAACTAAGCAAATTTGAGTCTTGCTTTCTCTGATGGAAAGTTAATTATCATACTGTTTCACTCCCCTTATGGTATACTATTTAAACAAACCCAGACAGAGTTTTCCTGAAAAGAAGAATGAAAATGTGAACTGCACAGTGGTGCTGAATGAGTAGATGCTCCCAGCAGAGGCATGCATGATGGCATGATGCTTTAAAGACAAACAGCAAAACATTCCTGCCTGTCTGGAGTGAGCAACACAGCTTACAAAGTATTAAGTGGTCAGTATGAGACTGAAATTTGGTTCTAAAAATGCCTATGCTGAGGAAGAATGAGGGGGCTGGGATTTTTCATTTTTAAATAGATCTTTCCCCCATTTGTAGGTTGGTCTCATTTTGCAGCAGCTATATTCTGCACCAGCATGTGGTAGACCAAAGATTAAGTCTCAAATTCCCAGACGCTGGGTTAGAAGAGGCCAAGAATGCCACAGAAGTGACAAGATTAGTGTTAGAAGATGAGGATTTGGCTGCCATACTTTTCAGCACCTCTTGTTACTTGAACCTTCTAAGAACATTGACATTTGTAAAAGCATCTAATTCTTACCTCTCTTTTCCATAGCAATCAACTCCCAGGGAGGGGCTCAGCTAAAAAGAGCCATGTCATTTTTTTTTTCAAATGGTTGTGGCTTACACCCTCCTGCTGGCAACATTAATGCCATCATTTGCTTTTTATGAAGTGGTCAGGACTTCATCAGAGTGCCAGACTTTGAAGCAGGAAATTATCAAAATAAATACTACAGTTATCAGACAGAGTTTAAACATGTGCCAGGTAGTCATTCAAGTGCTTTATGAAATGAATGCATTGTTTTAAAATCACTTGTAACACATGTGTCTGAACTTGTTCTGACAGCAGAGAAAATTACTATGTGCATTTTTAGGGCCAAAATCTTGCCTGAAGTTAGCAAATACAAAGTAGTTGTATAAAAATATAAGATCAAAAGATACAGCTACACTGTACTGTGAAGGGCATTTCAGGGACATCATGCATCCCATATATTCTCTCCAGACATTCGATCAGAATCACCACCTGAAGTATGGGCAAAGACTGCTCACAAAGTAGTACCTAAGCTCATCTAGTGACCTAGTACACTGCAGCTACTGTTTTAGGTGCTTGCACACAATTCCTGTTGCCTGCAAGAAAACAAAATGTTTTGGACGCAGGACACACATGAATGCGGAGATCACACTGTTCTTTTGGATGTTCCTGGGATCACTCCATAACTGCAGGGAAGGCACAGACCTCCAGACTGTTTGGGGTATTTTTTAAGCTATCATTAAAACAATAGTCTATTTCGTGATATCAGTCTTGCTCTTTAATCCATGTACTTCAATCTGAGCTCAAAAATTTTAAGCTTCAGCTTTTTTGCTGTTTGTACGGAATCAGGAAAATCCAAACTCACCCATTTTTATCTGCCAGTGTCCCAGGGTGGAATGTTATCTCTAGGTCAGTTCAGGGGTTTCTGATTACATGTTTTGTGCTCAGAAGTGAAGGCCTGAGATATGTACTGGCTAAGAGACTGCTTCAAACCACTTTGGCAAAAAACCAAGTTCAGATCTGGAAACGGAATGTAAGATCCATTTCAAATATGTTTTTCCTGGATTGACATACTCTAGAATGTCTGGAGAACCAAAAGTCAGCTTTAGATCTCATAGGAAATGCCAGATGAGTGAGTCCAGTGCATCTTAGTCTTTGCCAAGATTACGTACCTTTTACTTTTACAATTCAAATGCAACAGCAGAAAATACCACCTAATTTCACTCACATCTCTGAATGGAAATTTACATTTCATTCAAAAGAAACGCTTTACCCCAATAAATGATCAACAGTACCTTGGAAACCCAAACTTAACAAAGTCACAATAAACTCCATCCACTCTTCAGGCCTGTGAATTTTTTCCAAATCATTAAACAAACCAAGTTCTGATGCATTGGCCTTTTCTTATACTCACCAGTGGTCTCTCCCAGCTGCAACAGCCGTTCCAGTCCACACCATTTATCCTACTGTTCAGGTATCACTTCTGTGCTCAGTAGCACACTGTGCTGCTGGTTTCCAGCAAGGCTCTTGCTACTGCAATTATTTCAGGCTACTGCCAGCATCAGATTTGCAGAGTCTGTCTTATTCCACCATGTGGGATGCTCTGATCTTCATTAAAGACTGCAGAAAGCAAAAGTGCAGCATACAGAAAGCACTCTGACTGTCATTGTAACAAGCCATGGCATAGCAATGGCTAGATATGAGCCTCTGTTTCAAAGTAGGGTTGACAGTAAAAGTTAAATTTGCTAGCTGCTTCTGCTACTACCTTAAGGCCTAGTCTGAACACCAGTGAAGGTAATGGAAAACTTGTCATTGATGTTAGCATTCCTACAAATTAAGGAACCACTTGCCAAAACACCCTGTCTCTGTACTCATAGTGTCTATGCATGGGCTGTCATAAAAGTGACCATCACGCTGCAGCACCTCACACACTATCTTTGTATTTCACATGTGGCTTGTCTGTGAACAAATGAAAACTTCCCCAAACTAGTTCTTTCTTCAGCATTCTTCTTTGTTTTTGTACTTGTTGTGTTAGCCTACAGATATTTGTTGTTTGCATATTTGTGTGATAGCTGCCATTAAAATCTCAGGCTCCTTTGGTTTAACAAGTAGGTCATGATCATTGATGGAATAATGCCATCTAACTTACTTAGGGAATAAGATCATCTTTTACTTTTTAAATTAATCACTAATACAAATTATGAGCTGTGGATATCAAGAAAATATAAAAATAACAAATGTGTGAATATCAAGGAAATACAAAAATGACAATGCATTTGTTTTGTATCATGTATGATTTGCTGTTCTAACAACATTTACTTTTTCCCACTCCAAGATCACAATTAACGTTTGAACATAAGGAGAAGCAGATGTATTAGAAGCATCCCAGGGTTTACTAAAAGAAAGGAAAAAAAAATGCAATTCTGCATGGTTGATGTGGACACAGCTATCACCTAGTTTAATAGCTTTAACTAAAAACTAAACATCATAGTTCCTATTGTCTTCTGTGCTGACTTGTTCTTTTGCATAGTTTTACTGAATTTGCACTAAGTTTAGCATTTCAGCATGTTCCCATTGTGTATTAAAAAGTGGAGAAGCACTGTGGGAAGATATTGGATGCAGAGTTTAATAAAACTTTTTTGGCCAAAATATTTTTCCTGAATAACAGTGATTCATTTTTGTCCTTCTTTTTTTTTTTTTGTAAGCTGCTTAAGGAAAAAAGTCTCAAAATTGGAAAAATGTCAGCATTTTAGTTTTGAGATTTTATTTTTAGTTCACAGCATTTGGAAATCAACTTCACTTTTATGAAAGAATGAACAAGGAAACAAGTAATCCCTCCCAAAACCTAAAACTTGTTGTCAATCAAAAATTATTATTTTTCCTACTTTTCATTTGGCTGTACACCTCATTCCAGGTTGATGCGAAATGAATTCTTGTAGATCTGCCAGTGAGCCCTGCAAATCAATTAATTCCCCAGATCTAGATACAAAATTCTAGCTAGGAGCATTTCTTTGGCAAAAACACTAGTTGTAGTTTTTGTGTGAGCAGGAAACTCCTAGGTCATTTTCAGATAAATTAATGGTATTCTTCCAAACACTCTATCGGTGTGTTTGTGCTTAACATGCATCAGGAATTTTCTTTCACATTGAAAATGTACATTACTTCAACTTGTGGTCATGAAATCTTGCAAGAATGATGCTGATACGAGGCCAGAAGAGTAGTATAAGGCTTTGAATCTATAGCAATGCAAACCTGAAGGTCTTGGTGGCTAAAAAGGGATGCCAGAATCTTCTATTTTACTATTTCAAACCCTGGATCCAGCTCATACCATAAAAGGTGAATGGAAGAATTTGCAAATAAAATTTGTTGGGATTAACATAATAACATTGGTTGAAATAAAAATTACAATTAGGTATCTGAGACAAGATACATACTAACGTCTTTGTTACATAAAATTCTTTTTTTCCTCTAAGATGTCAGCAGGAGGTATGAATGCTCTCCTCCTCTGAAAATAAGGACAAATCCTTGCACAATGATAATGGTACATTGTAGGTCTATTTAAAGCCTTTTTGCTTTTCCAGGGCAGCTTGAGGAGTTCATGAACAGTGAAGGGGAAAATACCACCTATCTATACCAGCATCTGTGAGAGGAAAGTCACTTTGTGAAGGTGAGAAATCATGACCATTTGTGAGAGTCGAGAAGAGTCTGGACAACTTCCAAAGTCACCGTTCATGAAAAAGTTGTCAATGCTTTGAGCATTACTCACTTTGTGGCAGCACAGAGGATGGCAAAGCCTGCTGCGATATTAAGGGTGAAAGGAAAAAGAAGTTCAGGTGGAGGTTCTGGTATTCAGTGCAACGATGACAAAAATCCAGTCCTACTGGATTCATACCCAAATTATTTTGCCACTGCATTTTTTGGTCCCATTTTTCCAAGGTTCATGCCTCTAATGAAAAGAAAACAAAGAAAAAAAACCCCAACCCTCTCCCCCCCACCCCCCCCAAAACCCAATCCACAAACAAACAGCAAACAGAAGAAAAAACCCACACAAAAAAACCCAAAGAAAACCCCTCCCAAAAACCCCCCAAAATCAAACCAAACCAAACCAAACCAAACAAAAAACCCCCCACACCAAATCACAAAGCAACTTATTTACAATTTTTATTTTATAATTCTGTGTTTTGGTATGCATGAAATAAAATGAGGGGGATTCCAACTCATACATGAAGTGCAAATGACCTGAAACTGAAATGTCAGAAGCTATTTGAATGGTTTCCTATGTGCCTTCCATTATGGTAGGTAAACAGCTATCTAATTTATCTCTGTGCCAGAAGAGCACCAACATAGGGGAGGTAATTCAAAGACAGGCACAGGTAAAAGGGTGGTAAAGAAGATTATGTAAATCATAGAATCATTTGAGTTGGAAAGGACCTTAAAGACGATCTACTTCCAACCCACCCACCATGGGCATACCTTCCCACTAGACCTGCTTGCTCAGAGCTCCATCCAATCTGGCCTTGAACACTTCAAAACATGGGGCATCCAAACTTCTCTGGGCAACCTGTTCAAGTGTCTCACACTCCACCTCCCAGTGAAGAATTTCTTCCTAATACGTAATCTAAACCTACCCACCTTCAGTTTGAAGCTATTCTCCCCTGTCCTATCACTACATGCTTGTGTAAAAAAAGATCCTCTCTGGCTTTCTTGTAGGCTCCCCCTTAGGCACTACAAGGCATGTCAGATGAGTTGAGAACAAGTGGATGCAGATATGTCAAATAAATGACAGCAAAGTGCCCCAAGAGACTGTAGGTTGGAGCAGCCCATGCTTTGCAGAGGAAAGGATGACGCATGTGCTGGCCCGATCCAGTGCAGTTCTGCAGCTGGGTGAATCAGAAGCTCTCCTTGCTCTTGCACCATTTAAACAGCAGGATTACCAGCAATTTCTGAACATAGTGGCCAGGACAGGGATCCTCACCCTCTGCATAGTCCTAACACAAACTCTCATGTACCAGCCACAGAGACTCTACACCACAACATGTAACCAGGGTCATTTTTCTGTTAAAGGCCTTTGAGCAACTTAACGATGATTCTTCTTTTCCCTTTCTTCATTCCTTTTTCTGCTTGGTTTTCTTTTTTTGTGAATTAATGCTAGATGTATTGCCTTGGGTGAGTTTTTCAAAGCACTCACAGTTGGCCTAATCCTGTTGCTGTTGAAGCCACTGGGAGTTTTGCCAACGCTTTTAACGAGAACAGAGTTAGCCCAGTGCTGTCAGCTTTGAAGCCCCCGCTTTGTGTGTACTCATGTCAAGGTGGGGAACAGGGCACAGATAAAATGAGAACCGGTCTAAACCTGGATCCAGCAAGGAAAAATAATGCAAACAAAACCTTTCCCGTGGTTCAAAGAAATCTCTTCATCCATTTCTTGCATCAGTCCCAAAGAGCGTCAAACTGATTTTGTAACCAGCACTGAACTGTGGGAATGTTCCACTCTGTGGGGTTACAGTTTGTTTTAAGCTGATTTAATTTACCTTCTGAGGGTAGCTGTATTTCACTGGAAAAGTGTGCAGAATACACCTTTTTTTCTTCAAGTGCACCTATGAATAGTCTGCTAGAAATCCATATTTAGTCAGGAATTTTAAAACCAGAAGGGATCATCATATAGTTACACTGTCAGCATAAGACAGTTTATAAAGGTACAGTCAAAAATTTCAATATTCACCCACAGCTTCTGTTTGAGTTATAATAACTTACAGAATATTTAAGTGTGTGTGCTTTCAGAGCTATAAATAGGGAAATATATACACAGTCTACCTGGACTGGGTGTGCCACAAAGACAGAAAGCATTATCCAGACTGAAACAGGAAAATGATTGTGAAAGACAAACCAAAATGAAGCAGGAATTTTTTTGTTCTTGTTTTATTTCTGAACTGCTGTAATGTATTCTTTTTGCCCTTAAAAAAAAAAAAAAGAATATATATATACCTATATATTTTTTTCCTAAGTATTGACTTGATCTGTTAAGATAGCTAGATTAGACAAAGATTATACCCATCAACACAAAATATTTTCGTAAGTTCAACTTTTTCATCTGCATCCAAGAGTAATACTAAGAACAGCATTTCTCCAGATAGTTTATTGCATTGCCTTGATTTAGGCAGTGCCAAGAAAGATGATAAACAGGCTTCAACTTGATTGAAACATTCTTGCCAGTGTTAACATTTAAAGCAAGAAAGCAATGACAGTTTCTACAAATTAAAAAAAAAAATAAATAAAACCAACAACAAAAAACCTTAAAAATTAGTACATTTCATAAGCTATCTAATACAGTTAAGATAAGATATTCTTTTTAAAATCCCTCAAGAATCCTTGCTAAAAGAAAAAATAGCAAAAAAAAGCATAAGGCTGCATATGAAACCTCTGAATCCTGGTCCTATGGTCAGATGTTCTGTGTCCCTCTCAGTGTCCAAGTCTCATGTCAGTTTGGTTATCTTCCTAAAGCCTTTGCTGCTAAACTCAAATGGCTACTTAAGAAATACATTTTTTAGGTCAACAAAATAAAAAAACTGTGGCCTTCCTGTCAGTGGAAAATATCTTCAAAATAAAATCTCCAGCCTTATCATTGACCAACCAGTTAAAAAGTCACTTCTCTTTTTTTCTTTTAATCTTTCCCAAATCCTAGAAAGGGTATAAATAGAACTGAAGTGTAATTTATACATATTTGGGCAAATAAATTTCATGCTCAGTTTCTTGTAATCATGGGCAAGTTTTCATGTTGTAGGAACTATTAAACAGAAACAAACAATCTCAACCTCAGAAAATCCCTGAGGACAAAGTATTAGGGCACAAGAAATATCACTCCCTGATTGCTTTGCATGTACTTATATTCCTGCTTTTATATTCTTAACCAAAGGAATTGTGTGGAAATGTTTCCAGTGGATGCTGTGCTTTGCAGACCTTCACCTGGCTCAGATGGTACCTCAGTGCAACTAAACACAAGAGGCCCAGTGAACAAGGTTTCTGGAAAGAGGGCCTGGGACTGTGTGAGGTCATGTAAAGAATGTGCTATGCCAGAGTGGGTTTTTAGAGGCTGAAACTCAGGGCAATGGCTGCATGCCCCAGAGTGTAGAAAGGAGGTATGGAAGAATGTAAGGGGATGCAAAGCCTGAAAGGTTTGCTTTGGAGGATTGCGTACTGCAGAAGGAGTGAACTCTGATGCAACACCGACATTGTGGTTTGGTGAGAATGTTCCCTGAAGATACTTGTTCCTAGAACCAAGGGTAACTTAATCTTAAACAAGGTCAGTCAAGTAGAGCAAAGAGTAGAGCAAATCAGTAGTCAATCTGCCTCAACTCTCTGGAATCCAACACTCTTGTTTGCTGCCTGGCCCCTGTTTATGTAATAATGTAAATGTAGCCAATGTGGCTATTATGAGTTTTGGGAAGAGCATTTAATTAGCAAATACATCATACTCTAGCACTGTACAGAAGTACTTCGTGTCATGCAAAATTCGAAACAAAAAAAAGTTTCTAAAAATCTTTCTTAGAATTACTCTTACAGTGTTTGTACTACTGGCTAGACCACTCTCAGCCCTAACTTGCAGGTATCTTCCGTAACATCATTCAAGAGCCTTGAACGGTGTCTCTTTGGAACATTTCCTAGTCTATTTTAAACCACATATTCACTTCTGCTTTATATTTAGTATTTGACTGTGTTTCTTTAAAGGTTTTTTACGTACTCTTCCTGTAAGGGCTTTGAATGTGCATCTGAAAACCACTAAACAACGAAGTTGTTGTTGTTGCCATTGCTGCTTGATCTTTCTGGGAGGCCAGTCCCACACAAACCTCCTTCTCTCTCCAGAATGCTGCATATTGTAAATACAACAACAACTTTCAGTTTAGTCAGAGGAAAAAAATGCAGTAGCTTTCTCTTCTTTCAGATCATGAATTAATTTTTTGTTTCCTGTACACCAGTTTCAATAGCTGCACAGTCATTTACGTTAACCAAAAGACTTCAGCTATAACAAAAAACATGCAGGATGTGGTGAGATGGCTTTTACAATTTGCCATTCTGGCACTGAACAGAGCAACATATTTAGACGTGCTGCCAGATTTTCATTCCTTTTTACGCTTTTCAAGCTCTACATGTGCTGTAATCACAGATATTTAGTTGAGAAACTATATTTAAAGGATATTTCCATCGTGTAGCAGGAGGATGTACACTTTCTGTCTGAGTCAGTGAACTCTGACACTTAACACTGTAATAAGTCTAGCTCTATTCATGAGACTGAGAAGAAACTCAGGGAAAGACAAACTAAAGGAAGAGGAAAGGACAATATTATTTGTATTATATCTGCTCTCCATTTATCCTTCCATTCCATAGGAGTTTTTGAGATATTGCAACATTTTTTCCCATGCTGAAATGGGAGAAAGAATTGAAGGGTAGGAAAATATAAAAAACTAACAGCTAAAAATTAATCCAAATCTGGAAAAAGAAGAGGGTAGGCAATTCTAAGTGTATCTCATCTCCCAGTCTGATTTTACTGCTTGTTTCTGCTCAACTAATTGTTGCTGGCTGTCTTAATGTACACTTAGAAGGTAGCAATGTTTTACCACAAAAGATATCTAACAGAGCTATTGGTGATGTTATTTCAGTTTCTTTAGCTCCAACTCAACTAGGCAACTAAGCACATTTTCAGTACATTACCTCTACATGCCAGAAAGGGCTGCAAATCAGAACTTCCCCTATGTACTTCTCCTAGTAATGCACATGAAAGTATTTTACAACAAGAAAAGCTGGAGTTCTGATGAGGGCAGAAGAAGATCTCTTTGGATTTTTTGTTGGCAGTGGAATGGATGGATGGAATGAATATAGAGAGGAAGGGAAGCAAACTGCAGTTTATGCAGCTCGTGTAACATGTTATTGTTTGAGGCTGTACCTCAGGATGACCTGATGTCTTTCCATTCTCCAGTTAGGTGGAGAACTTTCTTATGAACTGTGGTCAGGAATGGTCCCTATCCAAAACATTTCACAGAAATATAACTGGATATATTTCAGAGATAGGATTTTCAAACAATTCAGATTTTCAAAGAACCTCCTGTCAGCACATCCGATCAGATCCTGAAGACATGGGCTGTCTCTGACAGGATCCAGCATGTGCAGGGGGAGTGGCCCTGCAGGGAAGCTGGATGGCCAGCAGAGCTTCCTTGCAACCAGGAATTTCAGGGCCTAGAGTCTCTTAACTCAGAGCCAAAATGCAGAAATCTAGGGCTTCTAGTGTCAGCAGCTATATGCCAGCTCAAATGTTTGGACTGCAGACATCTCCAGCACTTCTGAAATCTGGATTGGATCTGTCATGCAGGCTACCCCACTTAGCAGTACTTGAAGAGCTCTTTAGTCTCTCAAATTAAAATGGATTAAAATTTCTTTTAAAACAAGAAAGAAAAAAAGAGTCAGATCACCTGAACTAAACCACACTTTCTGCATCCCCAAAAAAGGCTTTTAGTGTTAAAACTTTCAGCATTACTTCTACTTTACTGATGGACAGTGTTCCCATGTGTAGTAAAGTTTCTATGCATGTAGTCATTCTATCATGCTTTTACATGGACAGATTTCCAAATCTGTGAGGTCTATCAGGTACTGTGCTTCTGATTTTAAATATTTTTTGAAGTCTGAGTATTGAATATCCTATCATCACTGATCAAATCCTGATAACAGAGAGATCTGATTCTTCCATGTATTTTGGCTTGGAATCAGAATAAAGCAGAGAAAGTGTATTTACTGTTACAGAGGATTCACAAAGAAGTGAGGTATTTGGTGGGAAACAGAATTAAAATCTTGAAAAGCAAATGGAATAGAGGTGTAAATCACTGCCTCTCAGTACAGCCAGGCAATGTGTAAGTATAGCTGCCAACAAAGCCTTAAAAGAAAGAGTTCTCCTTTCATGCAAAAAATGTTTATCCCTCGTCAAGGGGAAGAATGAAATCTTGAGGAGGGAGAAGAAAAAAAGGAGTTGAAAGTTTCAAGTAAGAAGAAATTCCAAACCAGAGTGAGAAACTTTTTGTTTGGTAATTTAGAATTTCCCAAAAGAAACAGATTTCACTGAAAAAAGAATCCAAATCACTCCCATTTCCCTGTTTAACCTTCATAGCAAGCCATGCTGGAAATGACCTCCTAAGTGGTAAAGCCCAAACTTCTCTAACGGCATGCACAGTAGTCTGTACCAGTTTGAGGTGATTTGCTCCTTTGTTCTGTTTAAAAAGACTCTTTAATTTAACAGCTGTGCGCCATGGGTATGCTTGGGTTTCTGCCAGCACAATCTGCTGTTATATATAACTCTTCTTCCTCCTTGCTCTAGAAAATGATAATATTCTTTCATAGTTTGTGTTTTACAATGAAAATCAAACCAGTCTCTTCTAGTGTCTTGCAACCTATAATCCCGTCTTTCCCCTCCATTCCTCTCCCATTATAGTCCAAACTAACCTTTCCTAAATACAGCATCCAAGTTTGAAATTAATTGTACAAAAGATGTTTCATCATAGAATTACAGGAAGATGTCAGCTGGAAGGGACAAAGACTACCTAGTTCCAACCCCCCTGCCTTGGGCAGGAATACCTTCTATCAGACAAAGTTGTTCAAAGCCCCATCCAACCTGGCCTTGAACACTTCCAGGGATGGGGCGTTCACAACTTCTCTCGACAACTTGCTCCAGTGCCTTGACATTCTCACAATGAAGAATTTCTTCTTGCCATTCTCACAATGAAGAAGTTCTTCCTAATATCTAATCTAAACCTGCCATTAACCCTTATCCTCTCACTACACTCCCTTTTAAAATTTCCCTCTTCAGCTTTCTTGTAGACCTCCTTTAAAAAGGCTGCTGAAATGTGTCCCCGAAGTCTTGTCTTTTCCAGTCTGAATAAACCCCAATCCCTCAGTCTTCACAGGAGAGGTCTCCATCCTTCTGATTATCTTCATGCTCTCCTCTGGACTTACTTCAACGAGTCCATTTCCTTTGTATGTTGAGGCCCTGTTGCATTAAGATTAGGCAATTTTACCAGGAAATAAACCCCGTTGCATTCCACCTGGTCCTCAGAGATCAGAGAGGCCGGGTGTGGCTAGGCTTAGTCTCTGATTATAACCCATTTGGCACTAGAAGTCTCATCATGTTCAATAAGAACTTGTGGTATCACAGATTCACAAATGGTGCCATTAACCAGTCCAACACTTTGAGTCCAGTCACAATCAGTAAGAACTTTGCATTCACAGGTTCACAAATAGTGTGGTTTATTGAAGCAACAGACATACAGATTCAGCCCTGTCATTGCTGAATACACTAGCTGCAATAGAGCTCTAATACTACTGTGCTAAACTGGTGTCTCGGTTTTGGAGACAAAACTTCAGGAGGAAACACTCCGGAATGAATGTCTCCTCCAAAGGGAAAAGGGCCTCCCCTTTTCCTCCGCCAGTAAGACAAGTGTGTTACAGCAAGTAGAAGTGGAAAAAACCCAAACTGATTATTAACACACAAACAATACAGGATAGAACAGGGGAAAAAAAACCCCTCAAAATACAACAGATTCCTGGAGAGGGAACAGACACTTGGGCTGGGACCAGCCAGGGCCACCCGCAGGCTCCCCAGACCAGCAAGAACTGAAGGGAGGCAGTGAGGCAAGGGGAAGGGAAAAGAAAAAACCAAGACAAACCAACATTACCTTTTCCCTGCTAGCCGGAACACAAAAGAAACCCAAAGAGCAGCACAGCACTCCCCACGCACTCCCTCCCGAGCCCCGCCGAACCCCAGAGCCCCTGAGCTGTTGGCCTCAGCTGTTCAATTGTGTGGATGGGAATCACAGCATCTCTATTTGTCCGATACTGCCAGTGATGCACTGTCGAGGCGGCAATTGGCACTCGCTGCTCTTCTCCCTTCAGGAGCCCAACTGGAGAAGGATTCTCGGTCAGTCCAGGCAGAGTGTTCAACTGCCGAATGCCCTCTGCCTCCACAGCAGCTATTCCAAAGGCCCACCTGAGTCCCTCCAGGTCTTTTAAATACCCACTCTGGACAAAGTCTATGCCTAGAATACACGGGGCCCCTGGGTCAGTCACAATAGGATGTTTCTTCCACTCTTGTCCAGTTAGGCCAACATCGGCTTCAGGCAGGGTCAACTGCTGCGATCCCCCGTCACTCCAGGAATAGAAACCGGTTCTGCCCCCACGTATCTCGATGGAATCAAGGTGCACTGTGCGCCCATGTCAACCAAGGCTTTGCATTTTTGTGGTTCTGATGTGCCAGGCCATCGAACCCACACTGTCCAAAAGATGCAATTTTCCCTGGCCTCTACCTGGCTAGAGGCGGGGCCCCTCTAGTCCTGGTTATCCTTCAAAACTCTAGCTACTTCCCTTCTGGTGGAACTCCCTCTCTCAGCATTACCATCCTTCATTTCACGCACCCATGCTGCCAGGACAGAAGTCGGTTTTCCATCCCACCTCCTCATGTCTTCCTGTAGAGGAATTCCTTGTGGAGTGGGGGCATAGGATACCCCAGGAGAGCTTGGGCATCCCAGGGCTGTTGCAGAAGTACCCCTGATGGGGCCCCAGGCTGAAGATAGGCTTGCAAGGCACCTGCTAGCCAGCAGCCTTGAACAGCCTTGGGAAAAGGTATACACTGGTCAGCTCCCCCGCTGCTTAGAGGCTTTCTCATGGGAAAGGGGCGTGAACTTTGAAAAAGTATAGCTTGGTGAAGATAAACAATAAAAAGGGAGCATGATGCTCAAATCGTATCGGTGTTCATATCGTGACTCCGGCTGGCTCTCCTGCACCCGGGACCCCCCCCCCCCCGCCACTAAATCTTCCCCACTGTCACACAGGAAGAACCACAGTTCAGCTCTTGGCATGTACCCTCTCTCCCTAGCCATGGGACATCTGCTTCTGGTGACAGGGCCTCTGGTCTGCACTGATGTGATTTGGAGAAGGCCCTCTTTCAGCTCC
This sequence comes from Corvus kubaryi, assembly GCF_017639235.1. Lineage (NCBI taxonomy): Eukaryota > Metazoa > Chordata > Aves > Passeriformes > Corvidae > Corvus > Corvus kubaryi. The sequence continues at coordinate 1,349,585 of NW_024581096.1, read as the reverse complement.
TTCCTGAGTTTCTGATGAGTCTTGTCCATCCTATCTTCCATCCTCTGTATGGTCTCTGACAGACTCTTTTCCACAGCTGCAATTCTTGCTTGTGTTGGGCCGTGCAGAGTGTCTGCATATGCTCAGAGCCTCCTCACCATAGAACTCACTGTCTCATCCCCGTCATTCCATGTCATCATTGCCAAAGCAGGGGCGTATTCTGGTGGCGTGTGTTGAGCAAGTTTCAGCCACACCACCGGTGTGCATTTTACCATGTCAGGGCTCCTAATTGCTTGGTCATCTGAGAATATGATCTCTATCACTGCCAGTTCTCTCAGGCATTGAATCCCTTGTTCCATGTTTTTTTAGGGGTTTAGCTGCAGCTGGAGATCTTCTCAGCACAGGTATCTTTCCTTCACACTTCTTAAAAGCTGTGACCAGAGGCTGAGAGCTTCAGGCCCCCTTGTCATCCCTTGGCCAATACTTAAATCACGTGACAGGGATCCCAAATGCCTTGCTTCAGTGCCATCCAGAATTGTACCATCGCCTGCAGGGTCCCAGATTTGGACCATCCAACTTAATATAATTTCATCAGGCCATCGGGTGTAATCCTTTGTCAGGATACAAAGGCTTTCTGTGGACGGGGGCTCAGTAATGACTTCGGGTTCCAATTCCTCTGCTGGCTGTGAAGGTCTTGGCTGCCCATCATCATCCACTGGGTGAACGGATTTGGCTTTGTGTTTCTTTCTCTGGACAGGGGCAATTGTTATTGGTTTAGGCTCCCCATCTGCTTTAGCTGCAGCGATTGGGGTGTCTGCTGGCTTATTCTCCTGCCCCTCTGGCTGTATCTTCTGCCCTACAGTATCCAGCAGTGTGCAATTAGCATTAGCCAGGACCCAGCACATGACAATGAGCTTTTCCTTTTCGTCAGTGTTGTTATTGCAGTTTTCCTTCAGATACTTCCCCACCTAAGCTGGATTCTGAATTTGTTCAGGGGGAAGTTCCAGGCTACCAGGTCAGAAAACTGCTTCAGGGTCTGGCCTATGTCCTCCCATACCTCGCACCACTTAGGATTTTCCGCAACTGGGGCAGGCGTCTGGGCAACCCCTCTGGAAATCTCAACCCTTGTTTTAGACAAGCTGGAGACCACATAGAGAAACCCTGCTAGATAATGTAGTAAGAAAATGGTATCTTTGACATCCAGGGGAAACTGGACACTTTCAAAAGGTGACGTGCCAGATCTGAAGGGGAAGAAGGAGATGAAGGGCTGGGAATTATCATCCCCTGCTTCTCCCCTAACAAACTGGGTGTAATTGCTAATACATTCCAAAAGGAAACTACCAAGGTCAGAATGGAAAAACAACGTGACATACACATTCTCAATGGTTTCCATTACTTCTGTCAAACTTTGAGAGATCACTAACACCAGGCATATCAAAATGGCAGTCCTGATTCTAATTCCTGACTTATAAAAAGTGTAAGCCAGGGGCCCAACTGCCCATAGCTGTGGACATGTACTTATGGCTAGATTCCACAGAAAAATTATTAAATCAAACAGCATGGTCTTACTGCTGTACCTCAATACCAAATGCTTCAAACCAAAATGTTTGGGTTTTTTTTCCACTTTCACGTGCCCCTGAAAATGAGGCGCCAAATTTATGTCTCGATTTTGGAGACAAAATTTCAGGAGGAAAGGGCGCCAAATTTATGTCTCGATTTTGGAGACAAAACTTCAGGAGGAAAGGGACTCCCCTTGTCCTCCGTCAATAAGACAAATGGGTCACAAGGAGTGAAAGTGGGAAAAAGAAACCAAACTGTTTATTAACACACAAACAAAACAAACAAACAGGGAATTTGGGCAATTAACACACAAACAAAACAAACAGGGCAGAACAGGGAAAAAAAAATCACTTAAAATACAACAAATTCCCGGAGAGGGATCAGACACCCAGGCTTGGACCAGTTGGGGCCACCCCGCAGGCCCGCTGGGGCCACCCACAGGCTCCCCGGACCAGCAAGGAGGGAAGGCAGGTAGTGAGGCAAGGGAAAGGAAAAAAAACAAGAAAAACCAACAGAACCTTTTTTCCAGCTAGCTGGAACACAACAGAAACTGAAAAAACAGCCCAGCGCTCCCCACGCACTCCCTCCCAAGCCCCGCCACAACCTTGAAGTCCCGAGCCTTGGGCCCGGCTGTTGAACCAGCAACTGCCCCACCCCCAGGCCCTGTGGCCCCGCCCCCCGGGTCCATCTTAAATAAACAGCATCCTTGGGCATTGAGCGGACAGTTAAGGAATAAAGAGGCTTCATAACATCACCCCAGGACACCTGGGTGTAGCCACAACCATCCTGCTCAGAAGCTTATCAAGAAGGTGTTTCTCCTTGGGAGGAGAGAGAGGAAGGTAGCCCATTCAGCTGCCTGCAAGGCAATTTTGGGTCTTTCTTCTAACTTAGGTGAGATTCCTACCTTCCTTACATGCAACCCAATCTTATCCTCTCCTTCTCTGTTACATATAGCATGATCTAAGCAGACAGTTTGAGTAATATGGTCCTATGCATGGTAGCGGGTACTTCATTATACTTATTAGTATATGCAGAATGTGTGTTTTAATATGAAAATGACCCTTAATCAGGACAAGAGAAAATGGCCTCAAGCTGCACCATGAAAAGTTCAGGTTGGACATCAGGAAGAATTTCTTCACTGAGTGGATTGTCAAGCACTTGAATAAACTGTCCATGGAAGTGCTGGAGTCACCATCCCTGGAATTACTCAAGAAACAGCTAGACATGCCACTTAGTGTTATGGTTTAGTTGGCATGGTGATGATCAGTCAAAGGTGGGTCTGGATGATCTCGGAGGTCTTTTCCAGCCTCAGGTGTTCTATGACTCTATGATTCTAAAAGTTACATTTTCAGCTACAGTGCCCTTCAAAGTTCCAGTCAAATGACTTTGTTGCATTTTGTGCTGTTCATCAGAGCCATTGCCCATCCTATCTCCACAGGACCTTCTCCTTCAGCCAACTCATCCTTTCTTGATGTGCGCTATGCAGCTCTCCATCTGCAAAGATAATGCAACAGGTACACAGTGGAGGCCATAGGTAGGAAGCCCAGGCCCTTGCTGGATCTTTGGCCATCATCCCACAGGGCCCCAGACCTGGATGTAGTACTCCAACACAAGTGACAAGTAGACGGGTCTGACTGTAACAGTATTCCATTTCTGGTGGAGGTACTTCCAATACCCACTGGTACTGTGTTTGTATTTATTTCTGACTGCATCACATTGCAAGCCTATAGCTCTTCTTTACTCAACTTCATACTAAGCTTTTATTTCTCACAAGTAATTTTCGAGGAATCTTTTTGTTATGAGTCACTACAGGGTCAAATTCTTCATAATCCAAGTACAAAAAAAATATTTTTCTTCTAAAAATGAGTAGTTTTATCGCAGCATTTCTGATGGCATGAGATGCTAAGAAATTTTAGCTTGGACTGATTTACTGTGTTCTGAAAAGTACTCTGTGGCTTTTCCACGCACAGAAAATCCTGAAGAGTTGTGCCAATAAAAAGTCTATTGCAGATTACATAATTTGTATTACTAGCTGCTTATCATTCCTTTGGATCTTTTTACATCTGAGTTAGCACCAAAAATATAAAGGACATTCTGAAAAATATTGAATTTAAACTAACAATTAATTAAAAGATTTTCAGAATGATCCCTTACAGTTTAACTCCCTAAATGTGAAAAAAACCTTACAGCAAATTCACAAAACTTTGGTTTTCCCTTACCATTGATCCTTCATCCTTATTCTGTTCTTTCTGATGACTGACATGAGATTTGCTAAAAACTTAATAGAATTGCCATGGGTGTAAGTTTTGCAAAATTCTTAACTGTAATGCAGAGAAAATTTGGGTGTATTACTTCTTCCACACCAAGGAACACAACCTCTACAATTGCATTTTTAAAAGCACAGCACTGAGAGGTCACTTTGCCAAAGGAGAATGACTGTAGTATTTGTCTAGGTTTCAGAATCGCCCACAGTTAAACAATCTTACTTTAAATGAAAAACCCCATTCCAAGGAAGATGGTAGTACCTGACATTAGGCATATAAGAGTACAGCAAACACAAATGTATTTTGTAAATAGGAAATGAAATTTATATATTGAAACTTTTGCATTTGTCTTTGAACTGAAAACTCTTCTTCCTTTAAGTACGTATGATATCTTCTGTTGCAGAAATGGTATGTATCCCTCTATATTTACTGACCAAAATCCAACTGTACTTATCACCTTCTGTCTCTTCATCAAATATAAAATAAAAATGATGAACCTTAGGCAGTAAAACAAAAACAGTTCCAGAAATATGGTTATGTGCAAGTGATGTGGGCATTTAAATCTTACTGCTGGATGACCGATTATGTTTTTTTTCACTCCTAAAACTAGAGAGCTGGAGTGGCTTTGAAGTTTCTTCTCATGGAACAGCATCATATGTTTGCACTGGTGAGGGCATACCTTGAGTACTGTGTCCAGATCTGGGCCCTCACTGCAAGGACATTGAGGTGGTGAAGTTGTTGAAGGGTATGGAGTACAAATCTTAGGAGAAGGGGCTGAACGAGCCTGGAGAAAAGGAGGCTCAGGAGTGACCTTATCATTCTCTACAACTGCTTGAATGGAAACTGTAGCTGGGGAGCATCAGTCTCTTCTCCCAGGCAACCAGTGCCAGGACAAGAGGACATCACCTGAAGCTGCACCAGGGGAGGTTCAGGCTGGACATCAGTAAGAATTTCTTCATGGAAAGGGTTGTTAAGCATTGGAATAGACTTCCATCCAAATGATGGAGTCACCATCCCTGCAGGTGATCAAGAAAGAACTAGTTTGAAACGGCACTTGGTGCCATGGTCTAGTTAAGAGGATGGTGTCTTTAAAGGTGGGACTTGATAATCTCAGAGGTCTTTTACAACCTAAATGATTCTGTGGTTCTGTGATTCTGTTGCCAACCTTGAGTGATCAAAAAAGAAGGAAAAAAAGGAAAAAAAAGGAAAAAAAATCCTGATCACAAAAAGCTGAAGGTGTTGGTAAAAACAATGAGATTTAAATAAAAATGCATGTTGAGGGCTGCTTATTTACCTAAAGATGTTTGAATTTGCCGTGTTCCTCTTTCCTGTTTTGTTCAATAGGCCAGTTTGTGGAGAGGTATTTATTTATGTATGTATTTTTTTAGTGAAAGATGAGATTATGATGTAGTCATTAGCTCCTTAAGAGATACATTAAACTGTGAGAACTGTCAAAATGGTGTGTAATTATCATTGACTTGAGAATATTTTATCCTATATTGAGGAACTTCTGACATTTAGACTAAAATTTTGAAAGTACAGTAACAATTGCCTCTGAAACTTGTAGTGCCAGATTTAGAAAGACATGTATGCAAAAATACCCACTAAGTAGAACACTGACACTGCTGTGGAATGTAATGTGGAACTAGAAATGATGTACGTAGCAGCTCAATATGATGCCAGGCTTTTCCTCCTAACAGCAGTAAAGTTGTCATGCATATGATGGGCAACTGACTGGGCTTTAGGAAACCACCTCAGCTACTGATACAGAATAATTATTTATGAGATTAAAAATCATGGCATTGAAGAAAACAGAGTTTATAAAACAAGCAGAATGGTCCAACAAAATCCAAAGAGTCATACTATGACAGAGTCACAGTTTAGCTTTTGTCTTCTACCTCTCCATGGTTTGGTAATCCAAAGATACATTTCAAGTTGTTCAGAAGCACACAAATAAATGAGAACAACATCCTTCCTGAATAATTACTATTAATTCTGAAATATAATTCATAAAACCATGGAAAACAGAAATGTTAAGTAAATTATATTCACACTCTACTTCATAGAACAGGGCCACCTTAGATTTTTGTAGCAAGAACTGATTAGAAATATCAGCACAGTCTTCTCAGAGACAAGCTACTGATTAGCACTGAGTCCAGGATATTTAAATTATACTGGGTACTGGCACTTTGCCAATACAATAACTATGTCAGTTGCAACACATATGTTTCATGTGTTGTATATAGCTAAACGGACAGGTGGTTGTATTAGTCTCATATGAAAAATACTTAGAAGTAAAGACAATTCATTGCATGTGTTTCCCTGAATCCTGCCTGAGGGACAGAACAAGGAGTGCCGCACAGGCAAGCCTTTTTCAGCCCTCACTCTCAAGCTCATTGACACTAATCAAGGAAGGGCAGCAAGGAGACAGATGATGAAAGATGTTCCCAGGCTCCTTCAAACTGATTTGGTTTAGAAACCACTTCAAAGGATGTGGTCAGGAGCATAGTTTTTGGTGTTACATCTGTGGAGCTGCATCTGTAAGGTCTCTCCTCTTCATGTTCTCCACTCTGTCCTGGGCTGTCTGGTGAATGCTGAACTTGGCTGCATGGTTTTCACATGTGTCTCTTTTACAGAAGAGGCACAATTTCACCTTTTTTTTTCTTTTCCTGGGTACCATCGTAAGAATATTCTACCTGGCATTAAATACAGGATTCAAAACAGAGAGCCAGACACTTACAGCAAATAATTTAGAACTTGTAGTACTAGAACTTCAAAGGGAATTCCCATCCATTACAACTAATGAATGGGAACCACACTCTTTTGATAGCTCAGTGGGCTATATGTGGTTTTACTCCATAACCTTCCAGTTGTATGTAGACTTCTCCTTTTTCACATCTGTCTTCTTCATTTGGAATAAAAACCCAAGTATGAATGCTTGGGAAATGCAAGACAGACTAAATCTCCTGTTGCAACTTCACTCTGCAGGGTCTGTTTTGCACGCACTCTTTGGATTTTCATAGTCTCTGAAAGACCTGGATGCTTAAGGGTTGCAACTATTTCAAAATCAGCTGGAGCCTGATATAGCTCTTCAGTTAAATGCTAAGCATTTTTGTCGGTCTGTGGGAAGGGTTGGTCTGAGAAAATCGACAGGGATGGAAAAGAATAAACTGAGATTCATTTATAGAGTTCTATTTTGATAAAAGGCTGCAGGGATTCTATATTTCATCTTGTTTACACTAGTTAATTTCTAGGATATGGAGATCAAAAAGTGAGGCTTTAGAGCACAGGATCACGCTCCACCCTCGGCTGCTGACAGTTTTGCCTGAGCAAGAACAGCATGGCATGGTGCACAGTAACAGCAGCTATGTCTGTGAGAGCTGGTCAGGTTTCTGCACACATAGGCACTAACCAGAACTAAATAGTGTTTAATTGTCACTTTGCTGCATGGTAACAGCTGATACCACTCAACCCTTCTCCTCTTCTTTTTGGAAATTTCCCTCGAGTGTGCGGAAACTAGTGCAATGGCCAAATACAGCTCAACTGTGTCTAACTCTGGTGTGGGTTAGTGACAATAATGTTCAGGATATAAATATCCTAATTCTGGCTTAACCTCGGGCCACCAGACTGCATGACAAATATGCAGAGGTCCAAACATATGCTTGGAGGACTGTAACTTATAGCTGCCACAGTTGACAGGCATTCCCATTCAGAAGGCCCCTAGAGATTCACACATAGCTATCACACCACCCTCTGAAATATTGCTGGCAAGGACTTACTCAATTTTAAGACCCCCTGATCTTTCCCAGGACAGTTGCACATCTGTCTTTTTGTTTTTTTCCCACCAGTACTTGCCCTTTTTATTGCATGGTACTTTAAGCTGTCACCTATCATTTGCAGCAGAACACAGGAGCTTTACACAGGATTAATGACTTGAAAACTGTTAATGAATCTCATTAATAATTAGCTGGAAAAGTAACCCTGATATCATTGCTTGATTCCAGAAAAAAAGAGAAATTATACTTTGCGTTTTAGTGAGGAAGCTAGAAAGCACTGGTGAGGAAATTACTTGACTCCACAAATATCTACAGTTCCATCTGAAAAGAAGTATGAGAAGTACATAGATATTTATGAAGAAGCCTATAGAGTGTCATAACAGGACTTAGCAAATGGATCAATTCTTTTACATCACTCATTCTAGGCACACTAGTAGCTATCTCACTCCCACTACAACTGCAACTGAAAACCTGTAGCAAGGAGGAATACTCTGCAAGTGCTGGAGAGCAGGAACAGTTTTAGCTCTAGAAAAAGCAGCAGATGAGATGCACGGCGTGAATATGGCCAACATATGCAAACCGAACATTAGGAATCAAACTAAATATAAATAGTGCTTAAGAAATGGCTCACACAGGGACTCTTCACAAATACTTCTCTAACTTTGGAAGCAACATAAGGGTTTGCACAAAAAATACACACTGAATGATTATTAGGAAAAACTTATCTGTTGATGGATTTATTTGCAAACATCAGGTTTCATTGTCTGTCTTAAAAATCTACACATTACTTCATCCTAATAATATCATTATAAGGTTGTATGGTATTGGACAAGGTTAAATAGCACTCACGTTATTTCAATCTACAAACTGAAGTCAATCAACATGCCTTGATATCACTCCTCCAAATTCTCGATAGAACTGAATAATAAAGAAGAGGTAAATCAAACCAAGCTACTTTAGCTCCAGCCAGTCTGTCTCCATTCAAAGCATCCATTCAGCTGGGAGGTACATCAAAATTTATAGCACAGACATTTACCGTGAAAGGCTTTAACACTATGAGGAATCCTATACTCGTGTCTTGAAAGCCAATGATATGACACAGAGCCTATATTTGCACTGTGCTACAGTAGCGCTGTAGTTGACTACAACTGCAAGCAAAAGTATTTATTAGGCTGTGAATGTTATTTCATCTGTGTACACCGATACTGGATTTGTTTTCTCAAAGCTGAAAACAACAAGAGATTAGAAACGGTAATAGCTCCAGCCTTTTTATTCTACTTCCAACTGAGAGTACAGGATACCAGAATATTGATGTAGTCCTCCATCAAAAAGTTGGGCAACACATTTCTGTTTCCAATACCATAACTGAGTGACACAGAGCAGAAAAATTCTTTCAGACGGAATATAGAGCAAATCTATTATCCTAGACAGTGAGAGTATGAAAGTAATCAAGATTGCAAACATTTATATTGCTGGCAACTTCATGCTTTAATTCTTAACATTACTAGTGATAATATGAAAGAGAGGAGCATCTGAATTACTCTCTTAATGTGAAACAATAATAATCTTGTTTGGATAAACGCTCACAGTTTCTTTGAAAGACCCTTCAATGTATCAGAGACAGCAGAAATATACCTCTGTTTCCTTTTCCAACCATAAGTCTAACTACATTTTATTTTCCTCATGAGAAATACACGTGGATAAAGCAATGCATAGGACATCTATGTTCCACTGTGTTTTTCTTTATGTTTGGACAAGTGGAAATCAGGTGAATCAGTCCCACACTATCTTTTTCAGATTGGGGTCCAGATGTAGCAGGCAAGTGCACAGCTGTTGGAGTGCCTCCCCTTTGCAACATTTGTATTGCTAACAATCTGTATGACAAAGCCTGAATGTTAGTAAGAGGGGTATCTATCCAAGACTTTCAATCCTCAATGAACATGAAAAAGGCAAAGAGCTTTACATTAATGTAGCAGGAATCTTCATGCATTCATGAGTAATCTGTTAAACCACAACATCAGCACATAGCATGTTACGATACGGATTGTATGGTTTCACCACACAGAAATACAATTTCAAAGTTTTCAAAAGTTTCTCCTATCCTAGTCAAAATAGGATATTATAACTGATTATATTACATCTTTTAGTGAGGGAGTTCTAGTTGTAAATATGTTTACTTAGCATTTCACCTGCTTTTGTTCTTTATTTAAAGGTTCTGTATCTACATACTCTTCTTGGTTTTTTATGACTAATTTGGTAATAATATTTATCCCTTTCCTCTTCCCATCCAGAACAGTTCAAAATCTCCTTGCCTTTTCCTCTCTAAGTTTACTTCAGCAAATCTAGGAAACAAAGTTTTGCTTAGAACTTAAAAAATGTACCAGCTGGTAATGGACAGAAAGTCTCATCTTGAGAAACCGTCCTTTCAAAAGCAACTTCCCTTTCTGGCCTATATGTACTCTGAATAATTCATATTTTCCTCACTCTGGTGCCTTTGTCTTCTCTTGTGTTTGCTAACTGCTAGAGAATGGCTATGCATTCACTTTTCAGGAGGGCTTTTAATCTGATATGACTAATGCATATTAAGAAAAAACAAGTGAAAAGCGGAAATACAACACTATAAGGCAAGCTATGTGAAGTCAAGCATAGCCTGAGTTGATAACCCTGCCAAGTTATCTTTTGATACAACTCCATTTCTTTGCTGGAGTACATGAGTAAGAGACTGTCATTCTGTTACAAAGGTGCTAGAGCTGAGAAAAGTAAGAATTTCTTCTCCATTAGGTATTACAAAATTGGAAGAGAATGATATTGCATGTTGTCCCAAAATGTCTTCAGAAGTTTCAACACTTTTTTGGGAAGAGAAAATTCCTACCACATTTCATTTTGAAATGAGATTTCATTTCAGATATTTCAAATCAAATTCCTGACAACAACAGTAGTAACCACATCTCTTAAGAGCTACTCCACTGGACTTAGTAAAGCTGCAAACTCTCCTGGACTGCTGGTTTCTAGGGCAACACACTGGATAGGAGCTTCCAGGGGGGCCAACCCATTAAATCTTAGGTCACAAACCTGAGGTATATGTCAAGCATACAGCTGAGAAGACTGGCAAAACTCTAATAGAAATTTTTCTGGCAGTCAATCTTGGCAGCTCTCCTTACAGGAAGTGTTCCCGGTCTGTCTCCAGATTCTCAGGTTAGTATTTTCCTGTGAAATGATTTCATGCTATTTAGTTCACATTTTTTAACAGAAAAAGCAGATCCATTTAGACATTTCTGAGCAGTTCTAGTAAAATTTGTTACATGATATCAGGCATTATTCCCATTATTATCTCAGATTACACTGGTTTTGTTTTGGGTGAATTCACTTTCATTGTAGATAACCTATTAGATCCTGTTACCTGTCACGTCCTTTAGGTCACAGTTCTTACTGAGCTCGAGTTCTGAGTCACATCCTTCATATTGCAGCTGCTTGCTTGATCTTTCCCAGACAATGCTCTTTCTCCTCACTAATATTCCAAACTAATTCTGCTGCTTCTTCAAAGTACTAACCTCCCTTCCTGCTGTGAAGAAGTTTTTATATTTTCTAAGAATGGAAGATTCACATACAGTGAATTTGGTTTGTTAGAGCAGCTAGTTTTACACATGCATTTTTCAAGCAATGCTAAAAAATATGAAGAGATGCCTAACTAATTAAGATGTAGCTGAAGTTGACTACTGTGCACTGTGCTGTATGGGACCGTGATTTGAACTGACTAGCATTAATAAAAGGCTGAGGCCCCCTTGGGATTCTGATAAACTATTTCTGGTTATCCACAGGTTGTCAGTGACTGACAATGGTGTGTGCTGTTTTTCCACACTAATGCGAGTTTTCTAGACATCCTTACCTTATAACAGCAATCTCACCGCATTTGATTTATATTTTCCAACACACCTCAACACATGTGAAATAGCAAACATGAATTGCTGTCAGGTTTGCAGTTTTTTTGTATGATGCACATTTTGGCTGAAAACTTGACCTTATTTTTATTCAAACTCCTTCCTGCTCTGAAATATTTTGAAGGCCTTATGTGCATACCTATTATTTGTCACAGATGACCTCTCAAAGGCAGTAAGATTTGCTCAAGCGTATGCTTCATCAGAGGGTGCACCACATGTATCACTTCTGTTTTCTGACAATATTGACTTGAGATATTTTCTAGACTATGTGTTATTCTAGAGATTGTATTTTGAAGGAATGTGTCAGCCTTCACTCTCTGTGAAGGAAGCTGGCTGGCTATATGTATTCACAACATGCATACAGAGCTCAAACACCTGCAACTCAGATACTTAAGGTTTTTCGATAATCCCTTAGAGAATCTGATTCCATGGGGTAAAGCTGAGCTACATTGAGTCCAACTTCCATATGCTGTCTGACAATACTGCTTCCAGAGAGACTCTTCTCACATGTCTTAGATCAACAGAGAGAAGCAGCTCCATAGGAATCTACAAGATCAGAAGAAAAATTTGGTGTCACCTTGAGAGCTGTCAAGCACAAAGGATGACCAAAATAGATACAGCTCTCTTCCAGTACATTATGGTTACCATATGCGACTTAGGAAGTATACCATAATGTCTCATGACAATGTCTACCGAAGCACAAGCAACAGGAACCTTTCCCACTAATATATTATTACAACTCATTAACTGATTTCTCAGCTGCAACTGCAACCTTTGCATGTTCTCACTGCATGAATAATCAAACTCTTGCCTATAAAAATACAGGTATTGACTAAAAGCGAATCTATAGTTCATTTGTTGGGGGTGCTGGTTTTCATGCTGTTATCTAATAATGGGATTTCAAATACAGGATAGGGATGATGAGTTAACTACATGTGGCAAGGTCTATAGCCAGGTCACAACCAGGGTGAAAGGTTTTGGGGCTAAAGGCTGGAGAGACAAAGGTCAGCCAGCAAAGGGCATGGTCACCCACAGCTCATTAGCCTCCTAGGAAGCAGCCTGCAGCAGCAGCAAAGGAGAAAAAGAGGAACGGAGTACCTAGTGAAATTCAAAGGGTAAGGTTTGATCTCAAACTGTAATGAAGGGTTTCTACAGATTTTTTTTTTTATTGTTTCATATTATTCCTAAATAAAAAACATGTTTAAACAGTATTCCTATCTTGCTGTGTCCTTCTAAGAACTTAGTGGCAAAAACCACAGAGAATTATTTTTCCATGTGGATAGGAAAATACATGGGATGTTACAGGTTTCAGATTATTACTCTGAAATTTTAGTCTTCCCAAACTAGATATCACAGATGTGATTAAAAAAATAGGGGAGGTATTGTATAGCAATCATATCTTCAAGACTAGTTTGTTACAGAGGAGATTCTACAGCTCTTCAAAGAAGCAAACTTTATTTTCACCGAAGACCAAAGGTGTTAGTGGGTTGTAACTAGATTGCTTTGTCGGCTGAGTTCTGGGGGCAGTTTCTTCAGAGAGAATGGATCCAAATGGATTTCCTAAGAAGAGCAGATGAAGGAGCTTGCAGAGATTGTAATTCCCTGAGAGAATCTGATTGATTAGCAGCAACTTGCTTTTATTTAGTGTATAGCACAGATCTGTAGCAAGTCACATCATGCTGTCATTGCAAACAGGAGTCTGATAAACTCTGTAGCATGATGGTTGTAATACATCCAGCATCTTGGCAGCCTGCTTGAGCTGACTCTGTACACAGCTGGAGGATAGGTATATTAGGCTTGTCGTTCAACCATGCCTTGCCACCAAGTAAATTACAAGGGAACACTTTGATAAATGCGATAAATGCCAGTTTGGCACCCATCAGAAGCACAGCATGAAGTATGATGTAAGAACTGGAAGAGAAAAGAAAAGGAGCTGTCTTCAGAAAAGTCAGTGTTTTGTCTTGACATGGGATTAAAACAGGTAGACAGAGGCATGTATTGAAAATTGTCCCTAGCTATGTTGGTACAGACACAGTTGTAGAAAATATCTGCAACTATACCTGTAAAATAGATTATAATTTTGTTGGGAATATGATTTTTTTGCAATTCTGCCTGGAATTCGCATGCAAGCTTATGAAAGACAAAACACCTCACATATATAGTCTGCACCCGCTTCACAAATACAGGTCCTCCTTACTCACTCCCTTTGAAACTCAGGCTGGTTTTCTGGCTTTAAATTACCTGTTGCTAAGCAAAGACGTGAGCAAAAATTTCAGTGGCCATCTCAAGTCGTGTGCACATGCTTCTGTAGACACATGAAACAAGATCCATGCCTATTTACAAACCAAACTGGGGGACATATATAAAAGATAAAAAGTAAGAACCAAAAGGTTTTGTTATCTTGCTGGGAAACAAGGAAAGGCTGTGAATTATCTGGGGCCTGGTTTAGAGCCCTCAGCCGATAGCAGACAAACTATAGTTTTCTGTCTGCAAATTGTGCTCCTGGACAGAAGAGTAGTAGAGAAAGATTCACACACTTTATGTGAAACCAAAAATGACAGACAAATTTTAGTCAGGCAAGAAAACCTGATCTCCATGCTGGACTTCAAAGGCATTAAGGGCTTCTTATTTAAAGATCAGATTGTTCAGGAAACTAATTGTCTACCTTTACAGGACAAACTGAGAAAGATATATTCAATACTACAGTAATTTTTCAAGGAACAAGAACTGCTGAAAAAAAGGATAAAGGAATAACTCTGTTTGGTATGGAACAAGAGCAAAGGTAAACAGGGGAAGAAGGAAGCAGCATGAAATAACGAAAGCAGGATGGAGACGTGGTAATCCACACTGTTTGGAGGGAAAAAAATCACCTTGCCCTGTGGCACAGGAAAAAAGGAACAGCATCTGCAGTGTCTGTCAGCCGTAACTGCCATATTTATGATTATAACAGCTGATCAGCAAACCATTTGATTGCAGCTGGATTGGGAAACCAGCTGCCGTTGCTGCTGAGGTAAGCAGCAGTATTCATGTGGTGGCATGTGGCTGAGTACTGGTGAGGTGTGTTCTGGGGCCAGTGGGCAACTGCTAGCTGTTGATAGGAAACCCACAAAACAAGAAGTGTTGCTGCAGATATCATCATAGCTGGCACACAGGGAGTTTCCTTCTGTGCTGAGCAGCAGTGCAGTGTGAACCACGATCATAGCAGAACACCAAAACTTCTTGGGGAGTATTGCTTTAGGTTCTGAGTAGTATGCTGCCAAATAGAAAACCAGATTTTAGAAGGAATGATTCAATCCAGAATTGCCTTAGCTTTGGTGGGTACACCTGAGGCTATTTCCAGCTGCAGTTCAGGCTCTTTACAGGTTTTCATCCTGCTCGTCCAAGCCCCTGATGAAGGTGCTTTTTGTAATTTGTATTCTTGAATTACGTGAAGACTGCTTCCTGCATTTCTAAGTCCCATTTCAAGCTGTCTGCTTAACTACACTGCATGCAAATAGCATCATCACCTCAACAGCAGTAGGGAAAATTCCAGGTCAGGTACGATACTGACCTTAACATATCACTGAACTGAGCATGGAAGACATTTGCTAGTTCAGGACAGAAGCATTGACAGTGCAATGGCAAATGGTTTTTACAGTCCGTTTTGCAAGTGCCACTGGGTACACTGCCAGCTTAAAAAGTCTTACCCTACAGCAGGTATCTATCTGCTCAGCTGCATGGATCTGTCACTTGGAGGACTGAAGTAACTGATAGCCAGTACTACATTAACACTTGTCCCATACAGGATGTCAAGGGGTAACGATGCGCATGCTACCAGTGCTTATCACAAGTATCTGCTGATGGTGGAGAAATAGTAATATGTCTTTCCCATTCAGGTTTATTTTGAGGATGTGGGCAGAAGGAGAAGAGAGCAGGACAGAGTAGCTTATGATTTAGATGAAAGTTCATGATTAGGGCATGTTTTTTACTTCCTGAATTGCATGCTGAGTTGGTTACTGGAATCAACAATATAGAAGAGATTGGAGAACTTGGGTAATTTTTCAAATCAAGGAACTTTATTGAAATTGCAATTTTGCTGGCACAACACCTCCATTTTGTCAGTAAAGTCCCTTACTGTGGACTGCATAAAAAATGAAAGCATTAGAAAAAATATGACTCTTCATGCATTAACAGGAGGTGACTGAGGGGGAGAGAAATTTTTAGGATTGTTAATAATTTATATGTGACATGAAGTGAGGAAGAACACTTTGTATTCCATCTATTTCTGCCTGAACAACTCTCAAGTTGTCATCCTGCTCCCTGATAAAATGAATGCTAAGCATTACTAATGACCAATGAACTTCATTCCATTCCTCAGGGCACTTTTGAAATCCAGTTTTTGGATACATCGAGAAGTGAAGATGTATTTCTTTCCCAGAAAAAACTCCAAAGGTTTTTCACCAAAACAAGACTCAAAATCCTGTTTAGCTACTGTTACTACAATGAAAAGAAAGCTAAGGAATTTAAGTAGCTGATGAATTGTATTAATAAATAACCAAGAGATTATAATGCTATGACTGGCTGATGTGATGCATCATTCATGCTGTTTCTGCAATTCTGCATTAAAAATGACAAGGAATGGTAAAAGGCTGACAGTATGGAGTTACTAAAGGTTTATTAACCTTTTCAACAGAAATGAAAATGAGTGAAATATTTGGAAGAAGGAACAGAAAGATCAGTGTTGGTGTAGAAGTATGAGAAGCAAATTGTATTTTGATGCTGGCCTTATTTTATGATTTAAGACCAATTTAAAATGTCATAGCATGAAAAAAATACACCCAAAGAATTTGGAAGTTTCAAGTATAATTTCTTATGGCTACCTTTAAAAATTTCTTGTACTTGGGTAAATTATAGTTGTCAAAATACCACTTTAATAAGAGATAGTGAGTAAAGCAGGTGAAAACAATATGAATAGAAAAGTTTAAACTAGGTCCTCTCTTGGTGAATGTATCTCTGAGCTTTGAAAACTTAAGACCCTCTTCTTTTTTAGGCAATGAACATCTTTGGCTGATGGTTCTATTAAAAGATCTAAAAGTGTTTCAAAGAACTTTGAATCTGAGTATTAATAAAACTAAAAATATTTCAGCTCAAGGCACTTACAGTTACAGCTCAAAACACCCAAGAATGCACAGAGACCAGTGTCTGCACTAGGGTAAATGTGGCACTTACAAAGAAACTAGGTAAGGCCTCTATATCTGGACTTCACATTGCTTAATTAGCATTGCCTCTGTCCAGGGACAGAATAATTGATGTGGATTTGCCTTGTGTCAACAGTCATGCTGCCAGATGGATTCAATTATGTCCATGAAGTTTAAAAGGGGCGTCTCTTTTGATATCAGTCAGGAGAAAGAAGATGTGCAAATATTGAAGTCAGTTGTAAAAAGGTGGAGGTGTAATAACCTACTTAGCATAGGCTCTGTGCCTTAGCTACATATGCAAAGTTTGCTGCAACTCCCAGTTTAGATAACTTAGGCCCAGGAGCCCAGAGCTGGAAATACTTCACACTCTCAGCAATTATGAGAATTTATATAAGTATCTGCAATCCATGTTTTTCCTCAAGATGCAAAGCCAGATTCATCCCCTTAGCCATGTAGGTCCTGTAGATTCAGTCCCCAAGTTGTTCATGGTGACTAAATTTGATGTAGGTGTTCTTTAATTGATAGGCAGGAAGATCAAGCTAATTTTGGACATTACCTCAGAACTGACTAAGCCAGGGACTCAAGCCATTCATTGTTACTCATTCATTTGGGAAAGTTAAATACAATACAAAGTATACTAGATGGTGTCTTTTTGTACACTCTCCAACAACAATGGGATATCTGCCAATGACTTCAGTGGCTGCCAAGTGCACCCTGAATTCTCCAATTCCAATATCTTCAGCTGAATTTATGAGCTTTACCTAGAAATGAGAAGTCAGGTTCTCATTGCCAACTCTTTTTTTCCCAATAATGGCAATTATATGTTTTCTATACACCATTCAGATTAATTTGCAGAGGGAGGATGAATGTATCACACTTTGCAGATAATTAGGGTCATCTTGCCTTTTACAAACAGGATTCCAGCCACTGGAAGCATCCATAACTACAAAGAGGTATTTGCTGTAGAACATCGTAACTGTTCTGGGAGCAATAATTTCTGATAGCTGATGCCATATAGGGCAACTACGCTGCTACAAAAATCAGTGCATTTGGGAGGCCAAGGTACCACCAATACCAACAGGCTTAGTACTACCAAGGGAACATCTTGCCTTCTGCATCAGTTTGCTTTTCTGTTAGTGATACCAGTAAGAGTTCAGTGATGGAAGACCTTTCAAAAGCCTAGAGGATTGACTTTCAAAAGTTATTTCAGCTGAAGGAGAAATCAATTTATTAAATGAAGTGAAATAACTTCTTTTGGAGCTTACTATTCACTGAAGCAAAGATTTCCAAGTAGTCTGATCCAGAAAAAAAAGAGGTATGTTAAATAGGAGGTCACATTTGTATCTTCTGGCTTTTAGAGTACATAAGACAAAAATGATTCCTAGTACTGTGACATAAGATGTGAAACTTCCTCACTGACTTATGTTGTGTTAAAACATGCTAATTCAACTAAAGCAAGATACTTTATCTGGATTTCATTGTGCTTCTGCAGATTTCTACTGTAACAATTGGATTTTATAATAAGCATTTAGTATTTACTATTTTCTGTTTATGAAAAAAAGATCCAAATTATAATGAAACATTGTAACAACACCGAAATTAACAAGGTGATAGAAGCAGCCCTCTGGGGCTTAAGACTTCGTTCCACAAGAAATTTGATGTGTTTTATCTTATTTCATTCTACAGTCTGATTCCCACCTCTCTTGATGAGCTGTGCTTCTGGCCTCTGGCCATAATTTTTTCACTGGGGATGTTTCCAAACTCACTTAGAGTCAGCACTTAAAAAGCCAAATTCTAGTTGGTTGCTTAGTACATCTTGTTTTGTCATATGTTTCTGTAATGAATAAAACTCCATAAACTTACAGTTACCCTGTTGCAGAAAGGAACAGGCAAAAGTCCATTTTGGTTTGAAATTGTGAATCTACATTAATTTTATTTTTTAGTGCCAGTAAATCATAGGCATTTTTCAAACAAACATTTTAAATAAGAGCAGCTTATTTTATAAGTAGTATTTATAGCATCTATTGAAACTACTGAAGTCTCATTCTTCCATCTGACAAGCTCAACATTCAATGTGTTCTGAAAACTGAACATGTTTTGTAGCAGCCTTTTCCTACAGACTGAAAATGGAAATTCCGGATAATGGAATCAAAGCCAAATGAAAAAAAAATCTAAACAGAGAAGTATCTACTTAAGAAGCAGCAATAAATCTGAGGCAGAAATACAGCCAGCAGTGGACTGAGATGTACAGTGCTCTGCAATGGAAGCTGAGATTAAGAGTCCTTCCATTGTGGCTGAAAAACATTCTCTTTGAAGATGGGGTAAGATGTGTTGAACAATTCCGATCAGAGCCAACATCTACTCCTTATAAAGATCCAGCTCTCTATGCACAAACCCTGAGTGAACATTCATGGGATTTACATTCTTTGCTATGCCCTGAAAACTGCCTGGCATGCAACCTACACAGTGGGGCACACGTACAGTTCACCAGTCTCCCTGGTCCAGAGGCTTCGTTCTGCCTTACCTATTGCTCTGCAACAGGATCACAAAGATGTGATACAATAGAAACTATAATCATATTTAGAAAGTCAAATCAAGTTGAATATACTGATCATTTGACATTTCTGACTCAGGACAGGCAAAATGCAACCAAACAAAAAACCCAGCCTTGGCACAAATTTGGTACCAAAAAAAGTCTTCTATGAGAGGAAGGGAGGCTGTCTCTTTGTCCAACACTAGTTGATTAAAAACATCTGTTTATCACTCAGTGATTATTGTATCTGCAATTTGACCTCTTTTTTTTTTCTCATTTCCAAAGCCATAAACTAGCTTATAAGACTGAAGTAGTTGTGGGATAGCAATTAGAAGATGAGGTATATAGCACTCTCTAAATGACAGTTCTTGTTCCTTGGTTGAAAGATCTGCATAGATTTTAATTGTACATGCTTGACTGGGATTGGATAAGTGAATTTCTTTTAGTTCTCTTTTACTGAAATACTCTTAAAACTGGACATAGGGCAGGGAAAGTTACATATGACTCCTTACCTGAAAGTTTGTAAAATTCTTTGGAGAAGTTGAAGCATACCGTAGGAATCTTCTTGCTTATGTGCCTGCCAAGGGGTTTCCAAATGGTGTTTGCTAAAATGCAGAGCAATGCATGCTGTGAGCAGAGAAAATGTTTTACACATGTATACCAGTGGGTGGATGAACTGTTTAAAGTCAACAAGAGATGATAAGAAAGGGTATATATCTGTGCATGCCTAAAGTTAATGTTCACAAATACCCTTCTAAGTGTTTCAGATGAGAGTACTTTAATTTATTTATAAACCTCATGTACTCTGGAATTATATTAGTCTGCATTCCACTCCCAGGAACAAGATCCAAAGAGCTCCAGGAGTACAGAAAAGCATTAAGAGGACTGCTGTTTTGGACTGACTAGAGAGGCTATGAAGTCACGGCACTGAATATGTGGTGTTACCCTCTGAAAAAGGATACAGTGTCAAGTACAGAAGAGAACTGTTCGCTTTGCAGTTAGAGGCATAATGCAGAAAAATGTATATGAGAGAAAGGACCAAGCAGTTGTTCAAAGTAGAGTCTGAATTGGAAAGATACAAGTCACAAAAGTCAGGTAGCAAAAGTGAGTGCTAATAAAATTAAGAAGTGGCATTTGTGGCCGCCTGTAGTATGGAGTGAGCCCAATCCCAGTTAAACCTAAACATTCTGGCTGTTGCCTCTCTCACCTGCATGCAGAAATCCACCTAGCGGTTCAAGGACAAAACATGTCATTTTTCTTGTACCTTCTAGAGCTATTTGAAATATAAAAGTAAGAAAAAAGTTATCAACAATCTCCCTTCTGCCACATTTCCATGCCCGAGTTTTTCTCTGAGACAACTGTAAAATTTCCATACCTGCATTTATTTCTCAGTATACAGTCAAAGGAGTACAATGGTAAAATTCCTTATCCGATGAAGAAAATGTAACTGCTACTCTTTTTGCTTAGCTCAAATTCTCAGGCCACAGCATTATTTTCTTTATCATATTTGAAGAGCAGTGATGTTTAAAATAACAATCTATAGACTCATACCTACCATTCTTCTGGAGCTATTTATCTCAAAATATCATTCTTCCCTATCTAACTACAAATGTTTCATTCTGAAACTGTCCTTAAGCCTTTAATAACCACCTGTGAGTAAAAGAACTTGAGTTCAAGAAATCTGGATGGTTAACTATTGATCTAGGATACCTGCCATTTCAAGAACTCTCTGTTAGAAAGCTGGCACACAGTATGTGGACAGACTATTGAAATGCAACAGAGATTTCAGTGTCCCTATAACCACGATATGGAGCAACAGCACTGGAAAGAAGAGGAGTACATTTTGCTTTTTAAGATCATGTCTGCCTTCAGACTGCTGTCTGGTTTTTGTTTATCACATGTATTAAGCATCCAGAAAATTTAGCAGGATTTATGATAACTT
This sequence comes from Corvus kubaryi, assembly GCF_017639235.1. Classification (NCBI taxonomy): domain Eukaryota; kingdom Metazoa; phylum Chordata; class Aves; order Passeriformes; family Corvidae; genus Corvus; species Corvus kubaryi. Next base: position 1,328,416 of record NW_024581096.1, on the reverse strand, counting down.
CTCCTGGCATTTGGTGACTTCAAAGTGAATTCATGTTAGTTTGTTGTCCATTCTGAATAGCTGTCAGTTCTTGGATACAGTTCCAATTTTGTAGATACTTGACAGGAGGATGCCTATAATTCGTAAGTAAAAGGTGCACTAAATGAAGTGAAATGAGTCTCCTGTCTTGAAAATTTTATGCCCAGCATGGAATTCAGATCTGCTGCACAGTTCCATGTTATTAGTAAAAACTGGTCTTAAATTTACTTAGCTGCAAACATATCAAATATCAATCCATCAGACGCCTATTACTGGCAAGGGAGTACAAATCCTGAACTAGGATTTGCACTGAGGAAAGAAAAAAGTGCATCTCCACATCAAGGGATTAACTTGTTGGCAATTCAATGACATTGATCCAAGAAGAGACAGGGACCGTTTTCTTTCCACCTGCATTTTACTTCCTGACTAGTGAATTTCTGACAGAAAATTAGATAGTACTTTAATCTTAATTAATTGTACTTTTGCTTTTTCGTTAAAGAAAACTATATGATCACAGGGAAGTTGCCTCCAATACTATAATCAATGAAAAGGAGATAGGAAAGGGATCTCAAGAGATTACATAGTCCAAAATTTTGCTTCAACATAGAAGAAACATGCTTTCATTGTTCGTGACAGATGCCTGTCTTCCATGTTCAATAAAAGGCATGGTGGGATTTGAGGGAGAAGAGCAGAAAGAAATGCTCTTCTGAGATGCTGTCTAAGAACTGAATTACATGATGGACTCCACTACAAATTCCTGTCTTTGGAGATTACTGTGTAGTAAAATGTGAGTCTCATATCTTCACACTAATTGTCCTGCCATGCTTCTTTGGTCCACTCCTTTCCCATTCAAAATTATTCATTACTGAAGACGTGACCCAGTTTCTCCATTTCTTTGCACTTTTCTTAGCAAAGTTCATGTCATATTCACCTTACAAGTAGCTACAGAAACTGACAGACAGAAAAACCAGTTTAAGTTCCAAGGGGAAGAAGTCACAAGGTTCTTTTTTATGAATCTATTTATGGAGAGAAGGGGAAGGAAATATTAATTTTACGTAGCTATTGCTACATCCAGCTTGACATCTTGCTTTGTTCTTGGTGTGTTACCACCTCTAGGAAAAAACTTCACTCACTGTCCACTATTTTGAGTCTTCTGGTCCTTTTCCCTGGACTCAAAAGATGTGGATTTCCTCCAGTGTCTTCTGCACCTTATGTTGCTTAATTGCTGTAAGTTGATCATTATGCAAAAAAAAAAAAAAAGCACCATGACTTCTGAAAGCCTTTTTTGAAGCCTTTAGTTAGCTACACAAATGCAAAAATCTAAAACCAGTCAAAAATTGTGTTGCCTTCAGTCAGAAAGCTAACACTCATCTGAACTGTGCTCCCTACAGAATCCAAACAAAAGTTGCTCTCAATTCTTCTTCATGGGTGATCATGTAAGTCCTTGATTTTTTGTACATCTGTAAGCCCACAAATATGTTTATGGCTCACTATCCAAAATGCAGTACTGTGACAGTCAAGTGGCTCACCACATACGAAAAGGTTTACCTCTAATAATAAAACCAAGCATGTCATGATAAGCCCCCCTTGTCATACAACCAGACCAACAAAGAACTTGCTAAACTGTTTGTTTTTCAGAAATACAGTATTTTCCATGAAATTTATTTCACCTGTGTTAACATTATTGACGTCAAATACCTGAAAAATGAGCTAATAAGGAAGAGTTAACTGAGTTCCTTAAGAAATACCAAGAATACTGAAGCAAAGCTAACAATAAATATCTACAAAACCTGAAAATTTTATTTTCTGCCTCCCTTTCCTTCAGGAAGAAGGCAAAGAAAGAATTGTGTTTAAATAAGGAAATTTTTTGTGATGTTTTCCTTTGAAATATAAATACTAATTAAATCCTTCAGACAAAAGGTAATTTATTGCATGTTGCACATTTAAAGTGATACTATTTGAAGAACTGCTCCTGCTCCCAGTAAGAGTGAAACCTCACTACTTCTCTAGCATTCAGTGAAGCAGTGATAAAACTTTCAATGTGATATATGATGCATGTCCAGCTATCACATTTGTGTTAGCACATCTATACATAGCATACTATTAGCAGTTTTACACTATTCCAAATTACTGTGAGTCTCAATGAGGCTGTTTATTTTCAGTCTATGACTAAATAATTGGTATAGAAGCCAATGGCATCAGCTTAGATTTGATGAGAGCCTGACCCAAAATTTCTTAGTCTTATCTCTTCTGGTAAAAATCTATTCTCACAAATAAATAGACTGAAAAAAAACCCCTTTCACATGGCTGAATTTAATCAGAAGTATAAATAATGTGCCTTAGCTCTTCAGCCAAAGATGAATCATTAATGACGTGACAGATTAAAGATGAGGATATCACAAAATATTTTTAAATAATCCAGTCTCCTAATATTGATCCAGCATATTTTCTTTCTGCCAAATTTTGTGCAGAGGTAAGTGTGTAATTATTGACAGCCCAAGCCAGTATGAATTTTTAAAATACTCTTCCTTTCTGCAGTGCACAGCCTCACAAAATGGTATCAGACCTTTGGAAAATAGGGTGAATAAGAGCACACTCAGAGCATGAAAAAATTCTCTTCACAAAATTGTGTAGGAGTAACTGCTTATCTCAGCAACTGTATGTTGCTGGGAGTAGAGAAACCAAGGGACCACCTTTCTAAAGGGATTTTCAGCTTGCCTTTCTTTGAATAAATGTGATTCACACTGTAACTGTCCATCTGTAGTATAATGCCCAAAGATGATCTGTGCTTGATGTGCTAATGCTAGGTCTATCATTTGCATGCACAAGTGATATGCAGGCACCCATTTGCACTTACATATGTAGAAGATGACATTTGAAAAACTGGCTTCTAGAATCATTCCTTCTGTGAATGTTATGCAGCCATCTGTACAAAAGTAACAACCAAATACTTTGCCATCAGCAGAGTATTGGCCTTTCAGATATGACTGGTTGAGAGGGGGTTTTTTTGTGCAAACTTCATTTCAACAGAAAATTGTTTTTTCAACTAATAAAATTTTTAAACAAAATGTGAGTATGCTGTTGGTTTTCAGCTGAATCCTTTCTACTCTCAGCATTGCCAAATTTGATTGATCTGATATATGCTAATTTTCATGTCCTGTGACTTCAGTTTTCTCCATAGTACTATGATCAGGGATTCTTGTAGTACATCCTAGCAGTTCACTGAGAGAAGTGAGAACACTTCAGGGTCTGTACCCTATGATAGGACCTACTACCCCCATAGCATTTTGGCAAAAAATCCCCACCAAGTTTCTTTTTCTTACTCCACTTCAGAAAGCATTAAAAAATTCAACGAGGAAAAATTTTTCTCTCTAGTCTATCCAGTGAATCTGAAAATCCAAACTTGCCACATAATGGTACATCATTCTTCCAGGTGGTAACTGTCACAGGACAAAGGTCCTATTCAGAGAAAGTTGTTGTGACAAATTGTCAAAAGGATTTCTTTGTGTTACGATCAGTGTTAAGTCAGCTGCTAAAACCGGGTGCAAGCTGGTCAGCACTGTTTTCAATGAAGCACACTGCTACTTGATCAATGGAGTGGATGGACAAAGTACACAATGAGGGAGGCATGAAGGGCAAGACCTCAGATGATGAGAAGCACATATGGAATCCATGGGTCATACACTATACAGAATGCTCAGTATGTTAAATCTATCAGGAGCTACACTACTGAGACACTACAGTATGCTCAGCTACAGACATTAAAATAAGCTACAGACATTAAAATACACATGCTGTATGCTAGAGTACATCTGACTCAAATAACCTAAACACAGGTGATAACCAATGGGAGAACCCATCAAAGAGCCATGAAAACAAGCATGTGGCAGTTTTCCAAAATCTGCTGAAATAGCATACATGCCAGGAAATGTGTTCCTCCTTCACACATTGTGTCAGAGAAGTTAATTTAAAAAGTGGAAGTGACTTGAATTTGTCATATTACTCTGTGTAAGTACTCATTCCATGTTATCCTCCCTTGCTGTTTTATATGAGACCAAGATCATGTGTGCACATGTATATGCAGATCAGAGACATGGATAGGATATTTCCAATGAAGTCTTCCAGTCTTTTGCTGCAAAAAAGAAAAGGCTTTTATTTTTTCCCTATATGTTTAGAAACATATTTGCTCTCAATTGTAAATACTGCTATCTATTGAACCAACCCGAATTTTACCCATGAATCAGAAAAAAAACCTCAACACAACACCAACCTATACAACCTAAGGAAATGTTCCTGCAAACCGACAACTTTCAAAGAGAAATGTTGGATTAGAGCTTACTTGTAAAACCTCTATGGAGAGCCAAGGTGCCCAACAATGTCTCTGTTCCTTCTAAGAGCAGATATTTTAAATTTGCCAGTTTTTCTCCCTTCTTTCCTTCACACCTTGCCTGGTTCTTTACAAAGAACAATGAAGCAATCTTGTCCCATTTTGATAATGCTTTATTCACCCATCCTGCTTTTCATACCATTTGATACATTCTTTCTGATCTCCTGAATTATTGCATTTGTTGCAAGACAGTAACGAATCAGGATCAAGAAGCCGGTTGACCTGGGATTTTCTTCTGTATATACTTGAAAAATGTATTTTGGTATATTTGGTCCTCAACTAGCAGTACTAGAAACTATTCAGCAGTGCTTTTGTTTTGCTACCAGAAACCTTTCTAAGTCGGATCTTAGTGATAAAGGACACCAGATAGGTCACAGCTTCTATGAAGTATATTTTTAAAATCATTCCCTGCTCTTCAGGCTGGCATCCATTTCCATAGAAACAGAGGCGGAACTGGACCATTAGCATCAATGAGTCAAATTGAACTACCAGTGGTCAGGTTCTATCACTGAAAAAAAAAAGTTGAATTGATGAGTGTTTTAAAATTACCCTTAAAAATGTCTTTTAATGTATTCTTCTGCTCTTGTCACACTGGGTCTTTGTGGAATGCGGTCACAAATCATTCAGAGCCAGCAGGGAAGCAGAGGAGGAGGAGAACTCCAGATCACATGCAACAGCTGGAAGCAAAAAGCAAAACAAAACACAGATGAAACTTCGGAGTTCTAAAGCTCCCAAAATTAAAATGCTAATTTAAAATTGCATTTTTTTAAACAGTGACTTTTTAATACTTTAAAAAAAAAAAAAATTCTCAAGTCCTTTTGACAACTGCACAGAGACTCTTTAGGAATTCATTTTTCTTGGAGAGAAGCAGCTATCTAGGTCACGGGGATATTTAGTTACTAATCATATATTCTGTGATATCTTGTTTTACCAGTGCAGACTACCCCCTTAGACATGAAATAAGGAAGTCCAAAGTAGCTTTTACTATGTAATTGCAGAATGCTGAGCTGTAAGAATGCTAGACTTAAGGTCTCTTGGTATTACTGTTTAACAGCATGGTACAGATACTGAACCTCACATTTCTTTTATTGTGGTGAAGCTCCTTTTCCATTAAAGACATGGGTCCAGCTTTCTAAGCATGAGAAGCTTCCTTTGTGGGGAATCATGGCAATCAAAACCAGTTTTTCAGTGGCTGCTTTCAAGCCTAAGTGTGCATGTGCTGTGCTTTATTTGCACATTACATACACCACAATATTTGACTGTAATTTTTTGCTCTTCTGTCTTTATGTGCAGTTGAAAATCTATCTGTTCTCTCTGTATCTATCTACCTGTTCTCTCTAGAGTTCATGCCTACTGCACAAGGCTTTAAACATCATCTAGGAGACTGTGCTGCAAAATCATCCTTCTATTTGAAGATAGAGCAGCAGCATTTCTTCAAAGCAGTTTGGATGCCTAGGGATCAGTAGCTTCTCCTCTTTGGATGAGTTTCATTCCCCCCACAGATGGTTAAAGGATGAAAATTACATGCTTAATATTTTTTTTTCAGGAATTTTGCCTGATTTCTACAGCGCATTGATATAAAGGTCAAATTCCATTAGCTTCTGCCAGAGAATTCTCTGAATTTTGTTCTTTTCTTTCCAGAACACCCAATTAAGCCGTACACTTGCTTTAAAAATGTTTCATCTTTTGGGTGTTTTGTTAATTTATTTTCTCCCAAAAGAAATGTTACCTTTGTAAGCCTTTTGTTGATTTCTTTATTTAGCTCCATTATTTCAGCATTTAGTCTTCAGCAATGGGTTGAGTCCTTTCTTTCATTCTCCAAAGCTCTCAGGAGCAAAAAAGAACATCATGTTCCTGTGGACTGCCCAGGACACATGCTGCACAGCTGTGCCAGATTTGCAGCTGACCAATTGGCCTATGCTGCAAGAAGAGTCATTTTCAAAATTTACAATCGTTTATTTTAATGCGTGCCAGATAGGCCGATTCACTGTGAGAATTCTTTGATTTTATTGACGCTTAGAGACTCATCCAGTTCCCAGTGAAGTCAATGGGTGTCCTTCCAGTCCTTATAGTAGGACTTGGATGAATATCTAAGCAGGCAGAACTGTTTCCTGTCACCTATTTTGCTCACTGAGACATACAAAAGATCACCAACCCCTATTCTGTACCATCTTATAACAGCATTTATCCTGGAATTTGAATAAATTGCATGATCTTTAAAAGTAGCTAGCAAATTAAAGGGGGCAAATGATTCAAACTAACAGATTTCCCAATGATAAGCCTGTCGTGGGAAGAATAAAAAAGGCATTACTTCATTTGGGTTATTTTCCAAAAATAGAGTACCTTTTGGAGTACTAAGCCCTGCTCAGCTGAATATGGTGGCTTGTCTAGAGAAAGGAAGTGCACAAACAAGGAAATGTTAGGCATCCAATCTAAAATACAGTGATGTGATTTCACTATCAGAGTTTTTAAAAGAGTGGAAGCAGGCATAACTCAACCATAAAATGTTTAGCATTTTATGTCTGAAACTATTTCAGGCTGAATATTTCAGTTTACAGTGCATATAAACAGACTTATGAAAAGTAGCATTTACAGAGATGAAATCATAATCTGGAAGACTCCAAACCCAGATGACATTTGAGTCTGAAGCCAATAATAGTATCTCCTCTGCAGTGTAAAATCAACAGGGCAGCAGCAATGTTCATACACATTGTTAATTGTATGTTAGTTTACAAATATAAAAAGCACATATACTCTACATGGTCTGATGCATTTTCTGGTGCATGAAAAAGAAAGAACAACTGGACTGCCCAGGGCTTTTTTGCACCGATCTAGAAAGTTGTTGGAATAAGACTCCTGAAAACAAAAAGAGAGAAAGGTGCCTACTGTAAGCACAAAGGTATGTGACTTGTCAGAAGTGCATCTAAATGTGACATATCAAGAAAAGTGTTTAGTGGGGATGTCTACAGTAAGGTAAATGCTACCCTTCATATAAGAGTGGGAGAACCACTTACAATGTTATTACTCAAGGCACTTGAGAATAACTATGTGGAACAATTTTGGCATGAAGAGTATCAACTACAAATATAATGCAGCATTTCCATCCCCACTTTCACTACAATCTAACATAATTGAAAGTGCATTGTTTGAAAAAGGTACAAAACATTTTTCTACATTTCTGTAAAAGAAGTAAAATTCTGTGAAATCAGTAAAGGGAAACACTAAATTTAAAGCTGAACCATTATAGACGTAGTCATGTTAGACTGCAAGAAAAAAGGAAGAACAGACTTTCCTCCAAAAAACAAGGAAGGGAAGAATAAAAATCTATGTCACTGCAAATGTTAAAATTTGATCGTTTTCTTACTAAAATGGTTTTAATTTCCAGTTGTATTTTTTTCCAAAGAGAAAACAAAGTCAGTCATAGAGAGCTGACAAGATCATGTGTGACGGATTGAACCTCACTGGATGTCAGGTGCCACTCTATCACTCCTCTTCACAACTGGACACAGGAGGGAAAATATAACAAAAGGCTCATGAGATAAGAACAGGGAGAGATCACAAACACATTACTGTCACAGGCAAAACAGGCTCGACTTTGGGAAATCAACTGAATTTATTACCAATCAAAATCACAGCAGAATAATGAGAATAAATTTTAAAAACACCTTTCCCCAGCACCTTCCTCCTCCCTGGGATCTGCCTCCTCCCCTCCAGTGGTGCAGGGAGATGGAGAATGGGGGTTATGATCAGTTCATCACAGGTTGTTTCTGATGCTTCTCAGGGAAAGGAGTCCTTCCCCTGCTTTTGCGTAGGGTCCCTGCACAGGAGACGGTTCTCCATAAACTTCTCCAGTGTGAGTCATTCCCATGGGCTGCAGGTCTTCATGAGTGTGCAGTCCTTCAAGAACTGCCTGCTCCAGTGTTCATGGCCCACAGGGCCACAGTCCCTACCAGCAAACCTGCTCCTGCATGGGCTCCTCTATCCACAGGTCCTGCCAGGAGCCTGTTCCAGCATGAGCTTCCCACAGTCTCACAACCTCCTCGCAGGCATCCACCTGCTCCAGCGTGGGTCTGCTCCAGGGGTTGCAGATGGATCTCTGCATCCCCAGGGACCTCCATGGGCTGCAGGGACACAGCTGCCTCACCATGGTCTGCTCCAGGGGCTGCAGGGGAACCTCAGCTCTGGTGCCTGGAGCACCTCCTGTTCCTCTCACATATTGTCACTCTGCTCTCCCCCGAGCCCAATTACATCTGCATGACATGATGACTTCTTTTTTAGTTCTTAAGTATGATATCACAGAGATGTTACAACCACCTTTGACTGGCTTGGCCTTGGCCAGTGGTGGGTCCATCATACTCCCCCCTATTCCTGGTCTTGCCGCACCTTAACAAAAGAAGATAACTGTAATGAGAAGGACCAAAAAATTACTTTTCATGAGTATATCTGGGGATATATATATCCCCACTATATCTGGGGATCTACAGATCTGGATTTTGTCACTATATGAGGTATGCAAATATATGAAAAGAATGGAAATCTGCCTCAGCTACTGGAGTTAGTGTGACGCCTTTTCTTGGTCTTAAAATCAAGACTCAAACATGGTTAGAAGGGGAAAAGGGATTTTACCTTGGTATTTATTTTAAGGATCTTTAGGTGCACACGTCCAGGTCAAATGCACCTAAATGCACACCACAATGCACACCCCAAAAGATCTGGTATCACATTACAGGTTTTACTAATTAGCATATCTATCAAATATTCCCCAATGAGAGGCTCGAGTGAGCCCCCCCTCCCCAAGGAACCTTCCCCTGGATGGTTCTATCTTAGTTTACAGAATGTGTTCTGGAGAGGACCTTGGGGTATGGGGCACACTGATCCCTAGCTACGAAGCTTCTAAAATGTTTAGTCTCTTAGCTTGACAAACAAGTCCAAGAATGTAGGCAAAAAGCACTAAGAATACAGAAGTTGTAAAAAAGGTATAAGAGGGGTATAAAAGAAAAGGCAAAAAATCTTCACGGCATCAAGTGCAGTGGCTAGCAATCACTTATTCATGCTACAATATCATTAACAAGGTTTGAGTAGACAGAAGCTTCATAATCCTAGGTGCTATGTAAGCGCAAAGAAAGACATCCTCTTCTTGGAGCAGGAATTGTAAGGTAAAATGAGTGTCTTGGGGATGTGGTAATCAGTGAGGTGAAAGAGAAGAGCAGGGACACAGCAGCTAGAGCACACACCACAGAAAGATGCTGAGAAACAGGTCTTAAGTCACTCTTTCTGCCTAGACAATAATGTCCACTTTTCTCCACTTTGTGCTGCTAAACCCATTGTCCATGGGTTATCTGAACAAAAGAGTGGCTTGTACAGGAGAAGATCATGAAAATGGCAAGAGTGTGAAAATAATGTAGGTAGTATGGGCGAGCATGCAAGGGGCAAGTCATGTCATCTTTCTTGGGGTTTGCTATTCCCTGCATTTCTTTGCTGACCACTATATCATCAACAGTAGCACCAAAAGACTTTGAGGGGCAGTGCTTTAAATTAATTATCCTCTGTATGCTGTGATGCACTGAGATAGGTAGTAGATGCAGTATCAATAACTTCTGATTATTTTTTGGAAGTACACATGTGGGAGGGTGTTTCTGGACTACACACCTGACAAACAGAGTTGAGACTGCTGGAGCTGACCAGGGCTTCATTCTTTATTCTGCCTACCAGCTACACTGATGAAAAGGGAGGCTGCATAAAAATATACTTTGGGCATTGCACCAGGCAGTGCTGGTGGTGAGGGCAGAGCACTGATTTGTCCCTGCAATCACCAGGTCTGGTTTTCAATCACACTGATGAACTTTAAATGGAAGCATGAACCTAACAGTAGGACACAGGGAAATGGCCCCAGAATACAAAAAGACAACCAACTCCTCTGAAAACCCAATTAAAGTAGCAATGATGCTCATATTGGTCATTAAATCACCTTTTCGAGAATGTTTATTAAAAATGAGCCAAATTGCTCTTTTAGCTTGTTTGCAACAATGGACCTTTGTGTCCTACAAGAGAAAAAATTAATGTTCAATTAATAAATTAATGGTTTAGGTCTGAAATAGTACTCTGTTTCATATGAACTAAAAATTTGCTTAGAAAATTCTTGATATAGATACAGAGGAGGAAATTGTTACTAGATCCTTGTTCAATTATTTTTACTTTCAACACTGCCTCAATAATATTCACAGACTGCCCACTGAAGAATTCCAGCTCTCTTTCTCAGAGATAAGCATACCAACAGCCAAGACATTCTCATAAAAGATTAAAATTCCTTCCCATATCAACAACAAATTAGTCATTCATTTTCACATTCTTGCACACTGGAATCAGAAAAATATAAATTATTAACTATTGTTACACTCCATTTACAAGAGCAAATATTTTAGTTAATTGCTTATTTGAGCATGGCTTATAAACAAATGAGAAAATGCACTGTAAATTTTAGCACTTAAGCATATAAAGTGGATTCTGCCAGAAACAATGTTAGGACTTAGCGGGGAGATTTGGGGAATAATTCTTCATAGGAATAACTCCCAATACAAAAAAGATTTGCTGAAGACTTCTTTTTCCTACATAGTAATATAAAAATGGATCAGTGTTTAGGATACTTTTTCTGTGGTATGTAGTGCTTATAACTAAGTCTCTTTTTTCTTACCTCCTATAGTGGAGAGTACTTTTATTTGTAGATACAGAATATGTTTACATGCATTTGTGATTATTTAATAAATCTGTGTGGTAATTTAATAACAAAATCTAATGAAATATTGCCTATTGACTAGGTGAACAACTATGCCAAGAATATTTAACACTTTAATTCATAACATTCCAGAAAGTGAATCCTTTAAAAATACCTATCTGCATTGTTTTACTATCAGTAAACTCAAATACATAAGTAAACTAATGGCTTAAATAAATATGTGCTGGTTGATCTAAGGTGAGGATCTACAAGTAGGCTTTAACAGGACTCAACACAAGGACATGGAACTATGTGGTTTGCTTCCTTTGTGGGACAAGATACGACAATAGTTTTCTATGGAGTAAAGTAAATTTTCCACACAGGTAAAGTAAGTCCTGAAATTATAAGGAATGCTCAGTGTAATGTATTCCAACCAGAATTATCACACAAGGTAGTGGACATATGTAAATAAAGAATCAGACAGCAATTTTCTGGTATGACAGAGGGCTGCACATGCCTCTTAAGGGTTTAGATCAATGAATTTAAAATTGTCTTGGAACATAAAAGTCAGAGAATGTTCTTTCTTCTTTTTTATACATTAAACACAGTCCTACTGGACTAAATTAGTGATCCATCACAGTACCCCACCAGGATCTTGTTCACCTCTTCTGCAGATGAGAAGGCCCTAGGACATAAACTGTAGCCAGGTGATTTGGACATGATGGACTGCAAGCACAGAGCTTTAAGCTTTCTGCTCAGATCATAGAAAAAATAAAGACTGGTGAGACATCAGGACTGTTGAATTGGTAAAGCTGTAGACCTGCTAACTGAGGCCTAAGTTCCGTGAGCACATATGGGAAGAAGAAATTTGCATACTTACTGTACTGCAATAGACCAGGTGCAGGATAAGTTTATATGCAAAATGTGAACTCACTGGCCAAAGACCAGGCTCTGCAGGATCCTGCAGGTTTCTCAGAATTGCACTACTCTTCTCCATTGGATCTGTGTATTTCTTGATGCATTATGGAGCAGAAGTAACTGCCACTAGCTGGAATCTGACTGCAGGGAAAGCACTGGACTCTGGCTTTTCATTCTGGAAGTCCTGAGCTTGATCCTAAGCCTGACTGTCCAGTCCTAGCAACAACCCTGAGGTTCTCTGCCCTGCCAACCATGCTTCTCTGCCCTGCCACACAGCAACGCTGAATCAATGTCAAAGTGCTCAAGTCAACAGAGGTTTTCATGGAGAACGAAGCCACAAAGAGAAGCAGCATTGCAACAGTACTGAGCACAGAGGGAGGCACTGGTTGACCTAAGCCCTTTACCTAACTCTCATCATACAGCTCTTCAGAACGGGCCTCTTTTTGCAATGCCTGTTCAAAGATAAGAATAGCTGGGGCTTGGATCCTACTCATACATCTAACCACAGGATATAAGCCAACAAAAATTGAGAGCAATGGATCACGTATATTTCTGTGAAGACACCCCTGAGCAAAGCTTCTGTAGAGGTGTCTTTCAACTTACTTGGAAACTGTGAAAGAAAAGTTTTTTCTTTTTCTGTAAACACACTGGCCTCATCACTAGCATAAGCTGGCTTAACAAGATGTCCTTTGACAGAGACAGCCAGGGCAACAAACTGAACATCTTCCTGTCTTCATGGAAAAAGAGTGAACTCTTCAAGAAATACTGAGACTTCAGAATTTATACTCCCATTGAAAGGGAATTCTATAGCAGCCTACCTTCAAAAATTGCCTTCCCTTCTTGCCAAGGCTCACTAAGATTCCATGGAGTGGCCATATAATATGAAATTAGCACTTTGTGGAAAACAAGGTCACCAGGCTGAGTGGAATTACTTTATCCCCATTTTAGTTTTTACATTAATGTGTGGGACTCTGATACATAGACTAGGCATCTATTCAGCCTGTCCGGGTTTCCACTACAAGTAGTGGAAGCAAATCACAGTTGCATTGTATGAAAACAGAGAACTGAAATGCTCTTTTAAAAATTCAGAATACATTATACTCTCCAGCTTGAAATAAAGGAGTACTCCCAGCTCGCAGAAAAGACTATCTCTAGACTATAAGCTCCTTGACTTTTCTTTTGAATAAGTTTTTTCAGCTCCCTACTCCATCACTGGAATGCTAGTCTAGCATTCTCTGCAACATTTTGTAAACCATTAGGAACCACACATGTGCACACACACAGAGAAAAAATACACAGGGGAAACTTTCAGTGATTTGAAAATGAGATATTTGATGCTGAATTCAATAGGCCCCATACTCCCCCAGCTCTCCTAAGTGTAAAACTGCAGAGCAGTACATGAAACACTATGCACACTACTCATTCAGACCTCCCTCTGTCTCTCTCTACTCAAAGAAGAAATGCTCTCCAAGGACAACTGCTTACAACTTTTTTCACAGGTGAATGTATCACACTTGCCCCTGTATCTCAATCTTCCTCTTACCTGTATGAGCCACAGTCTTGCTCTCCAGCTTCTCCCATTTGCTTTCCGTCTTGAGAGACAGTTGTGGCCACACTAGGGCACAAAATTTGAGCAAGGTATACCACAGGCTCATCCAGACTGGAGTTTCAGCTTTAGTTGTGAATATATTAAGGCATCTGTGCTGAGTGAGCACTGTGAGAAGGCAACCTTGCAGAGATACTGGCCCTCCTTGAACCACCATTTTCTACTTCCTGGCCTTCCAGAAAAACCGCAGACTGTAGTTGTCAGGTGCTGCAGCTCAATCTGAGACAGGAGATTTTCTTCCCACAGTCCAGGCCTTGTCAGTAATTCAGTTCAGTCTCATACAATAATAGCCACAGTTTCAGAACATGTCACACTGTTTTAATAGCACTTCCTCTCATCAGCTTCCAAGAAAATGTTTTGCTGTAGCAGCAATTCTTCTGTCCTGCTTTTAACCATGATGTTTCCTATGGTGCACCTCACCATATCGCTCTGTTCCCACAGTCTGTACATTTTGCATTGTTTTTCCAAAACTCAAGCTATTAGCATTTTCTGCTTAAGACTTACTCTCTAGAAGGACTCACAAATGTCAGGAGTTTATTTTCTGTATCACTTTTTATGTTGGATACTGTCTCAATCCACTTCTGTACTGACTTCAGCTAGTTCTTACATCTTCAAGGCTATCACAAGATCCCTCTGAGATCTAACTTACAATATGACACAGCTGATGAACTGCAAGTTCCCAAAATTGCTTTACTTTAGAAAGCTGTGTTTAAGAAAACAGGCCAGAAAGCAGTCCTGTCTCTTAAGAGGCTGGTGACCCTACCATGAGCACAGTTGCATCACACCTAGGGAGGTCTTTTCAGCAGAAAGTTGCAGGAATAAATTGCCCTTTGTAACATAGTTTCTGCTTCAGGCAGCTGGCAACTCAAACAAGGAAGGTGAGACTGACAACAAAAAACACTTTCATCATGATTTAAGGGGGACTACGGTATCTTTGCACCAGACACTGATTTTTGCTTGCCATCTAAACCTGGGCTTGTTCAAAACCAACCAACAGATCAAACCCAACCCCTACACTAGTAACAAATACTGCTAGAGACTAGATGGCTCTATTCAAGGTTCATTTTCCTGTCTTGTAGAGGTTATTGAGAGGTGCACCTTTTCCAAAATGCATTCTGTTTCCAAAGTCATAGAGAAGTGAAATACTTATTCTCATATGAAACATGCAACAACAATGTACAAATTGGTGGGTAATGGGTAGACACTACCATCCTTATCTTTGAATTTCCATTCCTTTTCTTAGACCCCAAAACCTTACTTTAAAATTGTGGTTTGCTGTCCCTCCTCCCAGGCACCCCCCCTTTTCTTTGTGGCTTAACAGATAAAGTCAGAACAGGGGGAGGTTTCACCACTTTTGCTGCATGTAAAAACATTAAATAATTCTGTTATTCTGAAGCTTGCTGATAGTATGAAAATGACAACTGAACACCAAGGATAGCATTTTCTTTTTCTGCTACTAACTGAGGGCTTCTCTGGTTGGGTTTTTCAGTTTAGTAAATTCCTGATGTATTTGCCTTGATACGAACCTTTCAAAAAAACCCTATTCCCTATTTTTTTTCAAAGAAAGTATGATTTAAACACCTATTCAGTTTATATTGAAATATATTAGCTCACATGCAATTGTCAAATCCTATTTTTATCTCATTAAAAAGGTTTCCTAGTAGTACATACAAAATAAATATTCTCCAAGAAATGTTACATATAATATATTGTCTACTACATTCCAAGTCAAAATGAAAGAAATTAAAATTTCATAAAATCACTGACTTGCAGAATAATTTAGGTTGGAAAGGACCACTGGGGGCTATTCAGTCCATTCTTTGCAATTTGCTTCAAGCATGGCTAGCTTCAAATTTAGATCACGTAAACAGAAGAAGGTTCCAAATACTAATTGTTCTTATAACCGCTTATTTTACAGTGACATTCATTTAAGAGCTTTGTAACATTTTTACAGTAAGACATACATTTTTTAGTACAGCAACTTTGTTGTTGCCATAAAATGACACAAATGCCCTACTCACATGACAGGCACAAATAATGATCAGTTACATGTGCATATGTGTTGGTTGGTATGCATGTGCACTGAGGAGATGTATGATGAATCATCCTGTCCTATAGCTGAAAGGTGGGACTGAAAATCTTCTGTTTGCTGTTCCTCCCTTCCCGGGAAGAGGAGTAGGTAGGAACAAAAAAGGCAATTTGCTGCCAGGCATTTTCCTACGGAAAAGTGAAAGGCAAATGTTCACAGCATTCTCAACTGAGATTAAAGGAAGCCAGACTTTCTAAGGTGCAGTTCACAGCACCTGTATTATCATTTTGAGCTTACTCAAAAGACAGCTGTCATGTTGTGTTACAATATTTGCAATAAAAAGGTTGAAATTTTGGGGCTGCACCCTTAGGTACCAGTAGAATGTGTTTATACATCTAATTAATCACATTGCAAATTTCTCTCAAAACTAAAAAGATGATAGCTCTGACCCATCCGTTTAAACACCAAGGATTATAACTTATTTATTGCTGCAACTTAAAAAACAAAACAAAACAAAACAAGAAGCCATCTACCTACTTTCCTAGTCTAGGCAGCAAGAAGATACTAGATACACTTTTCTTCTGGCCCTGAACTCCTACTAGCTTCACAGGATGAGCCCTAATTTTCTATTTGCTTCCTAGTGCTGTAATTGCTGGAGATGTCACTGTAGATGCATTTAATGTAGGAGCAACAGCACATGTTCCTGCCTGGCAGAATCTGGATTATTCATGCACATATTGCAGTGAGTTTCACAGGCTCTCCAAAAACATATCTAAATTGGCAAGCTTTCTGATGCTTGGTCTTGCATCTCATCCACTTTGCAAGAGAAGGGAGTGTACTACCTATCAAATATCCATGCTGAGATGTACTGTGATGAGTGACTCCTATGAAGAATTGATTTAAGGGCCCAGGATACATCAGACAATTGGTAACAATATGTGACATCTTCCACCTTGATGTTATTGGAAGAAACTACACAACTCTTAATCTGTAAAAACTGATACAAAATGACTAAATGGTATCAACCTAAATTAGACTTAATCTATTTCTGAGTCCATTTCTGCATAATGAAAATTTCCTTGTGATCAGTCAAAACACCAAAAACTACACACAGCATCTTTAAGAAAACAGTCTTAATAGAAAACACAGCCACAAATGGCCCTGGATAATATTTAGATACATTATTACACATGGAGGTTTTATTATTCCTAGCAGTCTTATTCAGACAGAGCTGAAATGTTGGTGTAGATGTTGGTGCACAAATGATACAGTGCCTGAGAAAATTTCTAAAATTTCTGTTCACTCTACATCACTTGTCTGCACAGAAGACATGAGTTTTACACGGCTGTCAAACCTGACTTTTCTATCATTTAGCATACAAGCACTGAAAGAGCAGAGGAGGAATTACTCATAGATTTCATAAAAAGCAGAATCCTTGTTTATGTAATTTTACATGGTTGAAAGATAAACACAGATGTTGCATTTGCAGATATTGTATTTATAACATTATTTTATCAATTATGCTGTGCTTCAGACATGGAAAAACATTGTATATTTTTATTTCTTAATTATTATGGATTTTTAAAAGATTCTTGACAAAATGTATATTTTCATACAGTTAGTCAAAATTATGAGACTAAAGAAAAAAATTAAATTAAAAGTCAACTTCCAGATAACTGAAAGTAGTTTGGGGGGTTTTTCAAGCAAAATATTTTGAAGACTTTTCATGAACATGAAGTATTTTCCAGATGTGATCATCACACAAAAATATTATTTTCCACTACTTTTGTGTTCCATAAATGTGATCCAAAACCGACTGAAGAAACTCCTCGCTATCAGATCATATTGCAGAAGAAAGGCCCTATGTTTTTTTACAACTACAGTCATCTGGCTTTCAGATATCAGATGAGAGCAGGGGAGCGATTTTTGTCCACTTCGATTCTCATAGGAAAATTCATTTAAGAGAAAGTATAACTTCTCAGGGTTTGTGCCTCCTTCTGATAATTCGTATATACGTTCACTTACAGAACCACAGAAGGCCTCCAGCGGCCACCCATTCCATCTCTCTGGCTGAGTCAGGACAACCGGTGTCTCTGCCAGGCAGATGTTTGACTATCTTCCTAAAAACATTTAATGATGGAGATTCCACCACCTCCTCAGGTGCTTTGTATCTTGAAGAAAGGAAAACAGCCTTAGATGTCAACTGTGACATGAACATAAACTGTAAATGTCTGTGAAGGCAGATTTGTCTGACTGGCTGAGATATCAACATTTATTGCTGATGTCAAAGTTTTGGCCAGATAGAAACCATTCTATCCTTCCCACAGAACTGAAATAAATTTAAACCAAATCACGTTGTGATGCCCAGCATGACTGGCATGCTGCTAATCAGCTTTCTTCCAGTTTTAAAATGAAAGTTGTCAGGCTTACTTCTCTGATTCTTAATGAGATAGCAAGTTTTGCTTCTTGCTTCCCTGAATTTCTCTGTCTTATTTTTAGCTCATTCTTTTCCTTTACATGCTAGAAAGCTTTTAAGCAGTGAAGGAACTTGCTTTTCATACTACTGTTTTGACTTTTGAAACACACTTAAAGCTACATTTCTGAACAGCAATGTTTCTTTGTCCCGGCTATGACAGGAAAACATCACCATTCATAGTCTTTGATGCTTGTCCTTCTTGTGATCCATTGTATTTATTTGGCATTTAATTCATGTCTACAATAACTATGGATATTTTTTTCCTGTTGTTTTCCTGACTTCCCATTCCTTTGGGAATTTTACATGAGTCATTTAGCAATGTGTGCTAGTAGAACAGTATAACTACACTGTATTAAATAATTTTCATCTTTGGGAGTAAAAAAGGATGTATGCATTGATTCTCATCCAATTTCTTCCCTCAACTCAGCTGGCTGAAAACCCCACTGCTGCAGAATGGTATGATATTATGTCACAAATCACAGGACTCTCTTCTGAACTTAGCAAATTACAGTGTTATTAGCATTCATCACACCTAAAAATTATTGCAATAAAACTCCCCTGCACAGTCTCTTCCACCTTTGTCTATGCTATCCCAGGAGATCAGATTCAGCACTGATAAAATCATGGAATTATTTAGATTGGAAAACTCCTTTGAGATCATTGAGTCCAACCGTGAACTTAACACTGTCCATTAATCTAGGTATCTTACTTCACAAATGGATTTGCCTTGACATCCTATAAGAAACAGAAGGAAATCATCTTGCTTAAAATATGCCAGTAAAGGAAGAAATATGGAGTTTGTCAGTTGAAGTGGAAGAGATCCTACACTCTGGAAGCCCTGCTTGCTCCACAAACCCTCTGATGAGTGCATTTTTTCCTCTCAGTTTCCATACTTTAAAATTTCCTGTTTAAGATCTAGCTGAACTTTTTTCCTAGAGGAAAGGGAACTTCCAGGGTAGATCCTCTCCAGTGCTGCATGACCTTTACCACAGAAAGCTTACCCAGACATAAGATGCAAAGGCTCAAATCATTCAACTGCTACTAGTACTGAAAAAAAGACCTGCTCATTTTTTTATTGCATTCTCCTAAGCAGCTTCTGGCAGAAACGCTCAAAAGGTCTCCTGACAGATGGAAACTACAGTTGTCTTAGCAAAAACATGGATGTATGGCTTGTACCTTGATAATCCTGCCCTCTTACCCATATTTTATCCTTCTGTCTTCTGCTTTCCACTCACTGTTGCCTTGAAAATCCCTCCTGTTTACATGCTGCCTCAAAAACTTAACCTTTCAATTGGACAAGAATATCCTTTTCAACAAACCTAGAACTAATCAAACACATCTACATGCATTAAACCCCACTGTAAACTTGATATGCAAAAGCTTTATGCAGTCCTTAAGACCCCCTGAGAAGTACCTGATGGAAGAAGGAACACGGTTTTCAGCTTGTGCATTCTCCTTTTTGTCTCCTGCGGTACTGCTTTGCAACATTCCTAGAGCAAACCTAATTGTATAACTTTCACCTACCAAGATTAGACATAGGAAATTATTCCTGGAGACATTGGGATACTGCTGGGATCTGTGAGGAAAAAGGTGTGAAAAAGCTGGAGTGACCTCAAGACTGAAGTCACAATAGGCATGACAGCAAAGCCAGCAAGGGCAGCATTACAGTTATGTGCTGCTATTGCCTACTTTCCCTCTTTTGGGTCCCTTTCTTTCCTTGATGGACAGAGAAAACAGCAGGTGAGATGCCCAAGGTAGAATCAAGAAGTCGAGTTCAGAGAAGAAAACTTGTAAAGAAAGCAGAGATCCAGATGCCCAGCTACTGCAGAGGGGAAGCAAGAAGGAGGTACTGGAATTTCCCCTGGAGGCTTTTCCTTCCACTGACAGATATCATGCCAGCAGGGAGGGAACACAGACATCGACTCTTGCCCTGCATTTCACCTGTGGGACAAGTCTAGTCTCACTAGCTGGGAAACACTACTTGAGAGGTTTTTAGTTCCCCTAAATACCCATTGTTAGACCAGTGCCCAGGACTGGCATTCCAACCAGCCAGTCTGTCTAATCCCCTCCAAAATCCATGCTGTTTTTGCCTTCAGCAATAGCAAATGCCAGAGACAGCAGTCTGGACAGAAGAAATGGAACATTCTTTCTTAATTCTGCTTCTGCCTGCATTTTCAATCACACAAACCCCCCCAAAAAAACTGTATGAGACAAGAGCTGCAATTTCCCTCAAAAATTTTACTGTTCACTATTTAAATTATAGCAATGCTTTTGTTTGTGTGTAAACAGCAGTCTCTATTCCAACAGGAGTGTTAATTTTAAAAGTCATTCTGTGTCTTTAGGTTGCCAGATAGACTACTGAAGGCATTTTTATCATCTTCCAGGGTATGGGTTCTGGAACTTCAAGGATGCAGCCTTGCAGTGCTCTTTCACACCCCTGTGGGGTCAGATCCATGCTGGAACCTTAAGGCCTTAGGAACTGTCATCTTCTCCCATCTGCAGTCATGAAGCAAAGCGGATCTTAATGAATCAAGGCAAAACCCATTAATGGGTGCCAGAAAACATCTTTCTAGTGACTCTTGGAAGTTCAAAAATTAGGAACACAATGGGGAAACAAGTAAAATCCTCTGCAAAGAATAAGAGGCCAGTGAAGAGCATCTTCTAAAGGAATTGTAACTAATAATTGATTCCCACATTTACCCCATACTCAGAATAATAAAAATTTTTGGTTTGGAACATTTTCTACATAGATACCTCCAGAAGTCTAAGCATTCCGAAACCTGATCTATTGTACTTGGCAGAAGCTTGTAGTAAAACTGGTCCACTTTTTCTTTCTGCTGTTCATGATCAGATCATAAGCTAATCCACTGTTTCAGAATGTCAAATTAAAACAAGACGGACTCTTCCCTTCTGCCCAGACAATACATACTCTTCTGCAGATTACAAAAGTTCAGACTGTCTCACTTCACCAGACGTACAGTTTCTTACATGGTATTTCAAGGCCTGAACCTTGCTCTCTGTCTGCAGCAAACACTTTGGATGTTCTGTGCTATCTCTCTTTTGGCTGGTCTTAAGCAGGTCAACTCCTGTACTTGTGTTCACACCACAGGCCTCTGTGAACCTTTACCTTGCTTCTTGCACTTGCATTCCTTCCCTGCCACCCTGCATGTGTTTTATTTTTGCTTAGACCACGTTGTCTTCTTTCACAGTGACAGTCGTGGTAACACTTGTACGCATACTTGGTATCTAAACAGAGATCTGACCCAACGCAGTAGATACATCTGCAGCATGACTGTCTTGCTGCAACCTCGTGGTGTTGTGTCACACCCTGGTGTTGCCAGATCCACTGTAGGTGGTGTGCTCCATGCAGCAGGGAATATGCAATTTTATTCTGCACTGCACGGAACCCTTCAAACTTGGGCTCTGGTTATCAGCGGTATCAACTTGGTGGTCTCCCTTGCTGCAGACAGCTGCCACCTCCAGCCAGGCTGAGGCTGAGGGCCGTGTGGCCCGCGGCTTCCGGTGGATGGCGCTGGGCAGGCAGGGCCGTGGGGAGGAGTGTGGCCACTGCCCGCCGCTGCCAGGCGGCCCCGGGCGAGCAGTCCTGCAGCGGGAGCCCCAAGCAGTCAATGGAGGGGGGACAGCTGGCTGTACTGCACGGCCCTGCTCCGCACACAGCCGGGCACCCACGGCCCACGGTGCCTGGTTTTGCTCTGGACACACTCCACCAACGTGACACCGCACATCAATACGGGGGGCGGAGAAGGAAAAGAGAGGAGAAAAGTCCCCAACGAGGAACTAGGCAGAAGCACGTGTTCCGCTCGCTGCCGCTCCCCGGCCCGGACTGGCTTCCCCGGGCCGAGGCGGCGCCCGAGGCTCGCAGGGCCCGGTGGGCGCCGCGCCAGAGGACGGCGACCCAAAGGCCCCTGGCCGCGGGGGGGAGCTGCGGAGAGCCCAGCGGCGCCCGGGCCCCCGACCGGGCTGCGCCGAGTGCCCGGCGGGGCGGGGGCGGGCTGTGCCGCCGTCAGTCAGCGGGCGCGGCTGGGCGGTGCCACAGCGGGTTGGCGGAGGCGCCGGGGGCGGGGCGGGGGCAGAGCCGGCGGCGGGCACGGCACTGCCGAGGCGCTGAGGCGGCGAGCGCGGTCGGGGCAGCGGGTCTGGGAGCGTGGCGGGACGGGCGCACGGCGGAGAGCGGGGCGTCGCGGCGACAGCTGCTGTCCAGCGGCGGGAGGGATGTGGTGACGGCCCCGCCGCTCCTGCTGCAGCTGCTGCTCCCGCTGCTGCCGCTGAGGTAAAGCGAGTCCCGCTGCATCCGCTGCAGCTGGTGCTGCCCCTCGGGCGGCTGCTGGGGCAGAGGAGCGGGGCGGGATGGGGCGGTGCGGGGCCTCCCGGCCGCCCGGAACCCGGGCACCGGCCGCCCTTGCGGGGTGACAGTCCGAGCGGCAGCGCCGCCCCGTGCAACTTTTTCCCCCGTGCGGGGCCGGCTGTGGCGCCGCCGAGCCCTCCGGCGCGGCAGGCCCGGGCGGGCCGTCCGCTGCGGCCGGGGCCGAGCCCCGGGGACGGTGCAGTCTCTTCCCCCGCGGCCGGGGGCGGCTCGGCCCGGCGCTTCCTGGACGGGCAGGGCGAGTGGCGCGCCGCGGCCGCTGCGCGGCTGCCGGGAGCTCCGGCCCGGGTGGCGTGGGGAGCCGGGCTGGTGCCCGCGCCGGGATAACGCCTCCGGGGCAGAGGAAGGGGGGTCCGTAGGGACAGCTGGGGCGGGAGCGGGCGGCGTCTTGCCCGCCTGTGCCCGGAGCTCCACCATCGTCCCCGCGCCGCCGGGGAGCGCCGGCTCGGCGCAGCCCTGCCCCAGCGGTGGAGGGGCTGCAACCCCGCCGAGCACCGACCCCTGGCGAGCGGCTGCTCTGTGGCGGGGACTGCAGTTGATGCAGGGCTCCGGAGTGGTTAACCTGCCTGCCTCTTAAATGGGATGGAAGTTCAGACTGTACTGCTCTACTAAGTTTTTAAATTATCATTATTAATTTAATTATTCTGCTGAAGTGGTCTTGATGCTCACCTGCCTTCGTCCATAATTTGCAGTCTTTATAAGATCTTTGAGATGTTTCAGAATAGATGTGCTGTACAGTGTTCACAGTACTTATTCAATGTGTATGTATTTGGATTCGTTCAAAGTCTTGTGATAGAATCTCCACAGATTCAAAATAATTATTTCAGTTTGGAAGCGGTATAAAGGTATTACTTCGTGATACATCACGGACCTCACTTTCTTAAAGAAAATACTGTTCTGATGTGAGACTTAACTTGGTCGTCTCCACTTGGAGAGCGTACTTCAGAGAAAGCTGCAGTTTGAGTCACAGGTGTATAGACACCTAGTGGGGAGAAGAGTCGGTCTCCAAGCAAATTTCCTTGCTTACCCCTCAATTCTCATTATTTCAATGTCTCCCTGAGCATGTTAGTCAAACTCATCCTGCAGTGGAAGAGAAGCTTGTGTTAGTCACTGTTTCTCTAGGGATTTTTGGAATTAGTTTAGAGATATTGCAGTACAAGGAGTTATGGTTATTAAATTTGTTAATATAAGGGTGAGGAAAATCTTTGCATCTTGTATTAGGGATGCTGTACCGGTTACACATGCACACCCCTCTGGTATCAGTGTGTGTGCATATGCAGTGTAGAAGTTGGTATTCTCCGGCACCAAAGGAATGATAGCTTGTGTGGAAGGAAACACTTGGGTATCAGTGAAGTGGGAGCCAGATGTCATTTTTAAGGGGAGCGTGCAGGGGAAGATTTCATGTCCCCTTCCTTTTCCACCTATATTTGTAGGAATGTCTTGAGTTTTTATGTTGAATTTTAAATTTTATCACCACCAAAATGCCCAACATAAACCATTCTGCTGAGAGACCGGAATTCTGCCTGAACTCAGGAATCTTTCAGTGGGATCAAGCTCTTAGACAGTAAATAAAAAACAAATGAACATTGATTCTCTTATAATACTTCTTCCTCCTTTTCCATTTGACCAGCCAAATGGAAATCCAGTAATACGTCATCTCAAATTGAACAGTTTCTCCCCTGAAGTGTTTCATTTGGTTGTTTTAATCTGTTTAAGATGGTGTCCGAACTATTTATTTTAGTACTAGCCAGCTTAAGTCAGTTTAAGTCAAAATGCCTGAGTGTAGAGGCTGTGTAACTTCACTTGGAGTAAAGGGAATTTTTTAATACAGGATCTTAGCACAACAGTCTAAGTGGGCTTTTGGATACACCACGGTGTTACTGAGCAGGTGTGAAAATTGGTATTTGTCCCAGGGTTAGGTCTATCTGCAAGGTTCTCGAACTCTGAGACTTAGTTCATCCCTAAACCCGACACATAGTAACCATAGAAAAAGGCATGAATCCAAGAAGTTCAGAATGGCTGACTCACAGGAGTGTCTCCAGGTACATGAACCATAGATCAGTCAGGAGGTTAGATGCCGGGGACTCTGTACTGAGGGTGGTGCTGATAAGTGAGTATGAACAGGCACTGCAGCTCTGAGCCCCAGGGAAACTGGATCTAGGGAAACTTTGCTACCATAACATCATTGAGTTTTTCTAGTCTGATGCATGTTTTGAGTTTTTAAAATATGCTTTAAAATTGTCATAAGTTTTTATGTTACTGCAACATTTCCAGTTCTGTATTTTCAGAAGATGCGTAAGACACACAAGTACTCATTTTAAATATATGGTCATAAAGTTTCTATGATACATTTGATAATAAAAAATCAGAGGAATAGGTCAAGTCAGTTGAATTATGCAGTGTTTAGAAGACTTTGTTGACTGCCAAAATGCCCCTAGGCAGTAGGAGTTAAATAAGTAGTTGTAACAGAGCACTTGCTGAACGTTTCTTTAAAAGAAAATAAATATTTCAGAGTATTTAAAGTAGTCAAACTGGTAATTTTCTAGCACGCTTTACTGTGTGCATAGTTGATTTTGATTGGAAACATTTATATTAACCCAACATTTGGATCTAAAGTGTGTAAATGCATTTTTTTTCTCTTGCTACATGAAACAGGAGAGATCCATGCTTTTGTAAAGGCTTCTCTGCTATTTGGTTGATACACTGATACTTGTATTTTTTCCCCAGCTTTTGTCTGTACTTTTCTCTGGTAGAAGAGGCAAAATGAAATATCAGTGAAACTATTAATGTTAATTGCAAAGTCTGTGATGTTTGGTAGCATCAGGTAAGCAGCATAGTTTGGTTTTTCAGAAGTGGCTGCAGAAATTTCTAATTAAAACTTTGGTGGGAGCTGGGTGCCTAATACACGTAGATAGATTTGCAAGTTTTTAAATACTTGCATGCAAGCTTTTTGAAATAGGAAGTCTAATTCAGGCTCAGATAATTCTTTCATTTAACAAAAACTGGTTGCAAGGGATGATAAGGAAGTTCTTCAAGAACTTAACAAGATTTTCTTCTGTGTTCTGTCACGAGAGAGGTTGTGCAACATGTTGCAGGGACCTGATGGACAGAAGAGGAGCCACATACAGGTTAGGGATCAGGTCCATTCACTGGCACAGAAAGTCCATATGCATTCTTATAAACACTTCTTAGCTTCAGTTAGTCATATTTCAAAGGACTTGATGACTGAGACATTAGAAAAAATAGTGTGGAAAAGAGCTGTCAGATGTTCCCTATTCCAGCCCTGTCTACTGGTGTCTCTTACAATGTGAAAAGGGAGTGTTTCACAAGAAAAAGAGCTTTCTATACATTGAGTACATAGTACACAGTCAGTATTTTGCCTGCTGGTATTACACAGCTCTCCTGGGTCTTTTATTCAGATGTAGTTCAGGAGTTTCAGTGCAACTTTGAGTAGTTAGCACTTTTTGGTTTCCAGTATAGTATTTCAAATTATGATTTGGCTTGTCTTTTTAAGTAGATGAAAATGAGTAACAGTTGAAATAATGTTTAGAAAGCTTTCACTGTTCTATATGTCTTTAAGCAATTGTTCTCTAAATAGATTAGGTTTTTAGTCATGTTTTTCCTGTTACTTTATAGTTGGGCAACCTTGAGCCAAAAGTTCAGGCCTGTGTTCTCTTGCCTTTAACGTAATTTAAGCATACACCCTGATACTTTACTCCTGCTAAGGCTGCTTAGGTGGTCTGGGTGTGCCTATTTCAGTTGCTAATTGTTTTTCTAGTATTATACCATAAACACATTAAAAAACATCTGGAAGATAGGGGAGTGGTAAAGCCCCTCCTCAAAAAAGAAAAAAAAGGGAAATATGGTAGTCATCAAGTAAAAGCACTCTGGAGTCTTTGTTTCTTTTACAGATGATGAAAAGACACGTTCCTCCAAAAGGTTTTTTGAAATGCAGGCTTTGGGATGGGGATTGTTGCCCATCCTCACCCTTGTCATAACCAGGAGGAGACTGAATTCCCCAGGGGTCAGTTCTAATTACAGTAAGCTCCTCCTCTGTCTTGTCAGACCTTTTGTGGAGAAGAGGTGTGGCTGTCTGGCTTCAGGGGGGTAATATATAAAATCTTGCTGCCAGGTTAGATACTCACCCTGAGACTCTTCAGCAGCCGTAAGTCACAGAGAAGGAAGCATGCCTCGTACTGCAGGGGTACAAATTTGGTTCAAGTAATTTGACATATATCCTTTATAAAAATGCAAACATTATCTGGAGATATTTTTTTGTGCTCTTGCTTGATTTTATTGTTACATAGGATTCTTATGTGGGACACAGTCTTTGCCAGGGTTGCAGAAAGCTTAATTCATAGGTAGAATCCCAAGTTCAAAATCATCAAGAGAATGTGTGAGATGATTTAATCAGATTTCTCTTCTCTTTCCAGGAAAAGCATGTGTGCAGAGTTTGGTGGCAGAATACTTAAGGTACATGAGCAGCCTGTGGCAAATACATCTGAAGAAAGCGTGACTGGCTAAGGAGTCGGCTGAAGTTGCGTATGGAGATGCAGAAGTGCAGGCAAGCCCAGGAAAAGAACTAATTGGAAGAATATTGCTAGACACAGAAGAAGTGGAACACTTAACTTCTGCAACAGACAGTGACTCAGAATAAATACATTGGTAAAAACATCAGCAGTGAAAAGCCAAACTTTGGTGTTTTTACATTCTCTGGTGGATTTTATTGCTTAAGAGATATTTTCTTCATCCCATTTAATACATCTTGAATTTCTCGGTGCATAAAACTATAACTGGACAGTTGCATTTTTATACTGTTTAATAACACTTTTGAATGTTAAATCATTTGCCAAGATGAGTGCTGAGGGATATCAATACAGAGCTTTATATGACTACAAAAAAGAGCGAGAAGAAGACATTGACTTGCACTTAGGAGATATATTAACTGTGAATAAAGGTTCCTTACTAGCTCTTGGATTCAGTGAAGGGGAAGAAGCAAAGCCTGAGGAAATTGGTTGGTTGAATGGCTTTAATGAAACCACAGGGGAGAGGGGGGATTTCCCAGGAACTTACGTAGAGTACATTGGAAGAAAAAAAATATCTCCCCCCACTCCAAAGCCTCGTCCTCCTCGGCCTCTTCCAGTAGCACCAAGTCCTGCAAAAGCTGAATCAGAGAGTGAGCAACAAGGTCAGTATTCAGAAGGTGTGTGTATCCCCCATGGTTTCAGGTATTTATGTTTCACAGTCTTGTCTGACTGTACATTCGTGTATATAGCACCTGCTGGTCAGCTTTTTTAGTTTACAGCTCATTTCAGTCAGTTAAGAATTGTTTGTACATCGTAATATTTAGCTTATACACTTTGTAGTTTCATGTGGCTTGTCTCAGGCACAGGGACCAATGACTTACTGTGAGGTATGTCTCACAGGTTGGAAAGTAATGCTTGTAATTCTCCACTGTAGAAACTTAAATGAAAAATGAGCCACTTAACATTTATTTTAGGTCTCTGAGAAACTGATGGAAGTGTTTGCTTTTGTGGTTCATCACACTCACTATTAAGAAAGTTCTTGGTGAGTCCAATAGTATGCATTCTAAATAAAACTAAGTTCTTACCACTTACCATCTCTTGCTAGCAGCAAAAAATATATTGTGGTTATGGGGGTTACCTGTGGCATTAAAGGTAAGAACGAATATTTTAAAATGAACAATGAGATTATAATAAAGAGAAATTCAGATTTATCACTTTTAGGGAGTATGGCATGCAGTAGAAAAAAATAGCCTTATATAAAAAAGGTTAAACAAAGGAAATATCTTCCTAAGTCGCTTTCTAACCTATATTTGCAACAGTATGTTAGGCAGAACTCAGAATTTTATCAGAACTCTTCTGTTAAAAGAAGAAACAAGTCTTCTGTTTTAAAATTGGAAAAGCTTTGGGGTAAAAAACTAAAACAAAAAACCCCTCCTTCCAAGTGACTTTCTCTCCTTTACGTACTGATGTTCAGGTAGTTGGGTTTTACAGATCAATAAGCCAAGTACATTTTAGAATAAACTTTACAGCCTATTGGAGAAGTCTAGAGTGGCATGTATTTCTTCAACTTCTAATACTTCGTAAATTCTCTGGGTTTCTAGCTGTAGGAAATAAGAGTTGTAGTATGTGATCATGGTTTTCACAGTGACACCATAATAATGAATAGTATCATCACACTGCCTACACAGAAATGTTTGTAGCATCACTTGCAAATTTGTGGTATCAGTTTATCAACTTCCATCCTTCTGTGCATATTGTAAGTTTATATTCAGCTGTGCTGATAACGAGCGAAGATAAGAGCAGAAATATAGAAAAATGTATGTGGCAACCAAGTTGACCTGGCAGAAGCATTTCTAGGTTGGTGGGGAATAAAGAGTGAATCTGAACTGGTTTATATAGCAGTGTTCTGAAGCGCTGTAGCAAGCATTGCTTGCAAGTCTGCAGTGCCTAGATGTAAATCATTGTTAGGATGAAGGTGGGGGCAGATGAGGGTGTAGTGGCATTTGAAGTTATACTGTCCCTGTCTCTGAACTCTTAACTGCTAGTCATTAGAGTCTCATGTTTTCTCTTTCATTAGAGTAGTTCTGAAAATGGGGTATTTCCTTTGAAAAGAAAAACTATTATATGTTTGATCGTTCCTTGTATTGGATATTAATGTGTGCTGCTCAGGTAACACTGACTCTTTTCTTAACCCACCTGTGGAGACAGTTGTTATCATCCTATGTAACTGCAGATAAACATGGCTTTTGGATAGACACCTCAACGCTGACAGATCATTATGAGCAGCAGAGAATGGAAAGAAAATCCCATTCTTTACGTGTGCATGCTGTGGTGAAGCAACCAGCGTTCCAGGCTTTGCTGTTTATTGATTTAAAAGTAGCGCTTTGTAACTTCCTTGGTTTCTGTAGTCATGCTTGCTTGATCCTTCCGTTCACAGCTCCATGCTGTGAGCTGGCCACAGCCCTGCGCTGGGAAGTCCTGGGTTAATCTTGCTGTTTCCGAGCCTGCCCCAGGACTGTGTTTGTAGCAGACATTTATGGCAGTTTTGGCTGCTGGGAGTTACTCTGGGAAATTCTGCTGCAGATTTGGGAGGGCTCTGCTTATATGTAGCCTTCTATGTAAGGTTTATTGCCTTGAGACAAAGCAGTATTTACATGCAATGTGTTTATTTTTAATACCATGGAACTCTGGGAACTGGAAACTGGAAAGAAAATGTTCTGATTTAACTGGGAATCTTCTTCTCAAAGTCTCCATACATAATCCTGCTGCGCTTCAAAATGCTTAAGAGTCAGCTTGCAATCCAACCATGTTTTCTTCTGATAAAAAATAAAAAAATGGAGTTCCCATAGCTGCTTTCGAATTAAAGATTTTAAGCTTCATATAAGAGGCTAGGTACCTCCATAATGCCCTAAGATCAGGGATCAGACCCTCCTGAATAGAAATTTGAATTTCAGGCTTAATTACTATTGAAATAAAGTATGCTTTCCTAAAAGAAATTAGGAAAAGTAATTGTAAGTAGTCTCTCTACAGATCTGAAAAGATCTAAGGCACAGAGTGCTTTGAATCTTAGAAACAAATTTGGAAATGTTGTACTGAAAGAGTATTATAAAAATCAAAAGGTGAAATTTTTAAGTTAGCAGAAAGCTACAAAACTTGTGATAAAACCAGAGGTGAGGACAGGAATGCAGTTCAGATAAAGAACAATGCAGCAAGATATGCTTCACTTCCAGGTAGCTTCACTATTTTTGTGTATGTTATTTGGGTCAGGGAATAGCACAGTTAATATTGTCCAGCAGCCAGTGTAATGGGCAGTAGGCCAAAAGATTCTTCCCAGGATGATACTTCTCTCTACACCCTTAGAGTGCATTTAAAATAAATTAATGTGTAATGTGAAACTTGCCTGACCAAATGCAGCCAAGCTTACATTTTCACTACTTGATGAATTAAAAGTACTGTGGATTAAAATGACAAATTAATGGGGAACTCTAACTTAAGACTTCTTAAACCTACCTCAGTTATTTGAAATCTGTATACTTTTTTAATTCTGTAAAGAGTCAGTTCTGTATTTACCCCTGTTGTGTATATTTTGAATAAGAGTATCAGAAACTTGAGATTTCCAAGAATACATAAGCATAATCTAAGGAGTTCCTTTAATTTTGACCTATACCTAGGTTTATTTTTTTAAGGAAACACTTTTTAATAATTTCAATACTCTTTAATACTTAATTATTCTCTCTGAATGTTTTTTTCCCCTGGCTTTATTAAGCTTGATCACTTTCTCATCAGTGTCTGGATTGTTTCGTATTAGATCTAATTTGCTATATTTAAGCAAAATGCTGCCAATATTCACAATGGTGTGTTACTCATACACAAATAATTGTAGACATCTGAACAGACTTCGTAGTCAATGAGGCTGGTGACATGGGCAGAGCTGCTCATCAGGCCCATGTCTTATGCAGTCAGTCTTTCTTATAAACAGGGAGCTTCCTAAATATTAAAAGCCAGTCTGAAAACAAAAAAAAAACCCTTGATGGTGGTCTCTAATTCCATTAAAACACTTTAAGTCAAAACTTTCCCCGTATTTTTATTTTATTCATGACTTATTTAAGTTTCTAGAACTATTGGTTAAGACAAGAATTGGCATTCCTTGGCTGAAATTTTAGGACTGTTATGTTTTGCCTGTCTTCCTCTTACCTTTTTCAATAAAAAACTAGATTTAGTCTGATTTTGTGGGGATTTTTTTTTTAATTGCATCTGAAAGAATATGAAAGTAAAGGAGAAACAAAGCCTGAGAAGACTCTAGCACCTTCCAGTCTTGAGCCTGATGCATGTCAGAGCTATGCCAAGGCAGATCTAATTCCTCTCACTGTTGTGAGGTTCCAAGTCACCCAACCTGCCAGATTTTTTTCCCCACCAGGCAAGGGTGCCTGGCTGCTGCTGGGAGGATTGAGGTGCTTGCAACCGTGGACACGCAACATAGGATTTTCTTACTCCCCCCATTAAACATCTGAAGTTTATGTGAAGCAGTAAAGATTTTACATGACTGGGGTTTCTTCCCTTGAAACGATTTTTTTTTTTTAATTGAAGCTACATCAGGCTCGTTCCTCTCGCTTATCCCAGTTTTCCTCAATTCTTTGCGAATTAAAAATGCATAAGATGTACGAAGTCCAGATACGTTTTGCAAACGTTGATTCAGCTCGTCTGATACGGCTGCATATATTTAGAGTTGATTCATACAGTATCATTTCTCTACCTGGTTTGTGAAGGCTGACCTTAAGCAGACTTTGGAGCATAAAGCTTTGATTGATGGACTGAAATAATTTCAGATTTAACTTGGAATGCTAAATTCTCACTTTGAAATGAAGATCAGATTGCAGAGGGGCAGACCAGAAGTTTACATGAATAATTTGTCAGTTTTGATGTTTTGGCGCTTCCTTCAACTTCCTGTAACTGAAAAGGGTTGTTTATGTTGACACTTTGTACTATTTCAGCTGATTTTGAGCCTAAGAATAATCTGAAGCTCTTCCTTCTTGTGGTGAAACTATAAAACAGATTTATTTTTTTAAAGAAAAAACCCAAACTTTTCTCCACTCTTCTAGAACAGATACAGATCAGCAAGTTGCACAAAGATAATGACATGGAACGTTTGGAAACTCTTTCCTTTCACCGACCAGGTTATGCAATATCTGACAGAGATCCGAACTGACAGAGGGCATAAAACTGTTTGTGCATGGTTTAACTGAATGTGTTGTAGGATTTGTTTCTCTAATTTTGCTGTAAATCCAGTGGAGCAATCTATTTGTGGAAATTATTTACATTTGTGTATTGAGGGACATAAGAGTGAGTGAAATGCAGTGAACCTGGAGCCTCCATTGGGAGGAAAACAGTCATCTTGCCTGATTTAGGCAAATGGAAAAAGGAAATTATGGGATGAAGTGATGAGTCACTATCTCGTGACAAATAGAAATGGTAAATATATTTACCATTCACACCAGAGCCCTTGAATTCTTTCTTTTTAGAGCCAGTTTGAATATAAGCCTTTGCCCTGCTGCAGTTGTCAAAACTGCCTTGCAGTCATGAATTTTCATGTCAGTTGATTTTGACTTGCACTGAGAAATGGGGCAAGTTCCTGCCATGAAGCCTTGCTGGCTACTTGTGATCACATTTCTAGGCAAATTCCTAGCTGCCCGAGAAGTGCATGCATCTGAAAACAGAGTTCTTGCCACCTGCTTCATCACTGATGATTGCAAAGATTTTTGCAAGCTGCACTGAAGTGAGACAGAGCATTTTTTTCTCAGTGATAACATCAGGGTTGATAGTAACTTAAAAAGCCTTTTTAAGCACCCAGGAAGCACAGGGATAGGCTTTGCAAGTACGAGTACAAACTGCATGTGGATAGAGTAGGGCCTGGGCAAGTTCATGGTTGATGCCTGGCCCCACCTGCTGGTACAGGAGGAAGGAAGCAAGAGGGAGGAAGGACCTTTAAATCCAGCATCTTCCATGTTGTGTTTTAATCCTCACAGGATAATAATTAAAGTGAGAGAGAGAGAGCTTCTTAAAATAATACTTTAATTGAACAATAGATATTCCTGTGAAAAATATATCACTTGGGGCACACAAAACCCTCTTTTAATCCTCAGAGGTGACCTTAGACCGAAAAGGCTTGTGTGGCTGAGATGAATCTTTTTCCCCCAGCTGTCTCAATCTAATGAATCTAATAAAAATAGTGCCTTCTGTTACACATTTTGCATTAAGAAGCTGAAAGACTAAGACATTCTTATTTTGATGTTGTAGCAAATATTTGTCTGTTTCGTATCATACTGATTTTAATATGCCTTTCTATGATTACAACAGTGGCACACGTTGAGTGACTTCGCTTACGTGTCTTCAGCCTTCCGTTATACTGATTTAGTCTGCTAATACCTTGTGCTGACATGAAAGTTCCTGGGGCAGATGTAAAACATGGCAAAGGTGAATTAGCCTGCACCTCTCACTGGAATCATCTTGGTTTGGTCCTGTACCTGTGATCCAGGAACATCTGAAAAAAACCTTCACTGGTTAGCAAATAGTTCTTACGTAGGCTTGTATATGATAACATCAGTTTGTGTGTTTCAGCAATACATGGTACTAAGTGTTTGCCAAGAATGGATCATTCAGCGCCCAGAGCAAATAGCTGTGCCCACTTAAATAGTTGTGTGATGCCATATATGCATCCAGATTCTCTTGTGTGAAAGAACACAGGTCTGGAACTGCAGCTGGCAGTGCACTGTTTCACATCTGCGTCTTACTCCAAAGCTCCTCGCCATGATGAACATCCATGAAATCAATCTGAAGGCTAGAATACAAAGAACTTCTTTATTTTCATAGCTAAGAATGACAAAGGGAATTACATGATATTAAAGACATGCTTATTTTAACTGGAGAAGGATATTAAGTCCTGAGAATACTTTGGTGAGAATCTAAGTACTTGGGAGAACTTAGAGAAAATTTTTGGCTTAAAAAACCAGTAGTTAATCTGATTAAGAGTTGCTAACTTTTGTTCATGCTTTCAGCAAAGTACATGTCTAAAATGCAATTCTATTTTGGGATGTTTTCGTTAATAGAAGGCAGTTTTGTAGATTTTGGGGGCAGGTTTTGGTTTTTGTTTGTTTTCTTTTTTCCACTGTGTTGTAGAAATGCTTGCATCTTTGGACATTGCCTGAAATAGTTTTGTAAAATGTTAGCGCGTGTAACGTTTTGTGCTAACTTGACTGCTTTTTGTTCAGTCTTTTGTAAATGCTGTATGCAGCAGTCCACAAGAATAGCACCCAAATCTTGTTCTTTATTTTCACATGTTGACCCACTTTATAAAATAGTTTGCATGTAAGACAGCACTAAAAAATTATATTTAAGCTGAGAGCTTTTCAGGTAATAAGATCCTCAAGGCAGAGTTTCAAAAACACACTACTGCCCTGAGCCAGGGTAAGATGTAATTGCATATGGTTTCTACACTTTAAAAATATCTTTTGAGACTATCTTGTGCTTCAAAACTACTATGTAAACTATGACATGAATGATGAAAAAGGTCTTTAACAATTCAGTTAGCTGTGAGACAATTTTCTCATACAATCCACTTTGTTTGTGTATGTTCATCATTTGCTATGTTAGAACATTTCCCAGAGGTCAATATCTGAGATAATTTCTTCACTGGAGATTGTGGATGTTGAGGGCAAGAAGTGAGATCTGCCTTCAGTAGGTCTGAACATGCCAGGTTCCACCTGTGCTGGCAAATCACTTGATGGCATCTGGGATGGGAAGATGCTCCTGCAGAATGGAGATCTGTTGCAGGAATGGCAGTTACTTCGGGTCCATTCAGGTTCCAGAATATTTTGAGCAGCTATTGTATTATTTTCAGTATTTGTTGTTGTTGTTGTTTCTTTATTAGTGTCTATGTTTTGGGAAATCAAAGTTAACTCTGCTTTCCTTGAGCATTTTAATACTTCCTTGTAAAGCACATGCACACTTAAAGATGTAAAAGGTAATGGCCAAAAGCCAAACTATGGTATAGTTCAGGTTGTCTCTACCTTGCTCTTTCTCCCCTGTGGAGTTGCATTTGTTGGATGCAGCGTGTTTGAACACTCCAGTTCTGTAGCCTCCTGCTACCTGGGAAGGAAGGGTCAGTCAGGCAACTTGAGAGCTGTAGTCTGAGAGGGAATGCACTTCTATGCTGGTTTTTGCTAGGATAGAGTTACCACAACAACCTTGCAGGAGGCATGGCTGCACCAGGTTTGTATGTCTTGTTTACAGATATAACAGTGAAATGTATTTGTTGAGGTTAGGAGAGAAAACTTAAGTGCTATCACCTGTTTCTTCCAATGTCTCTTCATCCTGCTTGGATAACATTGGTAGATAGCAGATAAGCCTGGAGAACTAGTCTTGGCAAAGAAACTTTTGAATGATACACTGTAAATCCGTGTTTCAAAGCATGTTACGGCTTCTCCAGCAGTCCCTCGCAAAGAGAAGGCTCTTAGTTTTTTAGGTTGTCTTTTTATTTCCAAGTCCTCTTCCTCAGCTCTTTTTTGCTGGAGGTAGATGAAAGCACTTAAATTAGGGAATTAATGAAAGAAACCGCTAATTATGCATCATGGTAGATAAGGCTGCACAGCTGTGTCTGGTTTCATTATCTTTCTATCCAGGAACATTCCAGAAATAAGCAGTTAAGGGAAAAAATTTCAGTCTTTTTCCTATTTGCACATGGTGTTCAATCCTGTGATCACAGATTCCAGTCCTCTAGTGCTATTTTTTCATGTAAATTTCACTGCAATTTTTCATGTGCTGTGCTTGGTTGGAGACAAGAAAATGTCTGTTGTGTTTATGGCCTTATTCTTGAATTGTCTGCTTGCCAAGACACAGCTGCTTGGCACAGGTAAGGAGCAATAGAGACCATGGCAAAACCCCCCATCACTTGCTGCTTTGCTCCTAGTTGACTGGCACATGCTTGAGAGGCATCTGCCCTGATGTGGTCTGCAAAGAGCTGTGAGGTGCAAGGACACCATGGAGTGCAGTGAGGTGTGATGTGTTCCCTTGGCCTTCCAGTCTCTGCTGATACATGGGTCTTCTGTGACAGCTTATTTTAGGTACTTTGAAGTAAAATCTGTACAGCTGTTTAAGTACAATTTAGAATATATTCTGGCCAGTCCAAATCTACTCAATTGTTCTGAAGCCAGAAGAGGGTAGCTAGTTAGTAGCCTAGCCTAGATAAGCAATTTTCTTAGGAAGAAAAAGATTTAGGGAGGCCTTTTGCTCCAGTGCAAGCCAGTTCTGAGCATAATTTTTGAAGTCATCCTTGTAATCTGTATCAATGGATAGAATTTTAAGGAACACAATCTAAACAGCAAGTAGCAAAAATTTCTTCTGAAATAACAGAAAATAAAGGACTTCTGTTCATTGAGTGAGGGGTTTTTAGGGCACAGAGTGATGAATGTTTGAATTCTCTTTGCTGTATTTATAATTCATTACTGTTGGTTGAAAGATTAGCATGCATTCCCCACGGCTTGCATGTTTTTCTGACTTCCTCTTGGATAAAACTTAGTGCTGACAACTCTAAAACCTTTCTGATAGCCTGTGTAAACTATAGCCCTCTACATGAAATGAGAGATTTTCACAATCCCATTATTACCAGGATAGTTTTTGGGGATAATATTAAACCATTGGTTGAACAATGTTTACTACAGAGCAACTAGAATAAAATCTTGCTTGTAGGAAGCTTAAAGTCTCTTCTATTTTTGATACTAAAACTTTCACTGAAAAAGCTAGTGGGCTGTTGGTGCCTTCCAGAGTGATTTAGGATGCAGGACTTTGAGTTGCATGTACAGTTTAGTAAAAAAGGGGAAGACAGTTACCAACTGTTATGCTTTTTCTCCAGATGTTTCCTCTAAGACAAATATGTAGAGTTTTATTATGACACAGTAAGAACATGCCAATTAGATGAGGCTGGTTGTTTTGTTGGGGGGGTTTTGTGTGCGGTTTTTATTTTTTCTTCTCAATGTCTGTTTGAACTAAACAGTCAATCAAATACAGTGGTAAATTGTCTAGTAGTTTGGAGGGAACATGCCTGTGCTTGTTAATGTGAGCTGCTCTCTTCTAAATAGAGTATTAAAATGCCTTGTTCAAAATCCTTTTGGATGCAAACTAAAGATAAAATTATTTTAAAGTACTGATGTTCTTGAAAATATTATACATGGTTGGGGGTATTTTTCTTTACTTGAAGGACTTGTTCATACAGGAAGCTGCAGGTTACTATTCTACTTTCCCTTAAATTGGTGACAAAACCCAGCTTGACTTCAGAAGGAACAGGATCAGACCTATAGTCAGGGTTTAGCGGCATTGGGAAAAATCCCACGGTTTTTACTCTTAGTTTTGTCAGGCAAAATTCCCAATATCTTCAGCATTTGGAGCACAAATCTTAGCTCTTTTTGGAAGGGATTCTAATATACCAGATTGCATAGAAAATGAATGTACATTAAATACTACACCATAAATGCTGATGTAAAGAACAGAGTCTGACTGTCCTTTCATGAATTTTGAATACACGTAAGGGAAACTGTTGTGAGCATCTCTTCTGAGGTCCTGGGCTAATGCAGGGCATGTAATTTCACCCTGTAATTCCTGTTTCAAGCTCATAACTTCTAGATAAATTTAAAGCCTGTTACTAATTAGTCCAAACTGCTTCCTTTAGTACATATTTAATGTAGATTACTTAACTTTTTATCTCTTTAATGTCCATAAAATGATAAGAAATGTGAAATTAGTAGTAAAATGTTTTCATTTGGGAAACTACATATATCTAATTGTATTTGGTAATGACAGTATAGAGATTATTTTCATGAAATTATTTTTTTCCAGTATATTTAGAACTCTTCACTGATACATGTTAAAAATTTGCTCTAGGCTGCTAGATACTTTGGCACGGCTTATTTTTTCCTTAGGGCTGCCTGTTTGGGTAACTAATGTGACAGTAATGAGGGGTTTTTATAATTGAGGAAGTGGTATGATGACAGTTTTATTTGTATATTCTGTTATTGTAACAAATTATTATTTTTAGAATAAATACAGAGTTTTATCACCTTGATGCATGTGCATATAGACAATGAACTGCACACTACAGTAGGAGAACACTGTTAAGGTTTCAAAACTGCATCTCAAACTTGTGTTTGTACATATGAGTACAACTTATTTTAGTGTATGCCATCTGATACAATTTTTTAGTGATATAGTTGTCTGACCTTTTTCCCACTTATTCTTGCTTTGGTTTTTTAAATGTTTTTTTTTTAGATTTTCACTAAATTTAAATTGCTTCATTCACTTTGATCAGTTTGTGGTCTTAAGCCACCTGTTCTTCACAGCCTTCAGACTTCTCTCTGGAAACATGTTTTTTCATTGACACTTCTGCTCTTTCCAATGATATGATATGACTAATAAGTGTTTCATAGAACTTCATAATGACAAATACTAAGTCACCTTTGGATACTGTTGAAAGCAAAGGTGCTATCATGGTCCTGTAAGGAATGAGGTAAACAAAACAGACAGAAAATGAACAAACCAACAAACCTACTGCTCTAAGATAGTTTAAAATTAATCTCTTTGTCATAGAAGGGTGATGTGGATATCACTTCAAAATGCTGAATCTGGGGAGTAACTCTTAACAACTCTTAAAATATTAGAACTCTAGCAGTTACATTTCATTGCGGTAACTAAAACCAGGGACCGAGAATGTATTAAGTTTGACTTTGTAAGTCTTTTTGTCCCAAGGAGTGAGTACTATTTGCTCACTCCATGGCTCGCTTCAGTTACTGTGTACTGGACGTCCAAAACAATTCCTTGCAGAACAAATCTTCCTGCACCAGCTGGAATCCAAATATAAGCATCAAATCGAAGGAATTACTGGAATGTGAATGCACAGATTCAACAAATACAGTAACATAATTTAGTGTTAGCTTACTTGTTTCATGATTCTGCAAATCCAGAGTTTCAAGTTCTCAGTACTTTGTTGTACATGTAAAGCATGTCTTGCAATAGAACGTTTCAGTGACCCGTGTGTTTAAAGCACCCCTTGCTTTAGGTTTTTATGGTGCATCTCTATTAGTTTTGAGAGGTTTTTTGCTGTATCATAGTTGTGATTCACAATACAGGAATTTTTGCAAATGATGACATTACATAGTAAATTACCATTCGTGAAACTTGATTATAGTTTTTCTAATACTAATCAACAACTTGCTTCCTTGAAAGATGCTTTTGTTCCCATGTTCATTTTGCCATGTAGTAAACTGCAACCTTAATCAAGAGGTGTGGCTGTGTAATTTCATCCTACTATGACAAGTTCAAAGTTTTTCCTGGATTACTCTGTTGCTAGCATTATACATTAGATTCCTCTTTCAGGAAACATTGGTTTAGAAAGTGGAAGTTAAGACATCAGTGTGGATGATAGATGAGCAATGGGGGAGGTATGAAAAATACTCTTGACACCTGGAATGGTTATTCATTAACTTTCCAGACACACTAGAAACATGGAAAGAGTGTTCTTCCATGGAGGAATCTGTGCTGTCTTGCACTAGACCTGTCTGCCAAATTGGAGAAATTGAAGGGTATACTGACTCCATATGAAGTTTTCTGCAAAACCTTTGTGTTTTTAAGTTTTTCATTTTTCATATCTTTAGATGCTAACACAGAAATTGCAGGATCATTGGGTTAGAATGTACAAACAAGACACAGAACTCTGGAGAACTATGGCATTTGATCTTTGAAAGCTATGTATGAATGCATGCTCCTGTGAAAACCCCGAATTGCAAAAATCATTTCTAGTGGGCTGGAGAGGTATTTGACAGATTATGTGCAAGTACATACATGTGTGTTTCATTATTTGATTGCCTTAGGAGACTGGTGTTTAAGTTGGCAGATCTACTTACTAAAAGCAAAGCTCTTTGGCTGGCAGGATTACAGAATGCCTGAAGGAGAGAGTCCAAATGCTGAAAGCAACAGAGAGGGAATGTGTAATGTGCAGAAAGCATGGGGAAGCTATAAAGCCAGCAGGAAAAAATGGACTTGAATATGGATCCAATTTTTCTGTTGGGCTCAAGTTGATAGTCATGCAAAAGTAAAAGCATGAAATTCTCTTGTTCTGAAAAATACTGTGTTTTCTATCATGCTAAGTGTTATTTGGTTACCTGTTTGCAGCTTGTCAGAAATCTTTAATCCATGCTTATATTCTGACTCAAATTTAAAAAAAAAAGAAAAGCAGCTTGTTTTGGATGTTTACAGAGCACTGTCAGACTGTGACATAAGTGGACACTATAATAGGCTCTGAAACTTTCTTCTTGTCTTTATTAGCATGATGCAAGACTACACTATTGATTCCCACCCAGTACATGTTAAATTTCTGCATGTAATTTTGTGATAGGTAATTTGTAGCTGTCCAGGGGGAAAAAAAACCCAACCCAACAACGAAACAAAAGCCCAACGCAGTCTTTATAGATACAAGTTTAGAACAAAACTATCCTGCAAGGTTTTGGAAGCAGCAGCCAAACAATTTGAGTATGTGTATCTAGAGAAGTTCACACCTTGCACTTTATCGATGTCTTCCTTCTCCACCGCAGGCAACACAGGTTAGCATATTCACTTGGTCCTTTGCACTGTTCACTCCTAGCTGAATGCCATTATAGAATAACCAGCCACCTTGCTCTGTCTCCTAAGATTTTTCCGTTTGAGAGCAAGGTTTGAAATGTGGGAAGCTGGCAGGTGAAAAGCAGACTATGTAGTGAAGCAAGAAAAAGAGAAGCAGAAGAGCTGACTCCCCTGAGACGTCAAGAAATATGCTATTTAAAAAAACCCAAACCACCAAAAAATAAAAATAAAAGGGAATTTCCCTTAAAATAAGGCCACAGTTTAGATGATTGCTCATACTGATATGTCTAAGTTATTTTAGATGCTACTGGTGGCACATTCACCATGAAAGACTAGAATTCTTTGGGAGGTAGCAGGTCCTGCAATAAGTAGGTACCTTGTGGTAGCACAGCAGAGCTTAGGCGAGTTGCACCAGCTGTCTGCTGCGTCTGCCATTTTTGAGTACCTTTATCTTGTAAAATCCTCAGTAAAGTTCTCTGAAGTTGCCACATCTGAACTAATTAGGATATGAGTTTTTCCAGCTTCATGCAGGCAATTCATGTGAACTATGCTAAAAACAAGGAGTCATATGCCTGTTTAAAAAATCAGGTCAGTTTAAAATTAATGTATTCCTCTTCCTCCTGCTCTCAACAGGGAACTGGGTTTTTTTGGAACGATTTTCCATCTGGGAGTCAAGTGAGATACCCTTTTTCCTTTTGACATGGCCAACATTTAAATAAATAAATAAATAAATAAATACATTTGAAAAGATAAAATGAAATGA
Organism: Corvus kubaryi; assembly: GCF_017639235.1. Lineage (NCBI taxonomy): Eukaryota > Metazoa > Chordata > Aves > Passeriformes > Corvidae > Corvus > Corvus kubaryi. Next base: position 1,286,938 of record NW_024581096.1, on the reverse strand, counting down.
GGAGAAGGTGTTCCCTTCTGCTAGGGCCAAATAAAGGTAACTAGTTCTTTCTTCTAGCAAGGTGACCAACGGATTCCTCTGGAGCATAATAACAAAAAACCATAAATGTAAGACTTGTCTTCTTTCCCCCCTCTCTCACTCTCACTCCCCCCCACCACCCCGTACCCCATAGGATAGCAGGAAAACAACCATGATATACTTGGTATTTTGACAAAATAGCCAATTCTCAGTCCTTGCTGGCCAGTGTGGAAGAAGGCTTACTCCAGCCAACCAGCAGCCTTTCAGCCTCTCAATCCTCCACCCATTTCTTAGTGAGTCATAGCTAGAAGGCCCTTTTACATGTTTGATCACATCTTGTGCAAGTCAGGAATGTATTTTTACTCCTTTATTACTCTTATAAGCAACATTCCAAGTCAACTTGAGTGATTGTTGCTCTAAGCTCTGTACGTATGTGGAAATTGAGATAGATGTATAGATAGATAGTGCCACTATATTTTCAGATATGGATGGGTTAGAAGACCAGTTAACTTTCTTGGCAGGAGCAGGATGGTGGAAAAACTGGTTTGGGTTTTTTGGGTGTGTGACCTCTAGAAGGTCTGTACACCAGCAGCACTTAAATATTCAAGACATTAGTATTTCTTGTCATTGTCATGTATACACTTAGTAGTCCTCCAAGTTCAGAGATGGCATTGATCCTGTTACCCATTAATTTTCTACAAGGAAGTTGGAGAATGTCTACAGCACATTCCGCTGTGCTGGAGTAGGTCAGTGTAGGGCAGCTGCCGGGTAGCAGAAGTAAGGAATGGAAGCAGTGGATCGGAGTGCTTCCTGCTCATGTCTTGGGTCTTTGTAGGGGACCTAAAAAGAGCTTCTGCCTCCCTCATTTATTCCATGAAAGACCTGCTTTTATTTGAACCACCTGAGGTAAAGATCATAGGGAGCATGTTGTCAGTTCTTAACCAGATTTATGTTTTTTTCTAGTTTTGCTGTACTGCAGCTTACGCCTTCCAAGATCACTTACAAAATACTTCTTTCAGTTATTTAATCCTATTCTACTCAGTCTCACTCCTTTACAACACACCGCTCGTTTTCAAGAGAGAGATCTTTTTCTTTGTTTTAGACCACAAGGCACTCTTAACACTGTAAGGTTACAAAAGGATTTCTTAAAATTGAAGTGTTTGGATTTTCTTAGAGAGGCTTTGTCTCTTGCTTTTGGTCTCTTTGCAAATGAATGCTCCCATTGCAGACTGAAATCCTGTTCCATACCTTCTTACCCTGACTTCAGTTAATCTTTGGCTTGCAGATGGTGATATAAAAACATAGCCAGTTTTTCATGAGCACCATCTTTGTTGTTATTTTCAATTTTCTTAAGCACTTCCTATAAACAGATTTTGCACTATATGAATTTCATAACACACTGTACTGGTCAGTACACAAATGGAGGTCTTTTGCCAGTTAGTTAACCAGTTGGTACCCTGACAGCTTTATAAAGGCTCATGAAATTCATTTGTCACCTTAAGTGCTAAGGTCTGAATTAAAGCTACTTCAGCAGTGGAGAGTGAGCAAACAATGATTGATGCAAGAGAGATCTTTAAGTTCATGTAATAAGTACATGTACTTGATATTGCATGACATCCTTTTTATTCAGAATCTTGATAGTGTGACATATACTGGAATAAGAAAATAAAACTCATATTGCTATTCAGAGAAATCTCGACAGGAGTATGATATGGGTCAAAAAGTCTTACTGCATACAGACTTAGAGTTTTCTTCTTCATCTGGAGAACGAGGGTAGTGGGATTAACTCTCTGTAGATTCAGTCCAGGATTTTCCTAATAATGTTGTTTCTGTATCTATGTCAAATCACCCCATGGTTTAATAGCTGTAAGGATTAACCCAGTTTTACTTTCTTGCAAGACTGCCTTTCAGCATTGCTGTATTCTGTTGCTACAGCTACAGCTCTAAGCTTTTGCTTTTTTCTTTTTTTTCTAGAGGAGGAGAAATGTTTGATTTGATTTGAAACGCATTAGTTTTTTGAATAAAAGTCATGGTGCTGGAGAGCTGTTACCATTGTTTGCATTTTTTTTTCTGGGTGACTGCTATACACTCATTATTTTTAACTTTCTGTGTACTTACAAATGTTTCCCATAATTCCCAAAAGATGAAGGAGCAGTGTTGACTTTTATCTGTCAGCAGCTTCTGCCAGTTCTTTTTATGTAAATCTTCCAGATCTAAACAACTTGACTTCTCAAGCATAGTAATACACATTATCTTTTTCTTGCAGTTGTAAAGAGCCTATTCTTTTCTTCTAGATTTCTTGCCTGTGAATAGTTTGACAGGGATTTGTTGGCTTTCTTCCCCCATTAGTTTCTCTACAGCAAAAAGGTAGCAAAATAAAGCATTCTTTCAGAGCAAAACAACATACTGCCCTGAATTTTTATGTATTACGATTATTGAATAAAAAGAGAATGCTTTAAATGTGCTCCTCAAGCAGAGATACTATCACAAACCAGTGATGGCCTTGCGTAAGAAACTTTATGTTACCAAAAAAAAAGGAAATAGCAATAAGGAACAAAGATCCTTTAGAGATGGGACAAGTCATTCTCAACAGTATTCCAGCAACCCTGGTATCTCATAGTGATGGTTCATCCACAGTCCTGTCTTGGTTACAAAGAGCAGATGCTGCTGGTGCACCATTTCTCACCATCCGTGGTGCAAAGGGAATTGAGGTTAGTAGTCTTCGTAGGATAGCACCAGACTACTCAGAAGAAAATACATGTTACTACTTTTCAAATAAAAATGGTGCCAGCACATGAACTTGCTCGATCTGTGAAGTTTTATCTGATAGAGGTCATTGAAATCATCTCGCAATGACTTTCCACTGGCTGCCCAGAGCCAAAATTTTGAAGTGCCTCCTGAGATGGACCTCAGCATTTTTCCCTTGAAAGATAGGCAACTGCCTCTGTCCTATGTGTCAAACATTTCCAGGAAAAACCAGATATGTATTTCCTCTCCCACTTGCTTGGAGGAACTCAAGAACATATTGTGGACCAAAATACTTCTACATGGGAAGCCATGTTGAGATGAGATGATAGAAAATTCAGGTTTGAAGAGGAAAATAAACAGGAGAATATAAGCCTACTGCATGACCATGTGTCCTTGTAAAATCTAGATAATATTCCAGATACTAAATTACTCAGTTCTTCAGATGAGTTTTATCCTTTGAGAGCTCTGGTCTTTGTGCACTGAAATGGGCAGTGTAATTTCTTGGGAAAAATTCTGTATCATTCTATGAAAAGAGACCAAAGCATGAACTGAAATTGCACATGCAGCCTTAGTTCTTTGTGGTCTTGAGTGCTTGACCTTGGGGGTGGTCTTGATGCTCTTACAATGCAGTTTTGTTAATGTGTCTCTGTAGTAGTATAGCAGGCAACAGAGGGATCTTTGCTGCTGATTCCTTATAGAGTGACTGTAGCAAAAGTACCATGTAATTGCATTAATTTACCTCTAGTGACTTTAGAATAAATTTTATTTTTACTAAAGTTTCACTGTCGCTTTATTAAAAAAAAGTCTAGAGTGCAGAAGTTAATAGAAATCATGGCATAAATATCCTTGGGAAAGATGAGGTAGTTTGTGGAAAGGCAGCTGGCAATAGTTCTAAGGGAGTGCTTAGTTAATCATAGTACCAGTAAGGGAGGTTTTGTTTAGAGAACCATCAAAATTTTGTCTAACAAGGACTTCTATGTACCACTACAAAATTTGGATGTTTAACGGCAATAATAACACTGAAGCACCAGGAACTCAATAAGTAAGCCACAAGAAGCAGCTGCCAGTGGAATGCACTGTTTGTCCTCACGCCAGCACTATCCACACTACACTTGAACATTCAGTGTTACATATTTCCCTTCTTGATAGCATGTATGGTTTCATGTCAAACCACTGCCAGAAGCTGAAATTGTCAGTTAGTGTCTCTGAGGACAACTGAGCAGGCCAAGTTACTCAAATTCTTGCAGATCTCAGCTCGTTTCTAGTCCTGGAACAGCAATCTTGAAGGAGGAGGAGGAAATGCAACAAGCCTCACTTCATGAAAAAGGCAGTTTTGCACTTTATTGGTCCAGCTGCTTGGTTGACCCTGTCCCGTTCCTTCCTTTCTGTCATCTCTGTCATCATCTCCTTGCATGTGGTGATGCAGTAATTTGGTACCTGCATCACAATTTACCTCTCATCTGCTGATACCTCTCTGACTGTAAACTGCTGGCAGGGAAGCTGCAGATGTCAACAAGACATGAAAAACAGGTGTTGGCTTATTAAAATATTTTTTTCTCTGTCCTTGGAATCATGCTCTGAAGCCCATGCTGGCTTGTTCTATTTAGAGATATTAACCTGTCCTTCCATTTAAAGTGATGCTTGTAGGGAATGTGAGAACACTATTACTGCTGTAGTTCTGCATGTCACACGGGGCTTGGGGTGATCCCTGAGAGTGAAGGGTGAGAAAGAATTACTTGCCAGTCTGCCACGCCTGAGAAAAGCATGGGAAGCCTCAAGCTGTGCCAATGCTCCAGACCACGTGAGGGAGGTGAGATGCGCCTCTCGTGGAAGCCAGCAGTGTCAAAGTCCCAGTGCCAGCCTGCTTGGGTTTCAGCTCCAGCAATGTCTATCCTGACCCACACTCTGTTCTCCTCAGCTTCTCGAGTGCCCCTTCTACTTAGAAGCAGAACGATATCTTTTACTACATTCTTGCTTATTTCTTATTTTATTATTTTCTGTTTATCTCACAGATCCTTGAAAGAAGAGTTGAATGAGCAGGTGGTTTTCCCATCTCTTCCTTGATTTTTGTGGGTGGGAGTTTCTTTTGCAAAACTATTTATGCATTATTTATGGCATTATAATGCAGTGTATTGCATGCCAGAATATTTTACTTAGTTAATATTTTTTTCCTCAGAACAGTACTGCTCATGTTTTCTAATTGTGTTAATGATAGTTGTAAATAGTTGCAGCCATTTCAAACTTTAAATTCAATTCTGTTTGGAGAAGGAGTATTGCAAAAGCTCACCCATAGAGGGAAGCAGAATACTGTCTTAACTACAGGCTGCTTTTTAAAAATTATCCATGCTTCAGATGAAGCCAACAAAGAACATCTGTTATCTTAATTATGGCTTCTATTTCTAAGAAGTATGTTCTATAGCAGATGAGAAAAATGTCTGACAGCTCATAATTCATAAAGTTACTGAGGTTTAATCTGATAGAATATTATGTACAGAATTCCTTCCCCGTACAGACATTATCACTTCTCTTTCAATTGATGATAGAAATAGGGCTTTATGAAATATTATTAATTAATAAGTGTGAAACATTATTATCAGAGACTATTAAAAGTATTAAACTGTTATAAAGGAATACAGTTCTCCATACTATGTTGCTTTGTGGTTTTGTTTTTCTGCTTATCTCTGCAACTAAACTTTCCTCAAGCCAGACACAATCTCTTTGTTCTTTCTCTCCCTGCTTTCATTTTGCTTTGTGTTACAGGAATTCTTAGTTGATTAGTGCAGCAGCTCTAGGACAAGTATTCATTTTTGTGACAGAGAAGGTTACAAAGATCCTGTATGTCTTTCAGAGAATGGATATCTTATGAAGTAAGACTTTCTAGATCAAATCAGAGCTTTTTTCTGCCTAGTCCTGCCATCTATTCCTCGTGGATTATTTTCTTGTACTAATCTGTATTTACCAGGGCTTGTTTCACCCCTTTTCACATAGTTGCCCCTTGTTCTTTTTAGCCCTGAGAATGCAGCTGGCACAACTTCATGAAGTTGGATGAAGAGAGGAATTAGTTCTCCTGGCCCCCCAAAATGCCCTGCATAGTCACCGTGCACATGATACTTTATCAGCCAGAGCATTGCTTTCATGTGAGCTGATAACCCTGGGAAGTATCTAGGCAAAGTATTTTATTGATCTCAGTTACAGCATTGATTTATGCAGGTAACTATGTCTTTTTGGCACACTATACGTAGCTAGGATAAAATGAAGTAACATTCAGTTTTTATTCTGACCCTCTTAGATTTAGTGGGATGGACTATAAATGGCCCAATTTTAATATACATGTGTTCGTCCTTCTGAAAAAATGATTGCCTTATTCTGTTAAGTGCCACAATATTATGACACGTTTTGTACATTTTTCTGTAAAAGTTGGTTTGAGTTGCCCTTTTTCAACAGTATAGGCTATGTTGTTAGTACCTACCTTACACAGAGGAATCTGTAGGTGTTGGCTTTGTTTTGAGCAGTAAACTGGGACTGATGAGTCAGAAGATCACGCTCATGAGAACTGCTGTTGTCATCCTTTTGGAATAAGCCCCTCGGATAAGTTGTTGTCACTCAGTTTTACTGATGTAGGATCACAGTAGAAGTATGAATGCTTTACAAAGATATTTGAAGTCTGAAAGTGTATTGTCAGAATACTGTTTAGCGGTGAGGGTTAAATGTTGTCATTGAGATGCCCTAGGAAGGCTTTATTCTGTTCTGCTTTATTCAGATGTTTCTCCATTGAAGACAAAGTAAAAAGAGGAATGACAGCAGATGAAATAAATCATTTTCTCAGTACAGATATGTATTTCCTGGCTAAGATCTTCAATGTTCTCTTAACAGAGAACATCTAAATCCAGTTACCACTTTGTCCTCCTGTTCATGCCCAGCACCTTCTGACCAGTGGAAGAAGCAGACTGTGATGGGTACATAATATTCAAGGATTATAAAATGGTGGTATTTTCATTCAACTTTCCAGTTGTACCCCAGTCGTTTAAAGTCACTGGCAGACATAGTTTCTGTATTCTTTTTCATAACTCTGGGGCCATTCATATCACAATAAATCCTGTGTCTCAGACATTTTTCTGCCTTCACTTAAATGAACTTCTTCTGAACCCAAAGGCTCATAGTGTTGGTGGGCATGACCATTTCTTTTTCTAGTGCTGCAATACTTTTCACCTGTCTTCAGTTGTCCTTAATGTAGTCTTCTCTACTGCCAAGGCTTCTGTGGTATTCTGAGTCTGCAATTTGCCTGACTGATGACATCTCACAAAAGTAAGAGACAAGTAATAGTTGACAGACTTATCAAGCCACTTGTAATAGTAAGTCAAATTCACAGAAGCTTAAATCTCTTTCATATTTTTCCATGAACGGTGTTGTGCTTTAAAATCTTTCTAATTAAACCAGTACTGGAGAAGGTGGTTGAGCCCTGAACAGGTCTTCCTCCTGACTTTAAATGGTGCTTTCAGCCTCCAGTAGCATTTAACTGTAGCCAAACCAAATCATCTCAGTAGGGGCTAAAGAGAGGTATTCTCTATCAACAGTTGCAGCTGAATTTACTACCTATTGCTATCCTTGATTTATCTGAGACACACAGTGACATTGACTTTGTCTTCACTCTCACCTTTTTGTCTTTCATCTTTGCCCAGTGAAAACCTTTTGCTAATGGCAGTTGGGCAGTTATGAACATTGTTCTTGTGGTAAATACCATTAGGTTATCTGAAAATGCAAATGTCAAGGCAAGGTTGCGGTCTTCAAATCTCAGAGTGAGTTGTTCTTTGGTATTTAATTGTAAGACCAGACTTATCTTCTGTGTTGGTCTGATACTGAAACCAAAGCACAGATTTCTATGGAAAATTTCTCCACAGAGTTTAGAGTTCAGGGTTTTTTTAATCTTTCATACTGTTGTACTAAAACTTTTTGCAGAAGCTCGCTACTTTTTAAGACTGTTGAGAAACATACCGTGGATCACAGAATTCCCTCTCACTAAGAGTTTTGTGTCAGTAAGGCTCCTTTCACTCTGATGTGTTGTGAGGCTCATGTGGCCTTTTCTTTCCCTGCTGATAACAGCAGGTGCTGAGAGGGCTGCAGTGGCTAAGGCTCAGCATCTGTACCATCTGGCACCACAAGGCCATGAGAAGCTTCAGGTTTTGCCATCATCTGTGTGGCAGTACCTCCTACTGCTTTCCACTTTTCCAGGTTCTTGACCTGTGTTTCCTCAGGGATGGCTTTTGGTGTGTTCCCAGCACAATCTCCCCAAGCTCTGCTGTCTCTGATATGGGGGTCACTAGCAGCCAGCACCCTGGAGGAGTACATGGGACTGCTCAATACATACCACTGCCTGAAAGGACCTGCAGAACTGCCAAGTTGCCCTCATTTCCAATGCATCTTCACTGGAATTCAACATTGTATGCTGTTAAGCGGTTAAATTCAGCCATTATGGATCCTTATTTAAATTTGGATTCTGTTTCAAGGAAGATAGGTGATAATAGTGGAACATTGTTTGAATTCCATTTCCTGTACCTAGTAGAGTGCATAACTGCTGAAATAATAGTATTTCAATCAAGAAAGTAAGCTCCTGTGTTTCCCAGAATTTTCAATAGCAAGCATGGGTATTGAACTTTGTAGGAAACCGTCCGCTGTCCACAGCTGGTAATGCATTATACTGAAGGTGCCACTGGTGGAAGTATTTTAGGTGCTTGAGCAGCCATCATTTCTTCACAGTTTGTTGGCTAATCTTGTTGGACCATTATCACAAGTTCTGTCAAGTTGCTTGACCATGATCCTTACCTTTGCATTTCTTCTTTTGCATTAATTAATATGCTTATGTTTAATGTAGCTGACTTAAGTACTGGTAAAACCTTTCATGTCTGGAGTTGTTGTATGACTTTCAAACAAAGATGCCTGTAAATCTATAGAAAATCATTATGTTAGTAGATAGAACTGCATGCATAAAGAGTATATCTGCATGTACCGTAAGTATTATGATCATCTTAAGACCTGAGCTCTCAAATAGTAGAATTTGTTTTCATCAAAAGAAAAATGTGTGCACAAACTTTAATGCCGTTCCTGGAAAAATAAGAACATTCATGGAGTAATCTTAACTCAAAGTTAAATTCAAGTAGACTTAGTATATAGTTCCTGTAAATGTTTAAAAATTAAATTCCCTTTCATGGTATGTACTGTACCTTCTAAGGGGCTGCATTATATATGTTTTTCAATTTCATTCTTCTTCTAGCAGTAATGAAAGATATGTCTCAGAAGCATCTGAAGCCAAATTGCTGCTTTAAATTTCCACTTGTCATTGCCAGGTACTAACTCTATGTATTTTTACTGAGAACCCTTCCAAAAGGTGCAGCTATGTGCGGGTTTCATCTTCCACTTTGTAGCTGTGCTGGCAACCCTTGAATGTAAGGTATGCTCTCATCTCCCACACATTGCCATTGTCTTAGAGATGTTCAGTTCTGCCTGTAACAGGGAGAAGGAAGAGTTTGCAGATTGGAGAGAACCCTTGATTTGTGGTTCATCTCATTGGTTCTCACTGTGACAAGGTAAAAGTAGAGCTAGTGGAAAATCCAACTTTTATCAAGTGTCATCAGAAGCTTCCTCACTATCTGGAGACCCACTGCTAGACCTAAATAGAGGACCATTTTGAGAACCATTATATTTTGGAGACCCTGGAATTGGAAAAAAAAAAAAAAAAGAGAGAACAAAACAGAGGAATTTGGGGGAAAATATTGCTTTAAATGAAAAACTCATGCGGAATTTTAGCAAAGGGATATACAAAGTTGCTCAGATCCTTTAAAGTGGATTTGGTTCTCCAAACATCTTTGCTGTCCTACAGCATTCTTCGAAGAAAAAGATTCTTTTGAAATCAGGTACTAAATGCAGGTTGCATGTGAGTGTTTCTTCTAAGTTGTCTTTTACTAAAACTGACCTATCTAAAAAGTTTTCCTTTCTCTCTGTAAATCTTAATATGCATGCTGGGTTTTCTCCTGGAACACCTAATCTAGAACTGGAGCTTCTTTAATTATAATTTGTATTCTGGTTCTTGAAGTAATTGGGTTTTTTTTTCATTTTTAAATTCTTCTTTCCCCCCAGAAATTAGGTGTAATTTTCTTCAGTTTAGCTTCTGAGATTTCCTCTGAGCATTTTAAAACTGAAGTGCACTGTTGCCAAATTGAGCTGTCCTCTGTATAAATGTAATAAAGTGGCTTCAGTTCTCTGAGTACTGTTAAGTTTTTTGGGGCTTTTTTCTGACTATGTATGTCTTGTGACGCCTTTCACCTTTAAATGAACATAATTTTCTATTTTGTGCAAAAGTTGGGAAATTTGAAGCAGAAGTCATTATGATATTACGCGTTAATTATATTGGAGGTGACTCAATGAGTAGGAAATCCTAGAACAGGTGGGAGGTTAAGTGATTTTAATTTGTTCATGTTATCTTCAACATGCTGATGGAATGAATGTTTTTCTGTGTTGCTGAGCATTGTAACTGTGTGGCTTAGATGTTTTCTTCTGTAACTGCTGTGTCGCTGATAACTGCAGGTTTTGTACCTGCCAGTGTGTCTCTCTGTTGTTTATGTCTGTAAAGCTGTCTATGCTGTAGAGCTTGTACTGACCAGTGTGCATAGTATTAAAAGAGAGGTGAACTCTTACACCTGATTTTTCAGTCAAATACACAAGTATTTTACAGACTACATATTTATGGAATAGATTGTCGTTCATTTGAAGTCTCATGTCATCTAAAAGTTCAGCAATGTCTTTGGCTATGTAAGTTTCCAGTTTCGGAAAAGAATGGGATTAAGGGAGGAAGAGACATCAGAAATCCTCTGAACTCCTAAAATGTATATTTTAGGGTAGCAGAGAAGTTTTAGAAACTTTTCCTTTTAAGCAATGTGATGTTTTCTTTGCATACACATTTTGTAGATATATTACAGATTTTGTGTAAATATAAAGGGAAATGCATAGCTTCCAAAAGCCTTTCACTTTAAGTAAGAATATTATTGATTGATGAATACTCTACAACAAAGATATTAAGTAACAGATTATGATACAAACCTAGTTTATAAGCTAAAATTCTGCTTAAAGTTTAGATGAAAAGCATGGAGCATCAAAAAGGTTGCAGGAAGAGGCTCTCTCTGCTTAGGTAATTTAGGTAAAGTCTACACCACCCCAATCCCAATGTCCCATGGAGACAAATTGTCTTCTGTGTTGTCTTGTCTTCACCTTGCAAGGGGCTTCTTCCTGAGCTGACAGCTTCCCCTGATGCTGGGTTCTCCTCTTTGCTTTCCTTGGACTCCATCCATCATGTAGAAAGTCTACATCACTGGAAATTGAAATTATTTTTCTAAATACACCTTGTTGATAGATATTTGTATGTCTTGCCATCATTTCAAGGCACAATTTGGTTAATGGAACAAAGCAGTGTAGCTTTCATATGTAAAAGCACATGTAGCTTTTCCAGGCTCAGTAGCCTGGATGGGCCATCCCTGAACTGCCAAGCTGTCACTTGATAAGGTTCAAATGTCTGTCAGTTTTGACTTCTCTGTCTCTATTTATCCTTGTCTCTTTCCTCTATTTCAGTTTAGACTGCTGACTATGGCTGCATGCTGCCTCCAGCTGGAATTAGGAGATGAGCATCTTTGTTCAGAGATGATGCAATTCTGTTGCTGTTATGAAAGAGGGAAAAATTTAGTGTAACTAGCTACCTAAGGGATCAGAAAGTTACTTTCATAGGTAAAAATATGTAAACGCTGTTGTTAAAACCTGTTCTTCCTCTGCTACCATATAACGGACCCATTTTAAACCCTTTGCATTCTCTTGAGTCTATTAGGATCTCACAATCTGAGTATTTTCGTGGCATACCCTTTGATATGACTCTGATCTTTCATTTATTCTTTCAATAGATTTGTCTACATCATAAGATAGTTTCATAGTTTGGGGTTGAAAAGAACTATTTGATCTGAACATCACAAATCTGTTGGTCTGTATTTCAGTATGCCTCAGCAGAGGCTGCTTGGAGTGCAGCATTTTCCATTTGAGCCCATCATGTGTTTGATGAAGCAGATGTAAAAGAGATGTTCCAAATGGAATCTGAAAGTGATTTCAAGATGGAAAGAGTTGAAAAGTCCATTTGCTCCCTGAGTAGCTTGTTCTGCATTAATACATCTATATAGCATGCTTTCTTTGAATTTAGCCTTGAATAGGAGTGTCATACTAAGTCAAATATCTGGCAGAATTTTGGAGTTTATTATGTCTACTCATTTGCATTTTTCAGCTCACAAAGGTGCCACTAAGGAAAGAACCTATCCTCTGAAAAGCTATGCAGATAATCCTTAGTTACAGTGCTATCTGCTGTCTTTATGAGCCTAGTTTTAGGTTTTTCTTTATTTTGCCCAGGACTTAAAATGAAACTAGCATGTAGGCATGTTACTTGTCCTTTCAGAGTCTGGATTGGGTATTAGAACTCTTCGGATCTGTGGGAATTGCTCTTAATTTCCTCAAGTCATTAAAAAGCATCAGGAGGCCAGAGATCTGCGTAGACAACTCTTTTGAAACTCCTGAATGGTTATTTTCTGGGCCTCCTAAGTTAAACCGTTATGACTAACAGATATTTTTCTAATATCCTCAGTTATGAATGGATTAGAAAGTATTCCATCATTATGGTACCATCATTTTCCTTCTTTTTGCAAGTATGCTTCACTTCCATTACTACTATTGTCTTTCATTTTGCTTCTCATCTCTCTACACTTCCAAACTTCTGTCCCTTCCTTGCTCTTTTACTGTTTTTCAAATTTGTGCTGGTTTTGGCTAGGGCAGAAGTAATTTTCTTCATAGTAGCTATCATGGGGCTGCATTTCAGATTTATGGTGGAAATAGTGCTGATAGCACAGGGATGTTTTAATTACTGCTGAGAAGGGTTTATACAGTGTAAAGGCCTTTTCTCCTTCAGACCCCACTTTACCAGTGAGGAGACTGGGGGTGCAGAAGAAGTTGGGAGGGGACACAGCCAGGACAGCTGACCACAACTGACACAGGGACATTTCGTACCACAGAGCACTGTGCTCAGCAGTAAAGCTGGGGGAAGAAGAAGAAAGTGGAAGATGTACAGAGTGATGGCGTTTGCCTTCCCAAGTTACCCTTACCCAGTGATAAAGCCCTGCTCTCCTGGAGATGGCTGAACATCTGGCTGCCCATGGGAAGCAGTGAATGAATTCCTTGATCTGCTTTGCTTTTGTGCATGGCTTTTGCTTTCCCTATTAAACTATCTAAACCTCAATCCACGAATTTTCTCACTTTTATCCTTCTCACTCTCACCCTATCTCACCAGAGGAGAGTGCATGAACAGTTGTGTGGGACTTAGTTGCTGGCTGGGGTTAAACTGCAGCAAAATGGTTTGCATTTTTATGAAGTTATGTAATCCAAAATAGGGTGAATTACCAGCCAAAATTGTCTGCTTTCTCTTTCTCAGTTGATATATTTAAATTTTTTTTGGCTATGTCAAAGTTTTTCTTTAAAAACTCTCTGTTCATAATTTTCTGTTGTGTTTTTTTCTCCTTCTACTTAGTTATCCTCATCATTTTGTTTCAGTCTTCTGAAAACAAGGGGTGTGCATGTGCATATATGGATTCATATACCATGCAGGCACCTATGTGTATGTGTGTTTAAGAATTGCTTTCTGTTTGACCATGGTGAGTTTAACTGAGCAAACATCATCATTGCTTAGGCAACTGGCAATTTTTACTTCAGTGGTTAATCTTTGTTTATCAATCATAATCCATCAAGTTATGCCAGATGTTTCTGGCAGTGGTTTAATATCTGTATGTAAACATTCTTGTTTCCAAGTGTTAAACAGGACCACTCTAAAACTTCTGAATTATTCTTTTGACAAAAATTGTGTATTTAGAGATAAATCTTTCCTCACAGAGCCAGAATATTCCTTTACAGAGTATGTTCTCTTCACAAGGAAACAAGATTGCATGAAAACTGACTTTGTATAAAACTCGTGTGCAGTTTTGTTTGAATCTGCAAAGTGTCCCTTTCCAATTATACTGCTGTTTATTCCTAACCAGTCCACGTAGATAAGAAAATTCTTGCTTCAAGTAAACTATACTGTTAATAGTACGATGCTTGAAAATCGAAATGCACAGAAGTTACTGAGCTTGAGTGTGAAATACTTGTTTCTACTGCTGTTTCAGGCCTTTGTAAGTCTGTTTTACCCGGGGGATCAGGCACTCACAGACGGTTATGTGTTTAGCACCTTCACTTGGTGCACAGTGTATGTAAATGTCTCTGACCAAAAGATGTTTTCTTTCCTTCCTTGCGTTGTATTTCTGCACATCCATGGACTGCAAACTTTTATTGTGTTTTCTTTTCCTAGACAATATAGAGAGTGAATCTAGGACTGAGGTCCCTAAAAGAAAATGCTATGAAAAATGCAGCTGTCATAAATTTTATTCAAATTTTTGATTAAGTATGGAATTTTCTCATATAGCCCTGACAAGTGGGATGCTTGTTCTGTAATTAAAAATTAACTGGATGCATTACATGTCATCATTTTCATAAAAGTAATTGGATTCACCTCCAGCTTGGCTTAGTTTTCTTCTTTTTTTTACAGCTTTTTCACTTCCAGACCTTACAGAGCAGTTTGCACCTCCTGATGTTGCTCCACCGATTCTTGTCAAGATCATAGAGACAATTGAAAAGAAAGGTAAGCTGAAGAATGAGCTACCTAAGTTTTTTGTTGCTTATGTCAATCAAGACTGCAGAATCAGATCCAGAGCTGGCATGTTCTCTTTCTAGAGCTGATAATGCATCACATTACTTAACATCCAAAATAATCTTCTTTAAGGTTTGTTGCACTGGTTTCTGCTTATTAGAGGCTATTGGGACTGTAGGAGCAAAGCCAAAGCTTACCTCAAATGGCATTTAGTAACTAATATAAGTATTCTTGAAAGGTAAGGTAGAAGTATTGGTATTGTTTTGGTTTTTTCTAACCAGTAAGCAGCTTAAGTTGGTTATGGAAATGCCAGCATGACATTGAGTTGGATACACAGCACACAGGGAAAAAAGTAATGTTTTGTCCCAAAGCAGGGGAAAAAAGAAAAGAATGAAATATGAAGAGGTTACAAGAACTGGTTTTATTCTTCAGGAGTCAATTCTTTACTGCTGCTCTAAAGTGAGCCAGACAGAGTTTCTTCTGTGGTTTTTTTCCTCACCTGCTTTCCTGTGCTGATGTCTCCCCATCCTATTGAGGCTTTCCTCTTTCTTTTACAATGTCGTATTTCTTTTGCCCTATTTCTGTCTTCCTGGCACCTACTATGATGTTGCCTTCACAGACCTGGTGAGGTAAGGAGCAGCTCAATGAGTCCTACTCATTCAGGAGCCTTAAGCTGGGGGACAAGAGCAAAAGTGGTATTCTGATCAGAATTAGGCTGCTGTCCTTGGGGACATAGGTTCTAATATAGTCCTCTGACACTTTAGAAGAATGTAAGCCTTTTCTGAAAGAGTAGGAGCTTGCTGATATCAACGTGAAGGGCCAGTATTTAGCACCAGTTTGCATAACAAACTGCTGCTTTCGGGTGACACCAGTGATAGTGTTAAATTGTCACTGCTCTGCATCCCTGCACATGGTCTCTTTCCTTGTGTCTTCTCTATTTTCACTGATGTAGGAAACTTGTAAACAGTATCTTTCATGTGAAAACATTTAGTGATGTCTTTTGTAATAATTCAGGCGAATTATTAGACATATTATGTAAGATATACAGATATTTTCTCTGACACCAGTGTGAGTCTGTTTCCTAGTCCTGGCCTTCTACAGTTGGCCAGTACAGAATATGTGGGACTACTGGCATCTCTGATCTTCCTTGCCCAGCTCTTTCTGTAGACACAGCAGTTTAAATGCACAAAGGGGTGTCTTACAGGCTTAAAAAGCAATCACATTTTTAGTGTGAAAAGAATGTTGCTAATTTATACTGTCAGTACTTACTGAAGAAAACAGAAATATGTTGCGTCAGAGCAACAGTCACCAAAATATTAATACGTCCCATTGATTTTGTTTTGAAGGTCTGGAGTGCTCAACTTTGTATGGAGCACAAGGCTCAAACAGCACAGTGGAATTAAGACAAATTTTTGAATGTGGTAAGTACAGTTCTCTTCCTTAAAGCACTAGACAGATTTTGTGGTCAGACCACTCCCACTCATGTATGCTGGTTCTCAATAATATACTATTAAAACGATATATATAAGTAAAAAAGTTCTCTAACTTTTACACTTCATACTTAAAGTATTTTTCACTTTTAAAGTTGTCTTTTTTCATGTCTCCACTGCATGTTTTTCTTCTAAGAATAATTTTTTAAATCTCTTCTTGTCCTCTTGCTTGTTCAAAGACTGACAATCTAGCTGTACAGAGAAAAACAAGGTGTTTTGTTCAGAATCAATGTAAAGATAATTATTCCTGAAAGGCTGCAGGTTATTATTTTGTAAACAAATGGCCAGTTGTTTATATACAGTTCTGTGTGTGCATTTTTTTGGTCCAGTGGGTGAGGTGGCAATAGCAGCTGATTATCTACCTGCTGCAGAGTGATACTGAAGTGAAAGAGACAATTGATTCAATATTGTAGGCTGAGTTCTCAGACAGTAAAATGCAACTACACCAGTAACATCACGTACCCCTTCAAGTTTCCTGAAATATATTTCCTCTTCTTTCTTGGTATGCCTAATTTCTACTTCGCGCCAGAATATATTGCCATGGCAGCACAGTTTCAGTATGAGAGTAGGAGGAGAGTTTGGCCACGACTTGGCAAGCTGGTGTGCAATGTGTGGTGTGAGCTTTCACTTGCTTAAAAGAGCACAAAATAGAAGGGGTAGAAAATGAAAATGGTTACGTGCCTTGTTGCCAGAGGGACAAAGAAAGCAAACTCACACAGTGAATTAGTCTCCTCATTTTTAATAATTGCAAACATTAACAAAGTGAATAAGAGATGATACTCTGAGGTGATATTCAGAAAAACCCTTGTTTTTTCAAAACAAAAGAGCATCCTCCCCTGCGCTGATTGTGGTAGCAGTGAAGTGTATGTGTACAAGCAGGGAGAGGAGATAGGCATGTGCTAGCAGCCTCATGATAGCAGTCACATTTTTAGTATCGTATTTATGTTTTTCAGTCCAGATAAATCCAGATTTTCTGTGGCACCAATATGTTTGTATCTCTTAATTTATCTGAATCCTTTCTTAAGTCTTTAAACTGAGATATACTTTTATGAAGGGTTCATCTATCTCTTGAGATGAAAAACTCATGGTTTACATGTATTCTTACTTAAAATGTAGTTATGTTTGAGTAACAGAAACAGAACCTTACTCTTTAGTAGAAGTGTCTCTTTCTGAGGTCTCTTTAAGATAGGATTGGGATCTTCCAGGACAGAGCTGGTGCAGGGAGTATGCAGGTGCAGGGATACAGACAGATCTCATTTCCTCTGCCTGCTCTCTTTGAATTAGCAGGATTCTAATGCAGAGGGCAAAGTCAGCTTTGGTCACAAAGTTGTGAACTTGCATTAGTGTGCTGTTCTGCTAGTGGTTAGAATGCTCTCCATTTTTTAATTGGGTTACTGTCTGTTAGCATCAACACAATACTATCTAGCTCCAAAATCAAAGCTGACTTACATCTGGCCAGCTCAGCAGATGGAAGAGTTCGGGTCTGTCTACGATACTACACCCAGAAAGTTGCAAAGTGTACTATTACTCATGTATTCATTATCGTAATTTGGGACATACTTTAGAGAAATGGTCAACACTGAAGAAGCATGATTTAACTTAGTTTATGAAATAAAAAACAGCCAGTGAGCAACAAAACTAATAAAAACTGGTTTTTTAAGAATTTATGGTTGGATTCTCTGACACACCATTGCTGCTGTAGAATTCATTCCCACACTGCAAGTTTTGTATCATCAAAGACATTCATTATGTCTTCTTTCTCATGCAAATTCTTTGGTGTCCGATAAGATTTGAGCTCATATTGCAAGCTTTTCGTTGGGGAAGACAAAGGAGGTGAAGAAGCAACAAAGTTTCTCACTACCCCCTCTTGGCTGCTTTATTTCACGGTGTTTGTAGACACACCATATATCTGATTGCTCTACTTCCCCGTTGCCTTTGTTTAAACTGGACAAACAGATTCAGTAGTTATTTTACCAGGGACCTTGCTAGATAGAAGGCTGATCAGCATTAATGCCTCTAAATGCTTGTACAAAATATGGATCTTTTTGTATACACTTCGGACTTTACTGTGCCAGAGTTTCATGTTATAGGATGAACCCTAATCTTGCTTTTACTAACTAAGGATTTCTGTATTTTCCCATTTTTATTTTTGCTGCCGATATTCCTTGCTCCGACACTAACAAGTAGTCCTTTATGTGACACTCCCAAACCTTATCCCAAGTCATAGCTATCCTGGAAGGGGGTATCAAGTTTTACAAGACAAATCCCAACAGCTGCATAAACCACCAAACACACAGTTCTGCACGTGTATATTTGTTTCGACTTAGTTACATAAATATTTGCAGACTTGGATCCCCAAGATGTTAATCAAACTTTCAGTCATAATAGAAATAGCTCCTTGTAGAGAAGCTGCATTTGACCAAACCTTTGATTAGTACTTACTTCTTACACAAAATATTTACATATAAAACAGAGACCTGTAAAAAATATTCTGATGTCTCATAACATTGCCAAGATGCAGCAAGTCACTACCATTACTCTGAGTTCAATCCTGAGCTGTATGTGATGGAAGGCCACACACAGCTATGGAAACCATTTGGTTCATCAGATGCCAAAGGACTGAGCAGGGTGTTGAACTCTGTGTGTTCTTCATCTCAAAGGTGTTTCTTGGTGTCTTACATTCTTATGAATTGTTCCCTATAAACCAGGTGAAAGTTAGCAATTTTGGCTTATTATGAGCTTGTATATTTTTTCCAGTTTCTGAAGTCTGAAAAGCATGTTTCTCTTTCCCTTTAGATGCCTCTTCATTAGATTTAGAGACATTTGATGTCCATACTTTATCAGATGCTCTCAAGAGGTATATCCTGGACCTGCCAAATCCCATCATTCCAGCAGCTGTTTACAGTGACATGATTTCTGTAGCTCAAGGTATGATTATCACATTATTTCAAATGTCAAAGAAAAAGCTTTTGTTAGAATTCTGAATATCTGGTGGTTCAGCTATCACCCACAGAACAGCAAAGATTCTACACAACCTGGCAGCCTCACAGAAGCCTTCACCACTTTCGATGAAAGCTGTTTCAATTCAGATCTAGACATTATTCTGCATTATTTGGTTACTTATTTAGGTAAACATAATGGAAAATACAAGGGATAACACAGTTCTCTTCACTTTAGTAACTAGAAATACTATAGAAGAACTGGGGGAAAAAATCAAGGACTTGCCTGTATACAGAAAGCTAATTTTTAACTTTTTATCAGTGCTGACAAAGTAAATGTATTAGAGGTCATGGAGTGCTGTATTACATTGGGGCTGCAGATTGTGAAGTGAGAAATACATGCATGTGAGATTCATCATCTACAGTGGTCATTTAAAACAAGTACAGCTTACAGGCTTTCAGCACGTGGGCCAAGTATTCTGTTATATATCTCAGGACAGGATATTGTTACTGGTAACCTTCAAAGTTAGAACAGCACCTGTGAGACTTATCTAGTGCATCTCAGAATTACCCAATCATGTGTGACGCTAAACACAAGACAGACTTCTACCAGTACACTCTGAACACATTGTGGTTTTTACCAAAATGCATATCTGTTTCCATTTGACTTTTAAATACTTGCTCTTTACTCTTCCCTGAGCATTTCATTTCTTTTAAAAGAAGAAAGAAATCGTATGGCTCTAATGAAAGACAGAATTATTTTTTTCTGTAAAATTGGTGCTTCTGAAGGAGTCACATATAGTTTCATTTTACTTGAATGTTCCTGTGCTGGTTTCAAGAATTGTTTATCTGTTTGCTTGCAGAAGTGCAGAGCTCAGAGGAATATGCTCAGTTGCTCAAGAAACTGATCAGATCTCCAAATATACCTCCCCAGTATTGGCTCACACTTCAGTATTTGCTCAAACATTTCCTCAGAGTTTGTCAAGCCTCCAGCAAAAATCTCTTGAATGCAAGGTCTCTGGCTGAAATTTTCAGCCCTCTGCTCTTCAAATTCCAGATAGCAAGGTATGTGGGTCATCTTTACCATATTTTTTACTGTAAATATGAATTAGTTATATACAAAATAAGATAAATTAAGTAATTTTCTGACCTTATTTCTGATGCGAGGTAATTTTTTTCCTTTTTTTTTTTAATTTTAAAGTAAACTTTTGTATTTCTCCTAGTTCTTACTGCTTAATCCATTTCTTGCAGCTCTGATAATACAGAACACCACATAAAAGTCCTAGAGGTTTTAATCACAAGTGAATGGAATGAGAGACAGCCCATACCAGGTAAAAAATATTTTTAATCTAAAAAGTTATCTGTTCTCTTAAATATTAAAATTCAACTTAAGGACGGTAAATGCTTTTGTTTTTTCTATTTGAATCAAACTTAATGCAAGGCAAAAGTGTACAATTACAGAGCTAAGTAGAAGTTCCTCGTATGTTTTATAGTGGTGTGCAGTATTTGTTTTATGAGCAATAGTCTTTTTTCATTGAGGTCATTTTAGTGCCAATAGTTTGTACAGCCCTTAGGATTTTTGTTCTCTTTCAGTAAACAGCAAATAGGAATTTGTGAGTTTTTTGAGACCTGTAAACCAATAGAATGCATATCATACAGTGGTAGGGGGCTTAATTCTCCAGGTTTTATTGAACTCTCGATTTACTCCCAGGTAAATTTTCTTAGATTTGCTATACCCTATGGAGACATTATTTACATACATGTATTTTTTAATCCAGATACTAAAAAGATTTATTTACCAATATCAATAAATAATGTGAAAAATATTAAGAGCCCATGCAGGAAAGTTAGATCCCACGTGTATTGCTTCTGTAAGTTAACATCTAATTAAGTCAACAAATAGTAAAGCCCACCTCTAATTTATGCAAAATCTCTGGGTCTGAATCAGGTATTTGGTAGAAGCAAGGCTTGCTAACTATGTGGAAAGAACATTACTAATGCAGGGAACTTTACATGTTAGCTGAAAGCAATTCCTTTCACAGCTTATTAACAGAGACTATCCTAACAAAGGAAAGGGTGAACAGAGCATTGGACAGCCTGTACCTTTCCCACCTCTGTAGTCAAAGCACAAAATAAAGTTCATGGCAGTAGGATTTGCAGAGTTGCTTAAGATCTGAAGAGCTAGAACACAGCAGAAAAGTGCTTTATTTTCTGTATTTCAGGTAGGCACATTGTATAATCCTCTTCATCAGCTAATGAAGATTAATTTAAAATGGCTAAAATTTTTGTTCCTAATGCTCTGTTTGAAAGGCTTTTCTAATCTTGCCAGCTCTGTTAGTTAGGAAACTTTCCCTAACATTTCGTGTACATCCATTTTTCAGCTTGCTATTTAGTTTTGTTCAATTTTGGTAAAGTATTAAGCAGGGATTTCCAGAACCACTGTATATTTTTCTGCCTAGTGCTTTGTAACAACTAGGAGAGTGCAAACTTACAGTATTTGTCCTATTTTACTAAGAATCAGCAAATAGCTGCTAATTGTAGAAGAATTATTTTCTTTGTCACATGTTACAAGCCTTAAAAAGCAAAACAGATTCTAATAGTCTAATGCTAATAGCATTTTTTATGGTTGAATGTTTGCAAACACTTTGGAGTATGTAAATATGTATGCCTAGAGGCACTGGTTGGGAGGTTACAAAGGTGGAGTCAATGGTTTCTTCAGTTTCAATGCGAGTATTTTATAAATTGCATTTAAGAGATCACTTGGTTGCATATCTGCCTGAGTTGCTTCATGTGAGGAAAGTATAAAAGTGAAAGGTGTTAGAACTACTAATGAGGACAAGGAATCTAGTCATTTTGAGAATGTCATTAGGGTGCTTGAAGAAATGCCATTGTATCCATCAGATTTATACGATTTGACACTACATTAATAATTATAATTGAACATCTGTTTGTTTTTAATATTACTTCTGCATTAATTAATATAGCATGATGCAATAGTTTACTTTGACAGTCCTACTAGGATTTTTCATGTGATCTGTTACAAAAACAGAACTCCTTCCCTGTGCATTTCGAAGTCCATCATGTCTAGTGGAATGTTTTTTAGTAGAACACTTTAGTAGCACATGTACTAATATGCTGGAAAAAAACCTCAGATACAAATTTTCAGGCTTTGTACTCTCTGGCTAGCTAGTCTGTCTGCCCTCAGGCCTGTAAAAAGTTTGAATCATTTTCAAAAGTTGAATCTGTATAGAATGTTCTGTAAGTTTGCAGGATTAGGCCACGAGTCCATTTTCCACACCACTATCATTCAGTGACTGGAACATCTGAAGAGGGCTGTTTTTATAGTTCTCATAGAACTATTAAAAACACTCTGTGTTCTTCAGCATTGTCATCTTTAAGATTATTGCTTGTAGTGGCTTGATTTTCCATAAAGACTGTTTAGATACATTGTAATAAAAAGAAGATTCCAATAAATAGACCTTATTTGTTATGTAAGCATTTTGAGAATTACAATCTTTAACAGAATTTTACAAGTGGAGAATTCGAGAGGTTTTAAGCAGAAAGAATTTTACTTACTGAAAATAACGTCATGACTAAGTGACAACAGGGAAGCCAGTGCTGCCAGGTTTCTTCTCTTTTTCACAGGCTGGAGTGATGGCTTCCTCCCTTCTTAATTCTTTTTATTAAGATGAGAACATTCTGTCTAAAACAAGCTGTGCATGAAGTTCTGGTGGTATTTTACGCAGTATATAAATACAGTAAATGCAGTGTTAGAGGTAACTGATCTGAATAGCAAGTAGATCTTTGCACAGCTGTCGGGTTTTTTTCCTTACCACATCACCCACTAATTATCCTTCTTACCTGAAAACAATAGGAAGTAAGGAACTGGACCTTACATCTTATTGTATTTTAAATTAGTATCTTAAATTAGGCATCTTCAGTTGGACATCTTTTAGCTAGAGTGATGATTTTTGGATGCCATAACACAAACAGAAGAGTTACTCCTAGACCATTACTTGATTTACCACAAAACGGTTGGATTGGGTTTTTTTGTCTGTAATGGTGTTCATCAGCAAGCTATAGATTCTAGTTTGTGGATTAGAACAGTGCTTAGTCCTACACAAAAGTACTGAAGTTAACAATACCTATTCATAGAATCGTAGGTTCTTGTGTAGCAGATGAAGACAAAGTAATGTTGCAGGAGAAATAAGGCTGGAAAAAATGAGATCAATTTTCTGATTCTTGTCTCATTTGTCAGCTTTGTCAGTATGAGAGACAAAAGATGGTGGTGGTGGGCAAGGTAGGTGATTTTTTGCATCCCGTCTGAACACCCCAGCTTGATGTACAGCTGCACAGACTTTAAATTAAAGAGTACAGTCAGAAACAAAGTACAGGTCTCTAAACGTGCTATTCAAAACAGTACTATTAGAAGAAAATATCTTAATTGTAACAGATTTTAGCAAGTAGTGCTGCTCATGTCTCACAGAATATCACACATCATACAGACTTGTGAAGGTAAATAGTGGAAAATAGGCTATATTAGGCTGTGTTTATAGGCATAGGGTAGTTTTATAGCACTGGGGTAGTTTTTTCAGTTAGTTGTCAAGGATCTTAAAGTCTCCTGGAGGTGGTCTGCCCTGGATGCAGATCCCAAAGCTGCCCATGGGGCAGTAGGTGCTTGGGGCAACAGGGTCAGTTAGCACTCACAGCTGCAAAGGCAGGCCACACAGAGAAAATTGGGAGGTGATTTTGGGTGGGGAATTTAGGGAGATAGGGGTCCTTTCTGGAGTTGGGGTGGTGTTGAGGAGTGGGAAGGGGCTTTGGGTGTGTGAGACTAAGGTGTGTCTTAGGAAGGCAAAGAGGAAGTGGGATGTGGAGAGAGAGCAAGGGGATGTGGGGAGCTGGTAGCATTGCTGGTGAAGAGCAGAAAAAGAGCTACAGGAAAGGAAAGAGCTGCCTTGTATCAATGAATCAAAGCTTCTAATGGCCTGTGCACTAACTAGAGCTGAGCTGCTTTGTCTGGGCTGTCCATCCCAGTTTATCCCTGTTTCCTAGGCTTGTAACATAATGGCTCAGACTCTGAAATACTGCAGGCTGAAAAAGTAGGTTTTATTACTGAGAGGATCATAGGTAAGAATGAGTGAGGTAATAAGACTGCCTTGTATGTAGCTGCTCGCTTGTTGGAGATGAGGTGAAAGTCTTGGCAGCATCACCAAGGTGAAGACACTTTGCTTTTAGTTACATAAAACATTTGCACGAATGGTAGCGTAACAGCTAGAGCCAGGGCAATGTGAAGGCTGATCCAGTTCCTCCTGGAATTTGACTCAAAGGTACCTTGGATTGCTGTAGGCAGCAGCCTGAGACTACAGTCCTGTCGGTAGTGTCCTGGGGCCATAAACAAATGTGTAGGAACGCTCTCCGTTATCAGAACTTGTCTGCAGCATGTCAGAGTCTTGGCTGGACTGCCAGCAGCGCCGAGCGTGGTTTGGAGCGTGCAGAAAGCTGCGAGTCCATGGACAGCAGATCCCGTGCCCACAGCAGATCCTGTGCATCCGTGTCTCACCCAGCAGAGGGCGGCCCTTCTAAGCTAATACAAGCCAGGCTTTATCCGTGACCTAACGGAAAGCACAACGCTTGGCTAACCACCGTACTTTGGAATGCTGTATCCCTGGTCTAAGTTTTGACACAAGCCTGTGCTTTATGTTTCTCAATACCTTATTGCAAGTGTTTGGTAAAAGTGAAACAATGCAAATGACGTTGTGAGCATTTTTTATGGATTGTTATGTCCATATGCAAGTATTTGTATGTATAACACATGCAAGCATGTCAAATCTGATCGGTTCCCTTCCTGCTTCAGACATCATTTTTTAGAAAAAAATGTGTTGTGTTAATAGAAGAACACTGTGAATATGACTGAAAGGAATAGTAGTCTGCAGATTAAATGGACACCACTCAAGATTTTGAAATTTAAATAAAAAGATAAGACAGGGCAATATTTGAAAATACGTGTGCATGCCAGTATCTTTTTTTGACAAGATAATTGATTCTCTCCTGCAGGATAATGAGGAATTCATTATCTCTGTGTGGGTATCTATGCTTTTTTAACTGATAAAAAAGTTCAGTGAACCAAGTTTGGGTTGTTGTTCTTCCTTTGACTATATACATCTGTATTGTGGCCCTATAAACCAAGAAATGTTCTCAAGCCCTTCTGCAATTTTAACAGTTAAGAAGTATATCAACTACAGACTGAAGCTGAATTAGTTCAGAAACACAGGTTTCCATCTCCACTTGAAGTAGTCTGTACCTTTATGACTGCTGCTTTAAATTACATTTAGAACTGACCATTGTTCAAGTAGTCAGAGGCTAAAACTAGGGAAGAAAGGGATTGTTCTAGGTGAAGCTAATCAACCAACTGCAAAACATCAAAAATGTACTGCAGATATTTGGGATTTCATTATTAGGTGCAAGTGGTGTTTCATAGCATAGGAGGATTTTGGTATGTGAAGTATTAAGGAAGAAAAAACTTTTCAATACTATTTTACTGCCTTAAGGAGCAACAAGCAGATCTCAAAGAAATTCTCAGTGTTTTTATTAGAAATTCTCACTGTTGGCAAGAAGTGGGAGGAAAATACTAATCCCCTTCTCTCTTTCTCTTAATGTGTTTGCTTCTCCTTTTACTTTGAATTTATTTCCTTGTAGAAGTTTAGCTGGCAAAGAATGTAACTTCTGTAGGCAGAGGGAAGCAAACTCTTCAGTCGCTGCTCTGTTCCTTTAGCAAGTTTGATCTCCACCAAACACTAAGGCAAAGAAAATAAACTTTACCTCTCTGTACAATTTTACCTCTCTGTGTTCATTTACCCACCTGCCTGCCCAAGAAATGAACAATCCTGATATATTGGAAACCACCTTGGATACAGGCAGTGTTTTGTCTAATATTTTTAGTTCTATAGGGAATTGATAAAAAGCCTCTACAGCCTCAGACTAAGGGTCTTGAAAAGCACCTTTATTTGTGATCCAGCGTGAGCATATAGGAGGTGATGCTGTGCTTGCAAGCAGGCTATTTTTCTTGCACAGGGCTGCTTCTAGAGATGCAGCTCTTTTCAAGGAAAATTTTTATTCTCTGTTCTTTCTGCAGTTAGCCACTTCCCGTATTTGGTTGTTCATGGTGCTTTTCTCATCTTCTGCATGCAGCAGCCAGTGATAGGGACTATTTTAAGGCCTCTTACAATGGTCTTCTCGTTTACTTAGCTAAAATGAGAAAGTTAGTCCCGCACTGGCCACTTGTTAGCTGATGACAACTTTTACTTTGAATCTTGCTCCCATCCCCCAACTGAAATCCCTGGCTCAGCAAATATTTGAACCTACCCAAGTTAATCATGAAACTGAGATCCTTATCTGAGAGAGACGTGCAAGCTACTGAGGGTGGTGGTTTCTTTTTTTTTTTTTTTCACCGTACTGAAGTCAGGTTCACTTTTTAATGATGAACCAGAGTAAGTGGATACCTTCTGCACAGCACAGAGGTTTAAGCAGTTGAGAGAGAAGGCTTGGATTTTCTCACTGCAAGTTACAGCTCTTTTAGGAGTTTTTATGGAACACTGGTTGGAAAGCAGAGCAATCTCTTTTTCTTCATTGCTTCAGAGAAGCCTCCTAGTAAATGGAGGTTTTAGGGTTTATTTTTAAGCAAGATTTTTATAAGAGGAAACCAATGTTGGATCGTATTTTCGACTGTATTAAAAGGGTGATCATCTGCGATGCGTAATTTACAAAGTAAGTGATTTTGAGTTTCTGTGTTTTTTTCATCATCTCATGGAAGTATTGTACTGTAACTGATTACCAGGTAGAGCTTTAAATGTCCTAAGATATATGAATTTAAGTCAAGTACTTCAGTACCTCTCTAGGTTATATACAGAATGGGGAATAGCCTATCTGCCTCCTTTCTTTTCTTGCCTGCAGGCTAGGCTAGTCTGAGCTGAGTACTAACCTGATTATACAAGTTTGTTCAGTCCTAAATTTGGCCACCAGTGAAACCCTAGGGAAGTAATTTTTCCTGAAAGTCTTTATTCAATGGAATAAAAAAAACTTACTGATCCCACATGAGACCTAAAAGCAGCAATGCAGTTTTTGTAGGAAATCTTTGTAACTTAATTTAAATAATTACCTTGGCAACTTAACTGTTTGGGTAGCAGGTGTGCAAAACCTCTAAGTTCAGTAGTTAGACTTGTGTCTGGAGTGATTTTAAGTATCCTATTTCATTTTGGAAATGGAAAGAATCTTTGGAGCATGTCTATCTCAACAGGAAGGGGAGAGTCTACTTCAAAATGAAGTTTCTAAATGTACAAAGCAAACTAGCATGCATCTTTTTGTATATGTTGGTACTCCAGACATGCTCTTGTATGTCGATGCTTGTCTAAAAGAGGTAACCTGCTCAGGGGCACAGACAGTGCAGGGTGAGGGTGGAGGGCAGGGGTGAAATATTTAGAGAGCATATAAATTGTGTTAATTTTTTTTAATGAGTATTTGTGAGGTAGAGCACATTTCAGCTGCTCCAGGATTTCTTATGCTATAAGGCCCAGATAGTTGCTACAGCTAGTCTTTGCTGTAGATATTTCTGGTCTCTGGTTTTCTCCTCCCCATAGATTACAGTGAGTATAAAGTGTTCATATTGCTTTACAGAGCATTCTGCTCTGAAGTTAATAGCCTGTTCTGTCCATGTTTCTTCCAAGAGGTTAGAGAGAGTTACAGTCAGTGATGGAGGGAGTTAAGATGGAATATTTCTAAATGGTTGGAGGTTGCTGATGATATAAAGTCAAGGGGCAAAAGAGACACTGACGAAGGACTCTTGTTTTTAAAAACAATTAACTTGATAAATATATCAATGAGAATAGGGTAGAGAAACTATGTGAAAAGGCAGGTTGAATCTTATTGTATCCTCAGAGCCTTTTTTATGTTCAGCAAAACCACTGTTCAAGATCTTGCTCAGTTTTTACTTTCTTCCATGGTTTTAATGAATCTGCTGAATGTGAGATTACAATATTTGGGGTTTCAATTTCAAAATTAATTAATCTAGATTGATTTGAATTGTGTATTATTACATAATGGTATGAGAGGAAGACCTCTCTGCAGTAAGCATGTTTTAAATAATAATCTCAACTCTATCAGACCTGTGTGCCCATAAAAATAGTAGAAATATGTAGAGTTTAAAAACATAATCCATATTTCATTATGTGTATATATACGTCTCTCTGTGTGTTTGTGTAAGATGAGTGTGTAATGGATATACACACAGAGTCATGCTCTTCTCTAATGGCATCTCTAATATGTGTAGTAGGTAGAATCCTTTTAAATTTTTTTGAATGGCAAACTTGAGGCATTTAAGCCAGAGAATGCACCTGAGATGTGACCGACCTGCTTCTGAAGGGAGCTGCCCTGTGTGTGAACGTGTGTTTTGTGCGCGTGTGTGTAAGAGCTACGTGCTGCAGCATATCAGCCTTTTGTCATCCTGCCAGGATTGGACTGTACCATGCTGCAAAGTCAGGAAAATGAGCCAGGAACATGGGCAAGGAGAGCAGAGTTGCTCCTTTTGTGTGTAATACCAGCTTTATATTGCAATTCTGCTAAATGTAGATTCTTCCCAAAACTGAAATTGTTTTAAGATTAATGTAGAACAAAATGAGGAAGCAGGAGTGGTTTGGTGACATTATTTTGACATGATTGGCTGAGGATTATGATGTAATAGGTTACAGTGCAGCCCCTTATAGGTTTTAAAATGAATTCCAAGACACCATTACAAAGACAGCCTGACTCCTTTCTTGTATCTGAGCTTACTCAGTGAAACTCATACAAATGTACAATACTGTTTGGAATATGGAAGAACTGGATATAGAATATCCTAAGACAGATATAAATTGTGGCACAGACTTGATGTTTTACATAGAAATGGATCCACCAGGTAAAACTGCAGTCTTATTATAGAAGACTTAATTAATTTTGGTCTTTACATTAGCTGTTAAAAAAAATCTTACTGGATATGTGGGATTTCTTTACTTTGTTATTGATACAAATAATTTTCCTTTTTTCATAAATTAGAATAAAATTTTGGATTAGTGCATGGTTGTAGTAATTAGAATCTTGAAATATTAAAATACCTGTCTGGTTACTTAATTGAATTTTTACTGAATTGACCGGTTTCTGTTTTTATTTTATTATGTCAGATGTAGTTCTAGTCCTGCTATTATATCATTAAAAATTTGTATTTCTATTTTTGCTCTCTCTGTTCCACACTGTGCCTAAAAGGAGATGCTGTAGTAACACTCATATTTCCTGAAACAGTGATTACAAACCATTTGCTTGGATTGTTTTAGGAAAAAACATTTTTAAAATCTAGCAATACTAATTGAATGCCTGTTATAGCATCATTTTGTTCATGTCATATGAAAGTATTATGCTATCCTGATATTCCTTGCAACTTTAAAACATTGTCTTTTGAGCCTGGTCATAATATACAGGACAGGAATGATGTACTTACTGGAGAAGTGAAAGAGCTGAGTTGATTTTTAATCCTGATTCCAGTGTAGTCCCCCTCGTTACTAAGTCAGTGCTGCAGTATCTTCTCTGGCACCCACTGGTATACATATGCAGCTTTGACATTGAAAAAGCTGGGGGGGGGAGCAGGGGGGGGTGTTTTTAATCAGTCCTGGCATTTGGAACACAATTTATTCTGCAGAATACTAAGATTAACACAAGGGATATTTGGGTCACAGATGGGTTTCTTAAACTGTTGGGTTTAGTTTTTTGGTGGTTTTTTTGCAAATCATTGCACAGAATGCTGAGGATTACAAAACCCTGATTCTTCTTCAAATATACTGTACTGCTATGGGCTTGCATCTTTTATTACTCAGCTTCTAGGTAAGAAAACAGCAAAATTCCTCTAAGACCATTACGTAGAAGGATTAAAAAAAAAGTGGCATGTTTTATTACTTGTGTTCACCTGAAGATGGTGAAAGGAGGTAAAAGCAAACTTCAGATTTCTTTTTTCTCAAATGCTTTCTTCACAGGGGCAGGAGTTGAGTATGGTGTTATACTCTGCTTAAAATTAAAATATATTATTGCAAAATAACATCATTTTTTCAAACAGTACAACTTTATTTTGAACTATTTCATTTTCAAGTATCTTGATTCCTGTAATGTCTTTTAAAGACTGTTAATGGTAGACAACTCTGTTTGGCAACCAGTTCTTTTTTTTAATACACTCATAGATTTATAAAATTGTTTAATAATGTGTAATTTCAAGGAATATATGGTCATGTTTTCAGTGAGTTACAACTTTTCTTCCCTCCTTTCATTTGCAGCACTGCCTCCTAAGCCACCGAAACCTAATACCGTAACTAACAATAGCATGAATAACAACATGTCATTACAAGACGCTGAATGGTACTGGGGGGATATCTCAAGGTAAATCACCTCAGGACATGTATTTCCTATGTTTGGCTTTATGTTATTCTTGCTGTGCTATTCTGTGTATATGTATTATGCTTTGAGTGTAGAAAATTCGCTGTTGTAAGAGCCGTTTTTAGGATAGTTTCCACTACAAACATATTACAGTTGGTTTAATTCCAAACATGACTAAAAAGTTACTGGCAGTCAGTTAGAATGTAGTATGCAAAATGATTGTTCTGTTACTTTAACACAGTTATATGAAATGCTAGCATGAAAAGATAGCACTAAGAAAGAAATCATTTTCTTCTTGTCTTTCATTCAGAACCTCAACTGTAGGCACAATAGTTAGCAAGTGAGACTAACAAGTGCCATGTATTAGCAACATTTTTATCTGCACTATATATAGGTATATTAGACCAGCACTGGCTGCTCCAATTGTACAGGCTTGTACGAACAAGCAGAAAGACCTTTGCATGAATAATAATTTTGTCCAGCAGTGAGAGTGCAGAGTATGCCATTTTTTATCCCACTTGTTCTCTAACAATTTAAAATAAGCTATTAAATAGTTGTATTAATATGGAGACATAGTAGGCTTCTAAAACTCACTTAATTAAAAACATTTGAATTTGAATTTAGATTACCGTGGCAGAATAAATGTGTGAGAACTAATTGAAATTATTGGTTACTTTTGCTTTCATTTTAGGGAAGAAGTAAATGAGAAGCTTCGAGACACAGCAGATGGTACCTTTTTGGTACGAGATGCTTCAACCAAAATGCATGGGGACTACACACTTACACTGAGGTAAAACTACTTACGTTGGGTCTGTAATACTCGATAGTAAAATGCAATACCTGCACTTAATGTAGAGTATTCTTTAGGAAATAGTACTTGAAGCATGCCTAACTTTTCAATATACTTTATTTGCAGGAAAGGAGGAAATAACAAATTAATCAAAATTTTTCATCGGGATGGAAAATACGGTTTTTCTGACCCATTAACTTTCAACTCTGTGGTCGAGCTAATAAACCACTACCGGAATGAATCTCTGGCCCAGTATAATCCTAAACTGGATGTAAAATTACTCTACCCAGTTTCTAAGTACCAGCAGGTAATTTAGTTTATTTTCTTTGCATTTCACTTAAATACAGAGAAATTATTGCAGCACTTCCGAACATGAAGAACTTCAGCTCTGTTAATGTTTGAAAAAGCAAGTGGGTACAAAACCTGATATTTTTGTGTAAAGCCAACTCCACACTATGCATGTAAATATTTAGAACTTTAAATACTGCAGATACACTGTTAAGAAATAAACATCTTTGTAAGTAGCCCACTCAATGGTGAGATATGTAATTTTCAGTATAAAGCTAAACACTTGCAATGCAAAATTCCTTTTTGTCATTAATTTCTCATTTGCATATTATGCATTTAGCATATCTCCATATTGGTGAAAGAGGATTCACATTTCCATGTAATTATCTAAGCATTTTTAAGCAGTTTTATCCGGAAAATCTGTGCAATGGAATTGTCTCCTTACAGAATGTCTTTCTTTCTGCTCATCATTCCAGGATCAAGTTGTAAAAGAGGACAGCATTGAAGCAGTGGGAAAGAAATTACATGAATATAATACCCAGTTCCAAGAAAAAAGCAGAGAATATGACAGACTCTATGAAGACTACACAAGAACATCTCAGGTGAGCTGGATTTGAACTAAAGGGAGAGTGGAAGACTTTGTAGATATTGAAAATATTATTGTGAATTCATACTGTTATTTTCCTACTCCTCTCGTCCACCACCACTGCATTTCCCTGATGTGCTCGCTCAGAACAGTGCAATTGCTTACTCATGTTTGAACAGCCACCACCTGTAAACTAAGCCACCCTGTGCCCAAGTCTGAGAGCTCCATCCAAAGCAAGTACATAACTATCTTGATTTACCACCACTTCTGCATACTGACCTCATCAAGCTGAGTTATGGTTTTCAAGGCATATTTTCAGGGAAGCATTGCATTTTATTGTGAGTTTTTCAAGGGTCTGGTTTACCTATGCAGGACAAAGAGATGATGTGTGTAGATACAATGCAGGAATGAAAAGCTGCCTCTGTCCTTCTTTCAGCCTAATCAGTTATTAGCCACGCCTTAAAGTGCCAGTAAATTAGTGCAGTTTTACAGACCCAGAATCAAGACTGCTTCTTAAAGTGTGCAGGAAATATGCCTAAAAATAATTGAAGAAAATTGGAGAATTGCTGGCAACTTGAACTAATGACTTAAGACTTGGCTATCAACTAGGTATGTAGAGGCAGGAGGATAAACTAGATAACCTCCTGAGACCTGTCCAGGACACCTTTATTTCAGAAAGCCAGGTGTGCCTCTAAGGACCTAAGTTGGTACAAAGGGCAGAGTGCACTGCTGTAAGATTCTAATAATCAATTTATTTATACAAAGTAAAGATTGTAACTGGTTCATTTTTAGCAGTTCTACTTCTTGATAAACCTCATCATGGAAATCTTACCAGGTAGCCTTTTGCACAGGCCTGTTGTCTCTATGCCATACGGCTCCGCAGACAGAATATGTTTTGGTAAAGGGATATTGAAAGGATATTCTACAATATACTGAAGTGTTTCTGTGATACAAGCCAATAAATCTTCCCCTTTGTCTGATAACAACTGTAATAATGATTATTTTATTTTCAGGAAATTCAAATGAAAAGAACAGCCATTGAGGCATTTAATGAAACGATAAAAATATTTGAAGAGCAGTGCCAAACACAAGAAAGATACAGTAAGGAATACATTGAAAAATTTAAACGGGAAGGAAATGAAAAAGAAATACAAAGGTCAGTATTTTATTTTGCATATCAAATTGTATGATTTTTGAAAAAACAAACAATGCCAACTATAGGTCTGCCTAAAACTGAAGAAAGATGACAAGTTTGAAGTTGTTCAGTTGTAAGCAGAGAAGCCTCAAACAGGGTAGATGTGAACTGGAAAAATGTATAATTACATCTAGGGAAATAATCTGTTCTCTTAAGTATCTCCACCTCTGAATAACAGATTATAAAATTATGAATAAGAGATCAGAGTGTAACCTACCACATTGTTCCATCTAGAATCATGCACAACTATGAAAAACTGAAGTCTCGGATAAGTGAAATTGTGGACAGCAGGCGTAGATTAGAAGAAGACTTAAAGAAACAAGCAGCTGAATATAGAGAGATAGACAAGCGTATGAACAGCATTAAGCCAGACCTCATACAGCTGAGGAAGACAAGAGATCAGTACTTGATGTGAGTATCATGAATTGACAAATTTTAAGCTGTTTGGTTTTTTAATGGTATCCAACTTTCATGACAAAAAATTAATTTTATTTGCAATTATTGTCCAGGTGGCTGACTCAAAAAGGTGTTCGGCAAAAGAAGCTAAATGAATGGCTTGGAAATGAAAATGCAGAAGAGTAAGTACTGGAAGATTTAGGTATTTCTGCTGTTTCAAATCATCTAAATACAAAAGTGAGATAAAGCATATTTAAGTCTTGGACCACACAAAGGAAATCTCAAGCCTGCAGTAGATCTGCAGTAACAATGCACACTGTTAAGACATGACAGCCTACATAATACAAGTATTAGAAAGGATGTTCTCTCACCCTCTACTTTCTTCCTTTTTTTAGGGAAGTGCCTAATCAAGTTACTGTAGCAAAGCACTGAAATGTAACCTGTGTCTTTTTTCTTACCAGCCAAATTAAGTTCATAAGGTGTTAGTATCTTGGAGAGATGTCATATGGATGGATAAATTGTTCAGAAAATCTCTAGGCATGAGCAGGCGTTTTCCAAATCTCAATTGTGGGTACCATGATGTTATCCAGTATAGTGGTGCCCACATCATTGTGTCATATTGCTGTTGGAGATTATAAATCTGTATATGTTGAGGAATATCCTTCTCTGGTTTTGTAGTCTATTTTATTTTTCTGGAAAATGGATAGTATTCTGTCATTTCAAACAGTTTACTGCAGGTTCTGACAGGGGCTAGGCTGATGAATACATTTCATTTCATTCCTGGGAAAAAAGGCAAAAAGTGCTTGGGTTGTGCAAACATAGACCAAATTTAAACAAAAGCAAGACACAAAATAGTATCTGAAGCTTAGTAACAGTGAAAAATGAACAAATAGAAAAATCAAAATTGTCTCAGTAGTATTTGTATCAACATTTTCTGCCTGGTAGTTTCTTGTGCATGCCTTTTATGCTGCCTGGTTGAATATACAGTGAAAGCGGAATAGACAATGACTCTAGTGGATTTGCGTTCTGGCCTTGTCCCCATTTATTTTAATTTGGCTTGGTTTATTGAGTCTCCTACTGTTATCCTGGAAATTGTGCTTATCGCTGTGGTAGAAGCTGAAGATAAAAATGACATACACTTTTTAAAGCCATGTTATTCTCTCAGTCTTAGCACAACTCAAAGATGATACGTTGTAAAATACATAGGCATCTGTCCCCACTAGTGTTTCTATCGCTTGAACAGTAGACAAAGAACAATGCCACTCTGTGGGTTTAGTGTAGCATCAAAATAGTAAGTGAAACTGTTTAAAGAAAATCTTCATTTTCTCTCACTCTGACACTCTTTGCCAGCAAGTCTAGTAACTGCTGAAAAATTAAACTTTTAGAATATGGTTTTTTTTCTGAAGTTGTATTGCAGAAAAAAATCCCCCAATATAATAAGCAGGATGAAAAACAAGAATTGCTTTCTCTAGATGCTGGTTGAAAACAGAGCCACTACTGAATGTATGTGAATGTCATGCAGGTCAAAAGAGTGATGGGATAAGGGACCCAGAGAGAGTGTTATCTGAAACAAAAGAACCCTTTTTCTTTATGAAAAATTGAATTCTGTATGAGATTGCTGATTTCTGTAGACTTCTTTGAGAATATTCAGACAGAACCATGGATGAGTGAGAAGTCATCTTTTCTTATACCAAGGAAAACTAATTAAAAGCCTGTTGCAGAGAGAATAAGTGCATTAGCGTAACACAGACTGATTGCAAGCTGAGCAGGACAGGCAGGGCCAACCAGTGGAGGCTGTTGTGGGAGTGGGGAGCTCTGGAGCTGCAGAATTCCGAAGTGATGTCCACACAGCTGAACTAGATCCTTCTTTTTTCATGATGGGCTTTAGCTCAGATGGTTCTTTGTAATTCTGAATCAGCTTTATAGTTGGTGGCTGATTTAACAGAGAAGCATATATTGCATGCTATTCTCATAATCTGCTTATAAGGGGAGAGAGAGAGACAGACAGAGAGAGAAAGCACTACTGCACTATTGTACTACTGCACCTTTTCACAAAGCCATCTCCCCTATAAATAATTAATATCTCCCTGTGCAACTGCTGGGAGGTTCTCCAAGCAGCAGCTGTACTTGATACATTGCATGATTTTTCACTGCTGACCAAGTGTTCTGATCTTTGGAAATGAAGCTGACTCAGAGGGTACTGATTTTGTTGGACTTGCTGTTTACCAAAACAGTGAGCAATGGCAGAAGTACTGAAGTGCTCAGAGCATATTCTGAAAAATAACACATCATCTTTTTATATTCTTCCTAAAATTTACGTGAGTGTTCTTCAAAGAAACAAGAAACAGGGCTTATATTTTACTTTTATCCAGTCATTTAAATGGTGCAGTATTACTTGGTTTAAATCCCTAATTTTACCAGGGAAATATGTAATATGGAATAAAGACTACTTAATTGGTGGATTTTGTTCTGTGCTTCATAAACACATTTTTTCTTTTCAACAGCCAATACTCTATGGTAGAAGATGATGAGGACTTGCCCCATCATGATGAGAGAACATGGAATGTGGGAAATATCAATAGAAGCCAAGCTGAAAACCTGCTGCGGGGAAAACGAGATGGAACATTCCTTGTTCGAGAGAGCAGCAAACAAGGCTGCTACGCCTGCTCTGTTGTGTATGTACCCTAATTTGTGAATGATATAACCAACATGTGAGCTTGGGGCAGATAGACACTTGCATATGCACCATTCCTCTTTGACCTTTGGGCTTAGAAGCAGGTCACAGAGTCCTGAGGCCATTGTTGTTGCTGCTCCATTTCCTACACAGCTCCAACCTGTGCCACTCCCACAGAGGAGCCTCACTCAGAAGAGAAACCAAAATGTGTGCACTCCTTTCTGTGCAGTTGCTAAGTCCTGCCTATCTCCTGTCTCCCTAAGATAGCATGACATCATGAATTTGGACTAAACCTAGGTTTTTACCATTATCCCACCACAGAAGAGAAGAATTCTATGTACTGACTAGCATCTTAAGATTTATTGCTAATACCTTATTTTCTGTCTTAATTTTACTGTACTCACAAACTAAAAACTGGTTGTTCGGTTTTTTTTTAGGGTGGATGGCGAAGTAAAGCACTGTGTGATAAACAAGACACCTACTGGGTATGGATTTGCAGAGCCATATAACTTGTACAACTCGCTCAAAGAACTGGTGCTACATTACCAACACACGTCACTTGTGCAGCACAATGACTCTCTCAATGTCACACTCGCCTACCCAGTATATGCACAGCAGAGGCGATGAAGATCTTAATACTCTGGGTTGTTTGGGGTTTTTTAAAATAAATGATTTGGCAACATTGAGGCCTCTGGAGAGAAAAGGCTCCTTTCAGCTTTACTCAAGAATTTGCAGTATGAAAGCTATCAGTCTTCAAATGGGACTAGAGATTTCCTTCACAACTGCAGAGGGAGAGATCACAGTGTTATGCTGTGAATGTATGTTTGTAATCTGAAGTGCTTTTTTTTTTTTTTAATTATAAAAGAAAAAACACAAGAGAAAAATCCAAACCTGATCTCCCTGCAGGGACATAGAGGCCTTTAAGCATGGTGCTTGTTTACGACCACTTCTGAAGCTTTACCAGCTAGAACATTGGATTATCCAGACACAAGGTATAAGAGGTCTGTGTCATTCAGTTATTGGCATTTTGTGGTCACGATCTGACTTGGAATGGTGTTGCTGTACTCAGTGGATCCAGACATACAGCATTGTGGTTCTATTTTGGTTTCTGGTGAATGATATGTAGCAGAGTGGCACTTTCATTTCTAAGGGACACTTTAAAAGGACTTCAGTTACAGTATGTTGTTCAGAGTAATTGTAATAGCAAAGTGCCAGGAAGTGTTTTGCTTGGATGATTAAAAATCCTGTTTTAAGAATATATTTAAGACTGAAGAAAACAGGATTTTCAATGGCATACAGTGTATAATAATGTACATAGTACTGGATGACTAACTATCATTGATGGAAACTGTCAATACCAAACTGCTTCGTTTTTTTCCTTTTCTGTTTGCTAAAAGCTGAATTCTTAGACTATGCTATGCAATACTGAATTTTCTTTAGGCTGTAGTCTTCTCTCAAGCATATATACAGATTAAGCTTGTTTTTCTTGGGTTTTTTGTCTTCTTTTTTTAAAATTTCTTTTGCCTAAGGATATTTTTCCTGGTGATTATTTTTTGTTAATAATTTTCTTGTTTGGTTTGTTTTTTGGGGTTTTTTTTGTTTTGTTTTGTTTTGTTTTAATGTACAGAGAGCCAGCAACAGTTGGCTTGAGAATTAAAACTATGAAATACTTTACAATTTTCTTTGTATAGAATATTGAGCTACTAGCTCAAAGTTTAAAAATTTCATAATTTTTTTTTGACTAAATATTTTGTTGGGCAGTGCCTGATAAGCTTCAAAGCTGCTTTATTCAATAAAAAATATATGAACATTACAAAATATCACTGAGTCCAACAATACTGTTTCAGAGATATCTTTAGAATACGGTACCATGCTACATTTGCTTCTTGAAGCATTTTGAGCTTCTGTCATGATTGTCTTTGTATTTGGAAGACAAGAAAAATAGTGTATCCTTCTTTGATAGTGACTGCAGAAAAAAATGGGGATATTTTGCTACTGCAGTGTAGAGTGTAGATAGTTTGGATCTCAGAATGAATCCACCTTCACAGTAAATAAATGACTTCTTGACCTCCTGTGACAGAATTTTTGTCAGCCTGTAAAGGTATTTTCATTTCACATGAAGGAGTTTCTCTAATCTGTTGCCTAGGTTTGTTTTTTTATTAGTATTGTGGAAAAAAAAAAGCTACCACCTCCACTGAGAATATTTGGATATAATATAGTACTAATTAAGACTGGAAAATGTCTTTTTTGAAAATGATTAGGCTATGATACGTAGGCTGAGGCAGTATCAAAGTGGACATTTCCATAATTTCAGGGCACCAGAGACTTACAAAATAATGGTTCAGTTAAAGGAACCAAATATGTAAATCCCACTAAAATGGAGTTACTAATAATTCTGGGATAGTTCACTGTCAATGATTTTCAATGGTTATTTATTGTCCTGACCACTGAGGAAATTGACACATTGCAAATCAATAAAGTAATGAAGTTCAGAGAAATCTTGACTGGAAAAGATTGACTAAGTCAACATATGAAATTATTCTTCCCCCAAGATGCAAAAGACAAGATCCATTACTATTAAAGAGAGTTGCACACACAGTCAAAAGAGTGAGACCCATGGAGTTCTCTCATAATAGCTCTGGTTAGAGATCCTTGTGTTTTATTTCAAAGTATGCAATGCTTTACAAACTATTGGAAATAATAAGAAGAAATTTGTCAGTCTCCAATAATCTTTATATTATCTTTTCATTTTTACATTGTTATTTCAGTTCTGAGGCTGTAAGGCTTTTGATTTTATTTTGATTTTGTGATTTTTTTGTTTGTTTGTTTGTTTGTTTTTATTTTTGTTTTTTTGGTGGGTAGTCATTACTTTCCTATAGGTGTATTTTCTTACTAGAATTTGTATCAGGAAACAAGATTCAACAAATATTGTTTCATGATAGTCATCACTTAGAAATTATTCTGAATATTTTTCCTGCATAGAAGTTTAGTCTTCATGCCTTCCCTTCCTCATTCCACACTTTCTTCAGGCCTGTAGGACCATGTAAATCTGTTATACTAATAACTGGTTTATACTATGAAAAACACCAACAATTACTCTAGCACGCCAGTTATACTACTGGGCTTGAAGTTACAGATTAGTTCAATATACAGCAGTTTAACACTTGTAGCAATCCAAGATATTCTTCGGACATATATTAATTTCTGAATGTTAAATATTTTAAGAGTAAAATCGTATTTTTTTCTCTGTAGGCAAAATATATGTAACCTGAATTGATGTTTCACGTAGCATTTGTCAAGAAATTTTGTCATAGTTAAAGCACTTGGATCTGATTTTCCTTATATTAAGAAAACCCCTGCTATGTCAGTGGGCCATATCCTTAGCACGCCCAGCCCAGTAGGGACTATAATTCGTTCCTGTGTGCTGTGCAACTTCTCTTTGTGTGTGGCTGTGGCAGAAAAAAAAATAGCGTGTGTGCAGATTTGACACTTGCTTTTCTTGCACAAGCAACAATGAGAAATAAGCACTATGTTGTAAGGATGAGTGCTTAGGGCTTCTTAAGGGGATGTTCTGCCTACACAGGGTCTGTGCAATTTGCAGGGATCATTTATGCCCTCAAATTGGCATGAGTGGGTTTTCTTTGGTACTTACATATTGTGTGGCCTCTGCATTTCTCTCCCTCTCTAATGCACAGAGCTAAGTCCTGCCAAAGGCCCTATTCACTGCAGAGTTGTTTGTCTTTAATGTACCATATTGTTCACTCCACTTTTGATTTGATCTCAGACTACTATATACAGAAAAAAAGCATGGGGATATAAATGAAGAAACACAGTGTTTTTCTGTATTTCTATTGATGCATAGTTTTTTCATCTAATATAATTCATGGATGGGCTTTGTTCTGTTACTTTTTCTTTTCTTTTTTTTCTTTCTTTTGTTTTTCTGGTTTGGGGAACGTTTTGTTTTATTTTAAATCCCTGAGTTATGCTGCACTGCAGCATCTCTTTCACAAGGCCTTTGAAAGGCATGAGACATAGCAAAGAGAACCAAAACTCACAAGCAAAATTAAGAGCTTCTGATTTACTTAAGTTGAAATATGAATTTGAATGGTTGGGGATGTGTATCTGTGCATACATGTGCATACTTGCTGTGTTTATGTATGAACAGTTCCCAGTATTGGTGCATTTTCACAGAACATGATCATTTTGCTGAATTTAGTAAGTGATATCATTAACTTTGTTTGAAGACGCACACATGCACACTAGACCTCTGTGGGTGCAGCATGTTTCCAGATACAGTTAGAAAACTGAGTTTCTGTGTTGTTGGATAGTTTCTTTTAAAAAAAAAAAAAAAAAAAAAAAAAAAAAAAGAGCTTGTCTGTATGGTTCCGTTATCTTGTCAAGCAATCTATAAAACCAAATCTTCAGATTTTCTATTTGGTGTCAACTGTTCTGTAGTGAAAAAATGGCTTTGTCTTGTAATTGGCAATGAAATAATAATGCTTGGGAAAACATTCAGATGCTTCTAATGGGGAAAACTTCTGCCGATTTTCACACAGTGCTTTTGCTATGCATGGTATTAAGTTGGGAAAGTGAATCCTGATACTGTTTTTTTCAGGGTCACTTTAGAAATGGGCAGCTCAAAGCATAATGCCTCCCATGGGACAAGGTTACAAAGTGCAACATTTTATGCAGAATCATGTTCTGGTTATTGCAGTTGGGACTAAACTGTAGGAGTTGGTAAGGTTACATTGCACTTGTCCTGATGAGACTGCATTAGCTGCCCAAGATGCTGCTATTTTTTTTTTTTTAATTCTTGTTTTTGAAAATAAAGCTCTGTTCTGTTACATGTCTTTAAAACATTAAGATTACTCTGTTTTAAAATTGTTGTTGAGGAGGTGGAGGGTAAAGCAGATTGTAAATTGCCTTTACAAGGCAACAGTGAAAACATGCCTCCTTAAAATTTTGTTTAAGCTGTAGAGTTGATGGAGCTGTGTCTTGTTTTTGAGTTGCTTTAAAAATTGTAATAAGTCTTCAAGCAGAATAAAGGTTGTTTTGAAACTGCAATTCAGTTGTTGAGGCTGCAATAAGGACTGCGATGTCGATTTACCAGCATCCTTGGCTAACTCTTCCTGTCTATATGTGGCCTTCTTTGAAAATGATACCCAAATGCTCTTATTATTAGAGGAACTAGAAAGCAAATAGTTTTCAGCCATTTTGTGTCTTGAACCGAATGAGGTAGTTGAGTAGCTCCAGAATAATCTCGTGTCAAACAGTGCTAAAATGACAGTTTTTCTCATCTCATACTATTGCAAAAGGAGTGCAATACTCATGGTCTGTGATCTGCCTCTTGCAGTGCAGATAAAGTTATGGTTCTTCTGAAAAGAGTGTGAGTTTTTTCACTGATTTCCATGAAGCCAGCCTGTCAGCCTTTGCAACTGAAAGTCATTTACCAGCTTCATGTCTGCATCTCATTGTAAAAGCCAGCATGGGACTGACGAAGAGAGAGGAAGTATGGGGGGGGATTGAGTAAGACCAATTGTGAACATTGTTTGCTTCTCCTCATCATTGGTATATGGTATCTGACTTCTTCCAGCCCATTCATATCTTGCCCCAAGAGAAGTCCTCTGGGGAAGTCACTCAGCTACTCTAGAAGAAGGAAGAGATTCCTTTTCCCATTCTGTCCAAGGTTTGCATTCTAAAATTTGCTTACATACTACTCACACTAATGTGGAAATACAAATACCCTCGACTGAGGTACTCAGCACAGACTTGAACAATTTTAACAACCACAACATTGTTACTGGCCCTTAGAGATTCTTACAAGAAACTTAGACTAAGAGCTATTACTGTATTTTTAGCCTGCTTAGTAGCAAGTGGGGCTAGATCTCCAGCGCTTGCATCTGTTGCAGTTTTTCTCAGAAGGCTGATTCTTTTATGCTGACACCGAGTTTACCTTGCTCCTGTCCCCTGAATCGATGTTGAGGACCACAAAGTCTTCCTTAGCCACAGAGTCATCATTGAAAAATAAGGTGAGCTAGGTGATGAATCATGCCTCATCTACCATCATCTGTTGGAGAGAAATTAAGAAAGATGGATCATAATCTGCAGAAATCTATGGACCGGCAGATTTCTTGCCAGTATCATACATTGTATGCAAATCACTCTTGGCAGGCTAGAAAAGTAGTTTGCAAAAATGCCATTCTATTTTTGCTGTCTGCAGACAAATACTCCCCCACTTTCCCTCTCTGCTTTCTTGCTAAGCTTTGATGGTCATAGAATCATAGGGAATATGAAAAACTGCTTAAATCTATCTTTGTGCAGATGCAAGTGGGTGTGATATTTTCAAAGGCTTGGGAATGCTTGTGGGCTGGGGTTTTTTTCTCCTGAAGTTGCTTGACTCGTGCAAAGTTGTGTGCGAGTAACTTCACACAGATCCCTTTACTGAGCTGTGAAGCCAAAAAGGGAAGGGAAAGTTTTGAAACTCTCTGTCGCCATTTCCGTGGCTCTGCACAGACTAACAGGTACTCCCAGGGCTGCAGGTGGGGACAGCCAGGCACAGAAGGGCAGGAAGGGGCAAGGAGAGCAACTCTTCTGAAGCCCTGGGACACCTATCACTGCCCATAATGGCCCTCCCAGCCGTCATGGGGAAGAGCCCCTCTTGTTCTTACGGGGACTCTTTTGAGATGATTGCCATTAGGATACACCTAACATTTACCACAGGGGCCCCATTCCCTCATTTAGAGGGTGCAAACTGAGGAAATGGCAGACAGCAGGGACTTGCCAGCATCCCTGACTGGAAGGAAGGCTAAAAATAAGTGGTTTTTCTTTCCCTGCAGGACAGCTTGCGTGGGAGCAAGGTCAGACATGCTTCCAGACAGACGTGGGCTGTGCAAGAGGCACCAGGCCTTTCCTATTGCCTCTAGTACAACAAAAAGCAGGAACAGTGGGAGCACTGCGTGGTTCTGGTGTTTCTATTTTTTAATCCCTTTGAGGACCTATGTCCTCAAATACACAGACCTCGATAAAGAGAAATTCTGTTGGGACCTTCTAGATAAACAGATATTAATTGATCAGCCACTATTTAAACTTTGGATAATCTTTGCAGGGACGAACTTTTTGACCTCTGATCAAGCAATCAGATAACCAGAAATGCCCTTTTTTGAAAAAGCAGGGTTTTATCCATGGGTATTCCAGGGCTAGTTGTCTGCCAGAACAGCATTGCAAGGACATCACTCGTGCCATTCTGTCCTCTATGAAGAAATTACCTTTGCATACTAAAAATGGAGGCATTTAGGGCTACTGATTTAAATGTGCAAATATTGACAGGAGTAAAATTTAACAGGGAGCACACACAAGGATCTAAAACCTGCCATTCTTAGATCTTTGAACAAAAAATATTGACGAAACCAGACATGAATATAGTT
Source organism: Corvus kubaryi (assembly GCF_017639235.1). Taxonomy (NCBI): domain Eukaryota; kingdom Metazoa; phylum Chordata; class Aves; order Passeriformes; family Corvidae; genus Corvus; species Corvus kubaryi. The sequence goes on along the minus strand of NW_024581096.1, from coordinate 1,243,190 downwards.
AATTCAGATGATGATTTCACTGTAGTGTGTCTGGTATTCCTAACACATTAGAAGACTGTAGCCTGAGAAGAAAGATAATGAATTCATACCTGAGAGCATTTCATCCTCTATAAATGTTTGTTTTCTACATGGTTTACTCTTTTTCCCCACAAATCTTGTGCTTGGTATAAAACAAATATTGCTGGATTCATCTTTATCATATTTTTTTTAAATTGTAACTGGCAGAAGTCCTTTAGCAGAGTCATCCTTGGGGTGTTAGGTGAAACAGACACACTGACAGCCAATGCCTAGAGTCAATTCCATAGGGAACCAACCGTGTGTCTTGCCTTCCCAGTACCCATGGCAGTGGTTCATACAGGTGATGGGTTTCATGGGCCCTCATGCCTGTCACTGCACTCAGGGTAATGAGGAGTAATCTTTACCTATCTAAAAGGTATAGCAACTCTTAGTAGCTTGTTTGTCACAAGGCTGAATGGGAGTGGAGACCTCAAAGAGCATGACGTGGAAATGAGAGGAATGCAAATCAGCAGGTGTCAGGACTGGAGCCAAACCAGGGAGCAGAAGCGAGAGGAACAGCTTTGCACTCTCACTGCAGACTCTGAGCAAGGATCCAGACTGCACCATCCAGTTGCCTTCCACCTTTCCTGTGAAACCCCATGATGGAGTGGCTTTGGGTAAAGGCTGCCACTTAACATCAGCTGTTTGCATGCTCATGCAATTTGCAGCTCTTCCTTGCTTCAGAAAGACAGTGAGTTTGAACATTTAGAGGAGGGATTAATCTCATCTAATTTTAAGCACGTAAAGAAAGGTTTGTCATCAAAGGTGTCTGGCAAAACTCTCTTCAGAGAGAGCCAGGCAATTCCCCAGAGTGATTCACCCCACCTACCTCAGGCACTATTCTTAGGATGCAGTGAATCACTCTATGGAATCATTCCATTGACTGGAGGGAGAGCCCAGGCAAATGGCTTATGCTAGATGTGCACCTTTAATGTGGCTAAGGTTAGATGAACTCAGTCTCTTCCCTGCTGATAGGCAGTTCAGTTTTAATCTTTCCTGTACCAGCTGCAATGTCTCCTGCTCATAAGCATAATGATAAAGGACAATTAATTTGGGTCTGGAATTTCAATTGGTTTATAGAAAGTGGGTTTTTCATAATTACTGCAAGGGTAACAGACAGGTTCAAAAAGATGCTGGCCCATATCTTCCTTGGAGATGTAATGCTGGACTCCACACAGAGGAATCCAGATAAGCAGTAATGCCATGATACTGCTGCCTTCTCTGACTGTTCCAGGGAAAAACCTGGCACTGCCTCAGACCTGGCTTATCAGTGCCTTCCAACAGCCTGTCTGTGTGAAGGCTACAGACCTGTCTTTTGAGGAATAATTTGGTCTCTTTCCAGCCATGCAGTAACTGAAAAGACATGGGTGAAGAAGATGCTGCTGTTTTTTCCAAGTAAGATCAGTTTGTTAGTCACCACATCTATATTTCCTTTCTTATCCGGGGGAAATTTAAGGAATTTTACTTTCTTTCCTTCCAGCTGGTCCATAGCCAAGACCACTTTACTTTGTGACAGTAAAACTAAGATAGGAAGTACTTCAGTCAAATTACCTTCCAGTCAGAATGAGTTCTACCTCAGGGCAGCAGAGCTGTGTGAAATCCCCCAGACATCTACTACATGAAAAATTCAAGAAGGTGGCAGGTCCTGTGGTGGTTTTTGGGTACAAGAGTATATGCATACCTACACCAGTTAAACTAAACCTCTCAGTGCAGAGTGTTCTACTGGGAAGAGTCTGTGGACTGCCTGGCAAATTTCCCCATCCACTGAAATGGAAGATCAGGCCTTGAATAGCCTCAATGGCTAGAGCAGATCTAGTGTCAGGTCAAAGGCAGGAACATTTTGGGGAGAAGCTTCAGAAGTCTTGAGATGAAAGAAGAGAAGCTGCTATGCAAACAGCCTGTTGCTCTACTGATAACAGGCAATGTAAACAAGGAAGCCAGGGATTTGACAAACAACCCTTGAGCACAAGGATTCCTCAGGATATGTGAGTGAAATCCTCAGAGTGGGTTCACAGAATTGCATCCCTTCATGGTAGGCACTCTAGGTTTCTGGACAAAAGCATACTGCTCTTAGGTGAAAACAGACTGACCTAGTTGGTGAATAAATGTGTGCAACCACTCTCTTGCAGGGCTGTGAGTATTCCAGACAGAATGAGAGGACAAACTGATTTATAGGGGGAAAAAAAAAATAAGGCCACCCCTGTACAAATACACACAATTAAATGATGTTGATATTTCAAAATGTCTTGATCTTCATTACCAATAACAGTGTTACTAAAACTGAAATCTTGTCATGGTCTGTCAATTTTGCACTGTAATTTTGGCAGGCACGGATGAGCCAGGTCTTGTCCATGGTCCTCCAGTGGAGAAAATGCCTCTTATCTGTCTGGGCCACATGGACTTCCAGCAGGGCGTGGCCAGAGTCTGGACCCAGTCTGCCTGTGTACCATTCTGACAGCTGTGAGACAGCTCCTGAGTAATCCTGACTCCAAACAGCTATTTCCAGAGTATGGGAGAGGAAAGGGAAAGGGAAAGGGAAAGGGAAAGGGAAAGGGAAAGGGAAAGGGAAAGAATCATCCTTTAGGTGTCACATACCGAAAAGTACATCCACTATTAAGATGTTTGAAGAGAGCTCCTTTTACTGGGGAAGGTGGTTAGCTCTGGCAATTAAATGAACAAGTTTTACTGCCTCACTTTCACTATACCTATGTGTATGCACATGCTCCCTTCAGCAGGTCTCTGTTGGATGATCCATGACCTAAGGCTCCCTGACACTTCTCAGTGGAATACACCCAGTAATGTGACCTCAGGCCTGAAGACAAGCTAACAAATGGAAAATGTGTTCAGCTTCTTCGCCATGCTGTGCCAATGAATAGTCTTCCTTTCAAAATGCCACACTCCCCAAATTTCTGAAATTCAAGCATCCTTTGAAATTGGTATAAAATTGATGAAAAGCCTTTGGAGAAGCCAAAGAAATCCACATCAATGCCTCAGTAAAGAAGTAACTAGGCTGCCCAAGTGAAACACATTGCTGTAGGGGTTTTCCAGAACAGACACTTGTAGAGCTTAAGCGATCCCATCCCTACTGTACATATTTATGATTTCTACATCAGATCTGACATATGTATCTCCAGTCAAAAAACAAGGGCTGTGGTCTTTTTGACTGCCCTCAAATTTTAGTATTCTGGCCACTGACCTGGAAACCAGCTGCAGCAGCCAAAGCTGCTCCCACCCATGCACCTGGGTTGTTTTCTGTGGCAACAGATCTGTGAGGGAAGGTGGTGGCTGACTTATGCCCTAATATGAAATCAGGATGCACGTGAGAAACATGCCTGATCCCAGATACTCAAAGAAAGTGCTCTCCCATCTGGTAACACACATGTAGCCCTTGACTGGTGCATGTCCATGCCCAATTCAACATGTATGTTTTCTTCTTTGAGCTGACATCTTCCATTATTTTCCTGAGCTACCCATTTTCAGTGGATTAAATTCCTGGTAGATCTTCTTGAATGCAAGCGGAAGGGTGAAGGCAGAAGAATATGACCAGGCGTTCCCATAGTCTTCTAAAACCTTGGATTTACTTATCTTTTTAATTTTGCTCTGCAGATAATTGAGGATAAAGTTGTCCAGCCCAACACCCTTATCAATTCAAAGTTATTGGTGTATTTGTTAGTGTTGATGCATTTGATAATCCAAGGTTATATTCCTGTGTCATATAAATCACACACTCAGCAACAGGATTTTGTCATTCTCTGTCCTTTCCTAGAAACTAATTTAGTCATAGACCTTGAAAGAGACAGGAAGGAAAGGCTCAGTATGCACATATTAGTATCATTAGAATCAAGAATCATTCTTCAAGGGAAATTCTTATTAAAAAATGCTCACTTATTTCATATGAAATCCTCACAAGGGTTATGAATTCAGCCGAACTCTTTCACTGATTACAGAATCACAGAATATTCTGAGTTGAAAGGGATCGACAAGGATCAAGTCCAACTCTTAACTGAATGGCCTATATAGGGTTTCAAAATTAAAAGCAGAACTTTATTTTCCATCTGATGTAGGCTGTTAGCCAACAGTGACCATCCTAGTAGTCACTTAACACATGTGAGATCTAGGAGAGTCTTCAGTGGGCAAAGGGTGAAGTCAGACAGAAGATGTTCATAATGCTTTATGCTATTTCCACCCCGCTATAGAGTTAGTTTCAATTCATTGGTGGTTTTACTCCATATAAATAAAAATACTAATTTCGATAAAGAAAACTGATTATAATTCCTGGTCATTTTGCCATTCACCAGAAAAAAAAGGAAGATTTAATTCACATCCCTGCTTTAATGATTACTGCAGGAAAACAAGGCAGGCTTTGGCTGATATGGGTAATTGTACAGTTATAAAGGTGGTGATGATGGCAGTTTGAGTTCTTTGGTTTTTACTGATTATTACAGTTCAAGAAGTGATATCTGGGTCAGAGGTATTTTTAGATCAATATTCACATTTTAAGGCTTAATTGGTCTGCAATGTGAGTCTGGCTTTGGAGGCCAAAAGATCCAAGTCTGGGAGATTTTTCCACCATGAAAAACCATCACATGCAATTTTAGAAATGACAAACCTTCTGCTTTGTACATATATAACTTAAAAACAGAACAGGAAGCCAAACCCAGCCAGATCTGAGTATGACACAGAAACCAGACTGGACTGGTGTTTTCTTAACTGCACCTTATCCATTCAGAAATCAAAGGTGTTTTGGTTTGGCTCCTTCATACTGAAAAAGCTTAATACTGCCTAGTCTTTTAGACCAGAAACATGAACATTTGAACAGAGCAAAAAAAAAAAAGGCCAGTGAATGTGTTAGAATCTTTTATGGCTCCATGAAAGACTAACCATAAAGCATAACAAATTATTACACTGATTGGAAACTCCAAGTTAGAAAAGACCCTTGGCTGTTTGTTTCAGACCCCTTCCCTCCAGGCTACTCCAATCACAACAGAAATTGGTGTGAACTAGAAATGGACCAATTTACATGATGGGGCTGTGTGTGCCAAAAAGTCTCTTTAGGTTCACTGATTCCATCTAATCCCAGACAAAATGTCTCCCCAGAATTATCTACCCTATAGGCAGATCTGGCTGCCATTCAGATCACTATTTTTGCTGTTAAATTAAAGTGATTAGCCCTGCCTACCTGCTACACTAAAATATTTTTAAATGTTTTCTGGTTTTTTTACCAAAATTTCTAAATGTGGCTGAACCAAAATCACTGGTCAGGCCTCCTAGCCTTGAAGACATGCATGGTCTGGCAAAGGAGAAAGTCTTCTACCATTTACAACAGAGCAGTATCAAAGTGCAAAAACTATGAGTGAGTGATAAAATTGCATCAAGAGTATTCATTTTAACAAGTTCAGTAGAAGAAAAGTCACATTAAAACTTCACTCAGACAATCCTTTTTGCAGATTGTTGGAGGAGCACTTGTTCAAATGCTGTTCAACCAGCAAAATGGTGATCATATCCATTAGGATATTTATTTGACAACTTTTTCAATAATTTACCTAGCTCTGATGATACTGCTTTTGTAAGTGAGAAAACGTAAATTACCAGTCTCACTTAATTTTGGTGCCACAAGTTCCTGTGGACTGCTTTTGTACTAGTGTCATAGAAACCTTTTCCCCTTCTGTGCCTGACTGATTGCACCCACTGCACCTGAATAATATTTGCAATGGAAAATAGAACTTGTCTTTCCCAATTAGAGAGCTTTGCTGTTCTTACAGATGACCAAGTTTCTTGGTCTCTTTGTCCTTTGAATCTGAACCATAAATTTTGTTTATGCATTTTTCACACAAGGTGGATTTTGTCTTTTTAATTTATTCTGCATGTTCATCTCCCTGTCTGAAAAATAAACCAGTGGAGTGAGGGAGAGAGGGAAAATTGACAGTCTGATCAGATGCTTGTCTCACCTGGTCATCGGGAGTCCCACCCTTTCAGGATGGGGCAAACAGATATGAGAGCAAATTTCAGGGGGTGGTGAGAAGATACTCTCTTGGCGGTCACCTTATTTAGGAAGGTTCAGAATTTCCTGTCTCTGTTTCTTTGTGGTGATAGCTGGGGTGGGGTGTGGGGAGGAAGTGGTTTTTTCGTTAGTAATAAAGGCAAAGGGAGGTGTACATTTCCTCTTCTAAAATTGCAAATTGCGATGCTTCTAAAAGCTGCTGAGTTTTTTGGGTTTGTTTGTTTGTTTGGGGGTTTGAGGGGTGTTGTTTGTTTCTGTTTTTTGGTGGGCCTTTTTGTTCCGTTCTTTTTCATTGGTTTTTTTGGTAAGTGTTTATTCAGGCACATGGGACAAGTGAATAAGTAAATGTCACTGCTAGAGCCACCCTGGCATCATGAGGACAATCAGCCTGAAGACCCGTACAGACCCACCTGGCTTTTTTTTCTCAGGCTGGCAGTGGAACTTCACACTTCAGTGTTGCCTCATCAGACCTGAACCTGTGAGAAAGGCCTTATATAGTACCCATCCCAAAGAGGCTCAGTTTGTAAACAGCTGTTTCAAAGACAGCAGAAATCTTTGGCTAATATGGCTGTTGTCTGGTTTATCTAGAAAAGCAGATGAAAAAGCTAACGAAAGTACAGGTACCATGACAAATGTGGTTGAAGGTGGGGAATAGCTTCACTGAAAGAGGACACAAGCTAGACTAGGGTGCTTCAGATCAGAAAAGAGACTGATGAGAAGGTGTGATAGGTACAACCACTTCTGAAAGACAGAGAGAAAGCAAACAGAGAAAATTTGGTTACTGCTTCTTAGAACACAAGGTCCAAGAGCATCAAACAAACTTAACAGGTGGTTAATTTAAAATATATGTATATAAATAATATATGAAATTCTATGGTCTGGGAAACTGTGAATACTGAGGGGTGATTAGACAAATTCGTGGCAGTCAAATACAGCAGGACAACTGAATGAAGAACTGCTGCTACAACAACCAGGCAGCAAAACCTTTAGACTGCAGGTAGAACTGAAGGAATGATAAACCACAGAAGCTATTATACAGGGACTAATCAAGTATATAATAAAAATATATTGAAATAATTCAGACCTGGATGCCAAATTTTTTAAGGTTTTGGGATTTAGACCCGTTATAGAGCCACCTGTGATGATAAACTCCACATAGTTATTTAAAGTTTTACACCCAGAAATGTCAGGTGTGGTTATGCTTTGGCTTTTTTCCAGAATTTTGGTTCACACTTAGAATACTACCTTTTTTTCTTTTTTTTTTTTTTTTTCTCCCTAGGTCTCCCAGAGCTCATGACTGATTTAATAAAAGTTCTGGAAAAATCTGTCAGAATGCCATCTCTACAAGAGTCTGTGAGACTCACTTTCAAACTCTGGAGTGTGCAGTACCATAGTTACACGTACTAAAATTACACCATGTATTTGTTAACATAAATAAGGCGATATTCTTATTTCATTCTTATGACCTTTTGCTTCAAGGGTAAATGCAATCTTAATTTCTAATATTTCTCAGCTTTTGCAGAGGCATTCTAAGAGTCTCAGTTTTAAACAAGATGGAACATGTTCACAGCTGAAATCTAAAAGGGTTCTGCATCCCTGTTGAAATGTTCTGCTTAAATGTTTGATCCTTAATGCAGTCTACACTCTGCCCACAGCAAATGTTCCTCCCAGCTGCTGTTCTTCCCATTAACAGAAAGGGGAAGAAGAATTAAGGTACTACTCTATCCGAACATGTTGAAACCAAGAGTTCATTAGCTGCCATCCAATATGGAGTGGACTATAATAGATTTACTATTTGCCTGCCCATACATTCAGAACTCATATTGCATGAAAATAACACTTACTTGGTTAGAAACATTTTCCTGATAATTTAGTCCTTTAAATTTTCAGTCTTCAAACAGGGCTTCCTCCTCCTTTCCATTCTGGAGAACTCTCACCAAATAGGATAAATATGAGGATTTTTTTTCATTATTACCCTATGTTTAGCCATAATGGGAGGTTTTGTCTTGGAGTGGAAGGAGAGAAAACAAAAGCCCTAGGATCATGCTGGATTCAGCCCATTAATCCCTGAATTATCATAGATTAGTCACTGCATTTCCATCTGATGAATTTCTAAATTTTTATTCCCTCCTGCCATTTGTCTCTTTTGTCATTCTCCATTACTTGAACAAGTATGAGTAAAATAGAATCTCCTTTTATTTCCATACACTGCAGGTACAAAAAACCTAAAAAAACCAAAAAACCAAATGAAACAAAAACACAACAACAAAGAGACAAAACTGAAAAACTCCTAGTTTAGACAAAACTGAAAAAAAAGTAACAACTTTCAGATTAACATGGTGACAAGCCAATTTTTCCCTCCAGCTTTTTAGATAAAGAGTCATGCTAGTACAAAGTTGTATCATCCTGAATAATTTTCAAGGCAGATATTGCAGTTCTTCCCATTCAGTGGAATGCAGATACGTCTGGAATTCATTCCAAGCACTAGATGAAGCTCTGTCAGAGGACCCACTATGCTATATGGGCCTGTTAAATTCTGTCTATCCCTTGATTCCTCAGTCTTACCCAGTAGCATTAGAGCCATTGTACTTCATTTTTGGCCCTATGTTAATAAAAGTTAAATGGGAGGACACTTTGTCTGTCAGACCAGGCTGCTGGTGGGAAGTTTGATGACTCTCAGCAGCTTGTCTCCTTTCATCTAGATGACTCTGGGAAGAAGGAGACATAATTAATCTAAAATATTCGTGTACCAAAAATTCACTCATCCGTCCCTTGGAATATGGGCGGATCCTTCCCTCCTCACATTCTTTCTTTTTCCTTCTGTTCTGTCTTTTCTTGTGGCCCTCTGACTATTGCACTGACTAACATAGCATATTAGGCAAGCAGAATTCATGTGAGTGTGTATTAAATTATCCAGTGCAAGCTTGTCATTGCAATTAGTCACATTTCTTCTTTTCTCTGTTGCAGCAGAGCCTTATCTCTTAGCTTTCTGCCACCAGCTTCTTTGAGGTGGGGAGGAAAGGCATGAAAGAACACTCAATCCATACACAATGAAAAGTGAAAAATTAGACACGTACATGAAAAAGGAAAAAAAACCTCTTAAAAGAAGCACTTTGGCCAGGCTCTGTGACTGCTGAGCTTCCACTTTCAGTGTCTGGGAGAAATGACCAAGGACACGGTGCTTCTGGAAGAGCGTTGTGATGTTACAACCACACACCACGTTCAGCAAAGCAACGTCATTACCAGGCTCCACGAATACCAATCTCTTTCGTGAGAGTTTTTCTTCTCTGTGGAAATAATTAAACATTCACTGGCCCAGAGCAATGGCAGTCAATTAGGAAGGATATGATAGCACAATGGCTAGATCTCTCACTGGGGGATGTAAGAGACCACGGTTCAAGATCCTACTCTAACATCTACTTAACTATTTGTAAGCCCTAGTAGATACTATTTATCTACTTTAATGATACTAACACGAGTTTTCAATTGGAAAAGTCTTATTTCAAGTATGTAACAACATCACAGTGAGAGTACTCCACTACATTGTGGACAAGCTGCTTTTTGATTTCTTAAACTGACTAAGAGACAGAAGCCCATTAGCAATTAGCCATTTTAATGAGCAGAAGACTGATCTTCCTTCACTTCTGTTTTCCTCCACCAAACAACAATGCCATTCCTGTGGCAAGAAAAAAGCATCCCAGCCGGTGGGTTTCCTCATCTCATTTGACACCTTTTTTCTGGAGTATAGAAGGAAGCCAAGAACTGTTGTAAATGGATTTTGAAGTCCTCTGAAATGGGCTTTGCTTGTAGAGCAGTTCACCAGTGTGGCATCACCTTGACTCATTCAGGGAAAACAACTCCAAGAGGAAACATTCAAAATATTACAAGCTGTGGGTCAGGGTGGAGGGGCCAAGAGCTCTGGCCCCAGTGCTAAGGCTTGTGGAATAGACTTAGTTACAAATCAGCTTAGCTGGAAAACAGTTTTTTGAGGATTACTGAGAGAACAGCTAACAGCAGGATAATTTGATTAGAGACATGGAATTAGGTGAAGGAGTGGCTTAAAATAAACTGCTTAGATATTTTAGAGCTATGACTAATAGGAGAGACTGGAGGAATGCTCTGGATATTTTTTGTGTTTGATTTTCGAAGAAAGCACCCAAGAAGATTTGCTGGTGGCGAAGGCTGTGTTGAGGAGAAAGTCATGTGAGTATGAGCACAAGGCACTGTGCAGGGGTACCAACCACAAAGGGCTGCTGCAGGAGTCTCTCATGGCAAGGGTGCACGGCAGGGTATAGTTTAGGAACTGCCCTGTACACATGGGTTGTTATTCCAGTTTGAACTAGGAAGTCTTTTTCTTAGTTTTAATAGTGTATTATGGTTGCAGTTTACCTCAAACAGAAACTGAAACACTGCTGCAGAAACACTATTAGCTGTCAAAAAACCTCTGGGAAGCAAAAAATCAGTATCACGTTTTATGCTTGGCATGGGCTTGCAGCAGTACCAATACTCCAATTCATCCCTCACTAGGCATTCTGCCACCATTATTTTTACTTATCTGCACAGAAATTAAAAAATAATAATATTTTTGTAAAAAGATCAGCACAAAAAAAGAGCCAGCAAAAATGGCAGTCAAATGGTCCCAAAATGTGATCAGAAATCAGAGAGTGATTACTGTGGTTACTGTGCCCCGAAATGTGATCAGAAATCAGAGAGTGATTACTGTGGTTACTGTGCCCCGGGCCTCAGAAACCCCCTCAGAAGTATTTAAGTATTACTGTAATGAGGCTAGGAGTAAGTTAAGTTTTGAGAAAAACTCCTTTGAGAAGTGGAGAACCTTTTCCCAGAGCAGTCCTGCCACACCATGCAGGTCAGGTGTCCAAAACTGGAGGGCACTGCCAGGCCCTCAGTTTTCCAGCTCTGCTTCCCACTTTTACAGGGATGGAACTGGGACAATGCACAAGGTGTTGAGATTCCAGCCTTCTCTGTGCCCTGACCCATGGGCCCCCGGCTCTCCCCAGCACTGTTTTGTTTCTCTGATGATGAAATTCTCCGTAGCAATTGTTCTCCTGATTTGTGCATGGAATCAGTGACTTCAGAGGGCAAGAGCAAGGTGTCCGTGTGCACGTGATGGGCACCATCACCACGCTCATCGTTGGACCAGTCCCAGTTGGTGTTCAGCTGTTGGTTACACCACACCTTGTATTTTATGCCAAAGTCAGGCTATGCTGCAGGTGAGGCTAAGGTTTGTAGCAGTCCTCTCCTTTTGAAAATAAAAGCATTAGCAACTCCAAATTTTTAAAAAACAGGATAGTTGCAGTGGGCAGGTGATCCAGCTCAGAGTACTCAGAAAGCTAACAGCACCAAGGAAATGTAAACCATGCTTTTGCTTGATCTTCTGAGGAGCCTGATCTCGGCTTGGCCTGATGTAAAGCAGCCCTGACCAGGAGCTACTTGCAGCACAAATGAGGGGTGCTTAGAGCAGTAAAAAGCCCCTCCTGCAGTTTTTTAAAAGTCTATTGGAGGCTGGCTGGAGGGAGGGGGTAGACAGGGAGGAAGGTGCACCAGGAACACTACGCTGGAAGGACTAAGGGAATAAAGGTTAATTTTATATCTCTGTCAGGAAAACACACATAAGCCGTTCTAACTAAGGAGTAGACCTAACTCCCTTCTGTGATAAATCAGGAATTGATCTTCCATTATGTTTTCTTTTTCTAAACAGCAGTGTGGTTACAGCTTTGGGGCCATGAAATGACTGTCGCATGGATGGTAATTGTGTTGCTGTTTCTGCCCTGCATTTGGGGAGCAGCCCAACTTCCCTTTCTATTTGTCCCTTCCCAGGCCCCTGCCCTGGATGCCGGTGCAGAGCAGCCGAGCACCGTGTCCTGCCCCATGGCCGCAGCCCCCTGCGGTTTGGAGCAGCTCTAACCCATAAACTGCGTAAATTGAGCTGGGGAGAAGGAGACTGGGTGGGAAGGAGACTGAGGACGTGGCAGCTTTCCGTGCTTGAGAGTGACCATTTGCTGCAGGGGTGGCAAGCAATGCCACGTCCCCAGCGCAGCAGGAAACCCTCCCTGGCTGCTCCAGGCCCCGGCTGCGGTGGGGACGAGGCGATGCTGGGACCGAATTTGCAGCAAATGGTCACTCACAGGGGGAGTCCGGAAACCACCCAAGCAACTCAGGTTCTTGCAAGCAGGGCCAGCACTGGCTGGGCCTGGCTTTTTGAAGCCCCGTGTCAGCGATCCCGCGTCCGTAAACCGAGGCGGCATGTCAGCAGGAGCACCGCGTACGGTGTAAGCGGCAAGCGGGAGCTTCTCACCAGCAGCGCTGCGCCCTCCCTCCCGAGCCTCCTTGCAGCAGGGAGGCTGAGGGAACGCGCTCTCCCCGGGCACGAGGGCTGGCCAGCTGAGAGCAAGGACAGCCTGTCCTTTTGGCTGTAGCACATTGCAGGCACAGATGCTCCGTGAGCACCCAAACAGGGGCACCGAACAGGATTGAATTGCCCAACACATCATGCAAGTGCGGAGGAAGCCCCAGTTAAACCAGACACGGAGTGGAGAGCCGGAGAAGGACGCAGCCGGAGACACGGCAGGGAGCGGCGGGAGTGCCGGAGCAGCACAGCCAGTCTGTGCAGCTGCAGGAGCTGCAGAGTGGGGCCAGAGAGCTCGGTTTTCTCTTCGGCCTCACAAACGACAGCTTCAGTTTAATGGATAACTAGTGAACTTTATGTATATTACCCCGTTCCCACAGGTGTTCAAAGCCAGTCTGGATGGGGCTTTGAGCAACCTGATCTACTGAAAACTATCTCTGACCATGGCAGGGGAACTGCAACAGGATAATTTTTAGGATCCCTTCCAACCCCAACAATTCTGTGTCTTTATGATCCTAAGTCCTTTGAAAACTGAGGCTTGATTCTCAGTCTGGCTTTGAAATCAGAAAGCAGGAAGCAAACCCCTGCACAAATTTACTTCCGTCAACCTGCCATGTTTAGGACCAATAGGAAAATGTGTATCTTGTATAAACTTATTCAAGGAAAACACAACTATCTGATTTAACTTGACTATTCAGTCAGATGAATGTCATTCATCACAAGTCTGCAATAAGGAAAAGGTATCTTTGATCATGGGTCTTTCTTTAGGAGTAGAAAAGGTGCAGCTATGTTAACTTAGGGTGATTGAAAAGCCCAGTACAGTATACAGATGTAACGTGCAAATATTTTAGTACCTCTCTTATATCCTGTAGCTTTTGTGTCAGTTCTCATATCACTGTTTTGAATGCCACTGGAAAAGCTGCTAGAGAAATTATACAGTGAAACTATATCTATCTGCATGCATGCATATCAGTGAGGCTTAAGTCTCCTGGAATGCATTTATACCCCTATGGTTTCTTGGCTTTATTTATACTACATTAAGAGCAAAGCAAAGTTTGAAGGTGTACAATGCATAGTAGCCTACACTACCCCCCCCCAGCCAAATATGAGCAGCTAACAAGTTTTTGACCATATTAGCCTGTAGCTTAACATAACACAGTCTTTGAACTGCATGAGTTGCATTGCTTGAGCTAATATGAATGAAAAATTATGCTTTTTAGCATGCTGAAACAAGATCTTGGAGGAAGCAGGAACAGAGTTCAAAATTAAAGGATACCCTTATGTTGCAGACTGATTTTTCTGCCCAATAAAATAATCAGGCCAAATCCTGAAGGTTTGTGAATGTTATCATAGCTGTCATATAGGTGTGGTGCAAAAGCTACTTGCTCTTTGCTCTACCCAGTGCGATTTCTAGTCCTGAACTGAAATCATGTCCTTGGACAACCAATGAAGTGTGACACACTTTTTAATGCTGCAGCGCAGAAAACTGTGGAAAACTGTTGTTTTGTAGCTGGCATGCATAGGATCACCATGGGCAGATGGGACTTCAGTCAGACACTCCCTGTCCAGCCAAGTCCAGCTCTCTATTACACAGAGCCAAACTGCTGCATTGTCTCAGGGCTGCATCTGAGCCTACCTGAAGTGATGTTGATCAGGGAGATTATAGACCTTTCATATTCTGCCCACCAGCAGGTTCACACTTCCCTACCAGCACGGCCCTGGGGTCTGATTTGCAGTGAGTCTGTTGACTCAGTCCTCTCAGAGAAGAGATGCTGAGCACCTACTGATCCTTTTAACTTCTTGGGATTCAAAGACTTTTGTCACCAGTGGGAATTACAAAGCAGTTGGCAAGCCCTAAAAGAGGAAACACTAACTGCAATATATTTCTCTGTTACATCTCTGCTAAGAGCTGCAAATAATGTCAGGCCACATACAGGTTTAATGTACAATTGGTGACTCAAAACCACAGCTAGTTTTCAGAAACCCTCTGCTACATATTCGTCAGCTCTGTGCTCACTCACTGCACTCAGAAATTATCATCCACAATACAGATGCTTCCACTTGACATTTTGTCTCAAAGAAAGAAAAACTTGTCTTTATTAGACACTTCAAAGCTGTAACTCCTTGAGGTTGTTTCCCATTATATCTAGAATAATGTGGATTAAAAAAAGAGATGATGAAAGCTTCTTCTCTATTATGACCAATCTGTTCTACAGGCCTCATTAGGCCTTGGGTATACTGATCCTCACTAAAACATCAAGCTGAAATGCTTAAAATAATTTCTAACTGTAGACCATTACTCTACAACAGTGCAGACAAGATTGTTTTGTATTCTTGGCTTTCTCTTCCCCCATCCAGACTCCACTTTGACCCCGCGGGAATGACAGCACATTTCTACGCAGAAATTAAGGACTCAGAGACACTTTTAACAACTTTTTAATGCAAGATCTTCTTTATTTTTTTATGGAAAAGAACTGTGATAGTACTGTTCATTACTGTTCAATTTCCCTATCCCTTGGAACTCTAAAACAACAGACAGACACCAGATAGCCTGCCTAATCTCCTGAAAATCTGAAGAGAACCAACACCTCATGGGCAGTTTGGAGATTGTTAAATGCTCCCCTACAATGTTTAGCAGAATAATAATTAAAATAATAACTCTTCCCTTCTTCTTCAGCTTCAGAAATGGCCTCAAAAGCAATAAGCAGTAAGCATTAATCCTTAAATTATCCTCTCAATAAAGCCAATAGTGTAAGTATTGTTCTCTCCTATATCACCAGCCTGCCTCCACCTATTGCTTTTCCTCTCTGGTCCTCATCCAGTGAAGAAATAATCCAAAGGACTGAGATGGCTATTGAGAGAACAAGCTCACTGAGGACGTGATTTAGGTTTGCAGATTAGGAGCAGCAAAGCCTCCAGAAATGTTGAAGGTTTTTCTATGTACATTTTTGCATGACTATACTTAGCTTTTTGCCCACTTTCCAATTTTCTCTTTAACACACCCTGCCAACTTGTAGGCTGGATTGCTTTATTTTGTAGCTGTAGCAGATCTGAAAGGCCTAGTTCCTGTAGACAGGAATAATCATTGGGTAGCTCAGTGCCATTTCTGATCTGTACTCTTTTATTTCAAGTTCCTCAAGACTTCATGCCTCTTAAGTGCTCCTTCAGAGGATACCTGATATTCCTAAGAAGCCTCTTACCCTGCACTAGGCATAGGACTGAAGGGAAGGGATGCCTTATGGCATAACTTCTAAATTGTACTGGGCCCAGCAGAACTGGGACACCCCCAAAGCTGTTTGAAGCAACAGAATGATTTTGAGTCTTCTGGAGTGTGAAACTTGTAAATGAGGAAGATGAAATCTGCTAAGATTGAACTAATCCAAAGTCAGAAAGATCATGTTTGATTTACTTAGAAAGACATATATACTTTAAAGCTAAGTCTTTCTATACTAATTTGTTTTCAATAATCTTCAGGAGTATCCCATGACAGCGAGTTTTTTGCTTTCTTGATGGTATAAATGTGCGGGAATGTAGAACAGGATGAAATACATTCACCAGTTAATATTCAGGTCTTAGTTTATGCATATGGTTAACTAAGTGCAATGAACTCTCTTTTGAATACATGTACATATTTGTAAAAATCAGATGTAGATTTGTAAGATTATGATCTAATTTATCTACTGTAGTATAAACACTGTCACTAATTCAGCAAATCTCCTTTATGTAGTTTCACCAGACTGCAATGTGACAGAATCTGGGCTGCTTCTAAAAAGAACCAAAAGAGTTAGAAATCTCTGAGATGGAGTTAGTTGCCAGAAGACCTGTCTATGCCATATAGGATACTCTGCATGCAGGTGATCCTGCTCACCTTTTCTCCTTTGCTGTGATGTTATCAATGTCTTAATTTGCAGTTTAGGGGAAAGATGAGCGTTCACAGATCAAACTGCTCAGATTTCCAGCAGCAGACAGTCAGAACTGGAAGGTCAAACATTAAGCGAAACAGTAAGCATTCGTAAGTACAGGGAGTCCACACACACCAGACATCCCAGTTCTGAAATACCCTCTTCCTGTTTAGATTGCTTAGAAATACAACTCAGTGCAAATTAGCACTTCTTTTAGATAAGATAACCCTCCTTTGAGAGCAGAGATACTGTGTCAAGAGTTAGATGTTCAGAGTTCAAATGTTCTCCCAAAACTTATCAGGGATTTCAGTCTTCCAATCCTGTTTGCAGCATACAGGTGTTTCATTAGCCTTTGCTTGCTCTGCTGAAGATAAAATGCTGCTCAGAAAGAAGCTAGTTTTGCCCTCAGTTGAGGTTTAGGTCATTATCTGGCACATCCCTGAACACTGTAACTGCCCAGGTCCATGAGTTTCATCATTGTCAGGGGATCTGTTATGGCTCATTCCTACATCACAGCACCACTTCAAATACTGATTTCACAACCATTAGTTAGAGCTGTAGAGCAGAGTTTGAAGAAGTCCCATGCAACCTGGTAGGTGTTACACACAGAGATGTAAAAGAGCAATAACTCAGAGAAACATGCATTTGTCCTGTCATGTGGGTAGCAACTGTGAGATAGAACCTAGACCAGCCACAAAATTGTGATACTGGGGAATTTCATGAACTCCAAGAAATTAAATGTCTCCTTCTCATGTACCTCTCCTTCTTAGCCAAATGCTTTGATTCAGTACATCTAGGAAACTTGCCCCAGAACAAAAACTTTGCTTCTTGTTCCGCTGCTCCATTAAAGTAGCAGCTATCCATCTCCAAAGTCTTGAACTTGTGGCTTTTTAGTCCCCACCTTCATTCTCTGACTGCAATGCCTGTAGCAAAGTTTCAAACATAGAGTGGGATACGTTGCTCAGTTGAAGGGCTTTGTCACCCATTTGACCAAACAGCTTTTCCAGTAACTGGTTTCACTTGGATAGTAGAAGCTAAAATAAAAGGTTGCATTTATAGCTCATTGCATCACCAACAACTGCAATAGGCCCCATTAACAGCCACCTAGCTCAGGGAGAGCTGCAGTCCCAAATGTAAATCAGTTAAATGAGAAGAACTGGCATCTAACGGTAGATAAAATTATTTGACATTGACAAGGTCACAATTGCCTGTCTGTTTTTAAAAGATGCTGCTATCAAATTTAAAAGATCTAAAAGGTCAAGCATACCATTTTAGGAAATACAAGGTTAAGGGAAGAACCAGAGAAGGAGATTTAGCTGCATGCTCCTTAGGTAATGATATTCATAGATTATTCTTCCATTAACTCACAGAACGTGGTGGTCTATTTACCCACTGCTTTTCTTATTTCACATTGTTCCCCGCCTTTTCCCCTGCCCCTAGTCCTGGCCACTCCCTCAGGTTCTCCCTGTTGGTTCCTGTACCCCAACTCTGCCCATGTACCGCCCCTGAGCCCCTGACAAAACCCCCTGCTCCCTGGTCAGGAGGTCCCTCAGCCTCAGGAAACCACCTGGACAAGATGTAACATTAAAGATCTTCAGAAGCCACCACGAGGGTCCCTTCTCTGCCTCCTTTGCTGTTCCCTGTGTTGCAGGGTCCAGCTAGCTGGAGCAGGAGCTCAAGGAAGTCCAAAAGGACTACAGGAAAGCCAATCAGTCGCTTTGCCCTAAGCAGCCCAGCTGTGCTCTCCGGGAAAGCTGCAGCTTGCTAAACCAAACCTAGCACTGTAACAACAGAACGGGTGAGAAAGGGCAGTACTTGTTTGGTTTTTTTCTTACAGCTGGCTTTCTCTACTGCATACACTCACAAGCTATAATCCAGATTTAAGTAGAGAAACCTGTCAGGCTTCTGGTGGGACCAGAATGTTATAGACTCAGTAACCTCCTGGTTACTGGGAACAAAGTTTAGAGATTTCTCATTGGGGATGAGTCAGCTGTGGAAATCTTCTTCCCTCGACACCTTGTAGTTTGGTTTGAACCATCATTAGACAACAGTACCAATGTCATTTTTCAAGTGCAAAACTCAGCTGGTCTCTTACCAGGGAATAAAAGCAGTTGCAAAAACCAAGAGCCACCAAGTCAGACTGGAGTGCTTGTTACAAGCAGGGAAACAGAAAATTATTCCCTTACATATTCCACTTTCAGTGTGGTATGGGAAGCTGAAAACCTGTCTGTAGATATATTTTCTTTGAATTCGATAAAAATTTAAGGTGCTTTTCATTGAGTCTCACATGGTTTCCAACACAGGATTTTATCTGTGATCTTTTCTTTTCCTCCATTGGTATGAAGATTCAGTATCATCCATGCAGTTCATGTTTGCTCTCTTCTGGGAAAAGTTCGAGTCATGAACAAAGAAACAGTGTAGCTGTACCTGTAGATGAATTAGGCCATGGGGGGGAAAAGTGTTTCCCTTTTCAGACATGTTTTGTGTTAGGGACAGTCTGATCAGCTGATTTACAATCCTATTCTCTGCAACATTACTTCAACATTCTTATTTTGAGCTTGCTGTCATGTTCTACAGCTATCTGGCTGGATCTCTGCTGAGAGGCTGATGGCTGAAGGTGGAGACTGCTGGACTGCCTCAGCACTGTCCATTAGGGTTAGGCTGCTGGGCAATCAGATAGCTTCTAGCAAACCTGTGAGCCCAGCCTAGTCTTCAATGGTACCTTGAATCCATTCCCACTAGGGATGGACACAAGGTCTTTATAAAATGATAGCTGCTCTCCGAACAGTGCTGATTGCAGAGCCTGCATTGTTTTGTTTGAGATGCATTGTGTGCTCACAGTTGAGTGGAAACAAGCTGTCAGAGCACAGTAAGGAAAATAATCAGCAGGACACAGTTTAGACACTTTAAAAAGACCCTGTTCCAAAGGATGTGGCCCTTCTTTTTCACTAACATCCTTCAATCAAAACAACTACGTAAAACATAATTTAAAAAAAATGTTAAAACAGGCAAAAGAAAACTATTTTAAAAATTCTACACACAAACCAGAAAGTAAACAGTTTTACCAATAAAAGAGAAAAGTATGTGAATTCTGCAGTGTTACACAATTGCCATTGATATTACATGATAGGTTTTCAGGTACTTCGCTAATGGTCATCTACAGAAAATCCTGAGACACAGAGTTGTAGATGTATCTCTCAATGAAGAAGTTGCTTTGTCCTGAAGTCTTGCATTTTTTCTCTGCATAACAAAACTTCAGACTGTGAAATTACCAAACCTGTAGATAGCTGTAGTCCCATAAAGTGGGCACAGCTTCTCTTAGGAACATTGCACTGAACTAGAAATATCTCAGCATGAAGTACAATAAGGGCTTGTGACAGCAGCTCTTTGCTTTTCCTTCAAAAAATCCTGAGACTTCTTTACATAACAAACACTTCAGTTTCACATAGGCAAAGCAATCTGCTATGTATTGGCTTCTATTTTTCTGTAACAATAACCAAAAGAGCTGCATGAGGCAAAAGAAGAAATTGTTCTGGCTTTGTCCTGTTCTAAACAGATACAAAAAACATCACTATGAAAATCATCCCTCAGTGGCTGATAAAAATAGAACTGCAATTTATGCTCCCAAATACTACCTTTATCTTAAGGCTCTTAAGGAGCATTTTCAATAATAATGGCTGATTTAGATGGATTCCCAGGGTGCTGGATCATTGCCAATGATATTAATGGTTTAAGGCTCCCTGAATTTTGATTGATTGCTGTAATCTGCAGAAACTATTTCAGGACATAGATTTATTGTTATTAAGCCTATAAAATGGTGTCAGGGTCAAAGCAAGTTGATGATTTGTGTTGTGATGCAAACATTGCACAGGAGAAGATGAAATCTTTTAATAAATGTGAAATTCGTGAGAGAACAATGTTTCATCTTCTTTGAAGAATCTGTGGCCAACCAATACAGATTGCAGCAGCAGGGAGAGTGTATTTAGGCTAAGGCTGCACTGCAAAAATTAACCTTCAACAGCATGCTGATGCCATTGAGTGCTATTCCACACAGTGATTGAGATATTTCACTTGCTTTACAAAGCTAAAATGTGATTGCCTCCCCTTCCTTGTTCTCTGTCTACATAATCTGATATGACATTCTTGATCTCACTAAAAATTGCGGTCCTAAATCCATCTAATAGCACACAACATTTCAAAGATGGTGACATTTTCCCCCCATAGGAGTCACAGTTAAATAAAAGTGAGCCCAAGCTATACTCTTAACACCTCCAGAAGATAATGGGAAATGCCATAACTGAATCTAGAGATCACTGGGTTTTTCCTATTTAAATGGGTGCTCCCAAGCAGAATCAGAGCAGATCATTTCTTGCAAAAAGGAGAACAGGACTATAACAAAGGAATTCTCAGCACTGCATGATGTAAAAATATTCTTGTTTGCTTTCCCCCTCGGGACTGGATTACAAAAAAAGTTGTCAGATCCAGTACTAGTAGTAGAGCCAAGAAGAATGAGAGAAACACTCTCAAAAATGAGGCATCACGTGGTTGTTTTGCCTTAGTCGAGCCTGCATGCTGATGGGTTAATAGGTTCTTTATGCAACTGAATAACTTCAGGCAAAAGTTTATTTTCTGCAGTTGACAGGATAACTGTCACTGAAACACTGAGAAGTGCACAAAATCTGATAATTCATTTATTCTGGTGGTTCTAATCAACTAATGACTTGGATGAGAAAAAAATCATGATGCTTATTTCAGGCTGGCACTGTTTAACTTCATTTTGTCCTATTGTGTATAAAACCATTGTCATCTCACTAACAACTTAATATATAATTGCTGTGAACACAATTCACTATCATCAACAGGATGCAAAACCAGAATTAAAAAGCCATCTTTATCCCTGTAAATTTAACAGAAGTAACTTAAAAAGCAGAAAGACCTAAAGAAATAGGATTCAGGAAAAAATAAGTAAAGTGCTTTGCCTTTTTAGTTCCACAGTAGATTGTGGCTTTTTGCACATATTTGTAACTTCTATGTTTTCTGTCATTATACAGTGTTCACTGGAGTTGAGGCAGGATATTGGAGGAGAGGGAGAGAAGAGGAATAGGCAGGGCAAAGTGCAGCAAGGCTGCTACAACAGGATGTGGATGTGACCAAAAGCCAGTACCTGCACAGCATATAAGCAACTACCTAAAACAGAAGCAGTGCCAGCACAGAGAGTTTAATAAATGGTCACATTAGAAGGCTGAAAACACTTTCCTATTCCTGGAAATGTAGCTGCTGAGTAAGAAACCCTGAAAGATTAAACTGTTTTTGATAATGAGGATCACGGATGAGGAGTGGAGAGAGGAAAGGAAGGGTACTCATGTGGGGGTGAGACTAAGAGGAACCTTCTACAGCGTTCCTGTGGTTGAGAAGTAAAAAGAAGTGTAAACCTGTTGAAAATGGCCGTAGGTACTCTCAACCCCTGTTCACTAAAAATGTTATACAAAACTGACAGTTTCATGAATACATAATTTTTTTTAATGATAAAGTTTTTCCAAAACAAAATTTTTCCCGGTTTTCATGGTTAGTCTAGTATCTATTGCATCATCTTTAGGAATCTGTTTAGAATGTGTCTTTCATGCCTTAAAAAAGTAAATTTAAACTGCTTCATTCAAAGGCAATGAAGACTTTATTTGGGCCAAGCCGTATTTACAGGGTCCTGAATTCCTTCAATATTCTGTAACATCACTTGAGTCAGGCTGGAGCCCCTGGCAGGATAGTGCTCAGGAGTACATGAAGGTGACAAGCAGTTTGTCTATAACAGTTCAATTCCAGCATCTTTAGCCACTTTTGGGAGTTATGTCCATAAAAATTTCAGTGGAATGGAGAAGTAACACTACTGGGGCTCTCTTTAGGGAGAATGTCCCCAGAAAATGCTACCAATCCTATGACCACTGTTGAAAATGTGTGGACAGGATGTGTTAGGAGTCTGGGGTTGAAGAGCTGAAGGAAGAGCTCTGGCTCCTTTCACAGAGAGTCTGAGCAAGAATTTGGATAAGCTTCCTCAGTGACAGCAAGTAATATGTCCACTTTTTTTTCAGAATAAGAAAAAACTTAATTACCCCATATAGATAGTAATGCAAAATAGTTCTGTAATTAGGATTAATTAGAAGAAATAAACACTCTGGGTCAGAACAGAACAGTGGACAAAATAAGCAGTTAGTGCTTTTGCCCTTTTCCCATATTCTTCATAATTTCTGAAAGTCTCTTTTTGTTTCTCCATGTGCTCAAGATTCTTAGTACTCTTTGGTGGATTTTTGGGGCAATGTAAGGAAGGGCCTTAGTGTCTATTGTATGTTTGGACTTGATGATCTTAGTAAGTCTTTTCCAAACTTAATGATTCCATGATTCTCTGTATTGGTGTCCTGGGTTGCAGTGTATTCTATTACCATCCCCATCAGCTGTTGAAATCAGGTGGGGCAGTGTTTCCTTGCCTCCTCCCCCCCCAGACTATCTTTCTGTTAATTGCCCATCATTGTCCTGCCGCCTGACTCAGAGATAACTCCCTCCGGACTATCTTCTGTTAATGAGCCTAATCAACACTTGGCCTCATGACTCATTACCCCATTGTGAGATGCTCCACCCAGAGGGAGGAACCAAGCATCCCATCGTGGATATAAGCTGAGGCTGAACACCAGAGACACCGGGCTTCCCACTGGATTTCCAGAGGACAGGAGCTACACAGCCACCACTGGACTTCCAGAGGAAGAGCAGACTGTTTCACTACAGGATCACCGCTTCAGAGGACTGCAGCCACCATTCTACCAGACTGCTACCACCACCCTGCCTAACAGGGTGTCAGGTTGTACCTTGACTCTGTCAGTTTGACAGTGTTTTCTTTTACCTTTTTTTTTCCCCTTTTCTTTAATTTCCATTAAATTGTTATTCTGACTTGGTGCCTCCCACTGGTTTGTTTTCAAACTAGTACAATTGGCTGAAAGACAACTGAGAAGCTGTTCATTTAAAGTTGAGTCCTGTATCAGGCAGTCTTTCCAAAAGTGAGATGTCAGTTTTGGGGCCACACTACAGACCGAGGAGTTGGATGCAGCAATGGCTCAGAGGCTGAGGACACTTTCCTAGACACAACAATGGCTGAGGGACTTGGGACACAGACATCCATCAAAACACGTGGAAACACATGAGGTCAGTTTGGGAGCTGTACCTAATCAGCTCACAAGATGGGTATAGTCACTGATCAGCCAGGTGGACAAGCTTAATTTGAAAATTGCTTGTAGACCAAGATAAAACTGCTAAGTAGGGAGGAGCTGATCCAGTGTATCACTAACCTGAGACTGAGGCTGTGCTGACTCTTAATGGGCTCTTTCATAAGTTGTTTTCAACAGTAAAAAGAAAAGGGGCAGAGGATTGGAGACAAGTGTGAAAAGCAGAGAAAATAATGTAGTGAAATTAGAGTGTAGAAAGGTAAACAAATTGATAAAGCAATTTTTCTGTAAATTATTTTTAAATAATTACTTCTTCAAATGGTAGAGTGTGAACACTATAAAAGTCTTTGGAGGTCTAAGCTTGACTTTTGGCCTTGTTTTCTAAAGTCACAAAGATTATGTTGTTGGTCTGCTGTCTCTTTGGTATGTTTTGAATAGATTGGTTGATTTCTACCACATTTAGAAAGGCAGAGAGTTACACTTGAGCTGATTTTGTTTGGTTTTCTTTTTTTCAGTTGAGAACCTTATAATACTAGCTGTGGTCTTCACTCTTTCTTTAAAACAGAAAGAAACAGACATAAGAGTGTGTATTATTCTCCAGTTATGCACGTGTAGAGCTATATCCATATATAAATTATTGAGCTTTAAGCTATCTTAAAACTGCAACCTATGTTCATAATTACAACTATATAACTATACAGCTTTTTTATAAATAAATTTAAATATCAGCTTGATCTGATAAATGCTAAAACATTTCAACACATTCCAGGTAGCTGAAGGATTAGATGGAACTTTCTAGAATGTTGTGTCTTCCTTTTCTGTGTTCTCAGGTGCTATGCTGAAGCTTCGCAGACCTTATCTGTGTTTTTCACTCACTGCATTACTTCTTATCGTGTTATGGGGGCATAATAATTTCTGCATCTGAACAAGTAAAACATTAGCTGATTGAATCCTCTCATTTTGCTGTTAGTTCACCTCACTGCATTACAGCTAGAAGAAGGGATCTACTCACAGTTGCAGATGATCTCGGTAGCAGAGTATGAAACAGACACCAGGTCTTTTGAGTCACAACCCAACTAAATAGCTATTTTGGCAATTTAGCTTAATGCAAAAACTGTTCAGCATTGCTGATAAGATTCCTGAAGAGTGTTCAGAAGCAAAAGGTAATATTTGGAAAATTGAACTCCATTTCCAAGGTTACATTCCTGAGCTCACAAGCAGAAAAGTCAAAGTAATAGGGCTGCAGTTATATCTCTTTAAGGAGACAGATGGCCCCACACCTACATTCACCCTAATGTCTGATAGCTGTGATCTCTGAGCAGGGCATGCCTGGGGCCAGCTCCCAGCAGGACCACCCCACACTGCACCACATCCGTCTGGAGGCACTGCACCACAGATGAGTTAGAACTGAGCTAGTCTCAGGGACAAAGAGGCAGCTCTGAAAACAGCTCCTGAGATCCAGGGATGTGCAGGACTCTCTCTGTAAGTAGCAAACTCCCTCCTCAAAAGACCCAAAGGATTTCCTGGAAAAAAGCCACATGACTTCCAAAACTGAGTCAAGCAAAAACACCTTCAACTTTACCATACCTCACTCTGCTGTATGCCTTCTTTGATGTTCTGGTGGATTAATTTCAGGTCATTGGAAGAAAACCAGAACTTTTGTTTGAGAACTTTCTGAGAAAGGGACCTGTCCTAGGTTTCCAGAATCGTGTGCAAGGCACAAATGCAGTGACCTAGTGGGCCAAGAGCAGCCTCACTCTGCAGCACAGAACCCACTGCAGAACCCAGAGGAGTGGACCTGAACTGTCCACAGCAAAGAAGTTCATGCTCCCCTAAAACAGAGCAGAGACATCACCATCCAGGCCTGAAGGTAAGTATTGCACCTGTGTACTAACCAAGAGTTAGGGAAAAGGAAGCTCATAAGGGTGAACATGCAGTACTGGACTTCCTGCACTTTCCTTCTAAGGCAGCTGGGAGACAAGTGACTGGGAAACAATGGCTGGCCCATGAAACAAGAAGTATTTGACTGAAACACAGGCATAGAGCAAGGATTGGGGAGGCTGAGAAGCAGAGGAGCTATCATCAGTCACCCACCCTCATCTCTCATGCATGAAGAGTCTTTGTTGCCAGACCTAAAATATTCTGGTAAGCAACTAAAATATCCCAGCACTGTTGGTGGTGGGAGCTACATATCCAATTCTGCAGTCAGTATGGGGTACAGCAGCAAAGGAGGCCAATGCACAGGATGGCTGTGATAATGGAAAGAGGACTAATATGAGCTGTGCAGGCTGAAAGGCCACATGGAGAACCTCGAGTACAACCTGGATCTGAAGAGGTCATTTTGGGGTGAGTTGTTCTCACAGAGGTATAGGCAGGTCTAGGAGGCTAGGGACAGATAGCCATGGCAATCAGACCAAGAGCAAAGCTTTATCTTCCCTTTCTCAGAAGAAGCAGACTGGTCTGGGTGACTTGACTTACAGGAAAAAGCTGTCTGATTTGCTGTGATCTCACTTTATTGAAAAGTTAGATGAGGCAAAGAGCAAAGCTTTCCTAAACAGTTTACAGAGGAGCTGAATTTTAATGCTGCACCTCTTTTTTTTTTTTTTTTTTTTTTTTTGACCAACCTTGCTCTGACTGTTTCCTAGCACCAAAGGTAGGGCTCTCCCAGGACAGCAGTTCTCTTTCTGTGCAGTATCTTATAATAAATAAATTAGCCAGCAGTTCCTGCTTTCCTTTGCTGGACTGAAAGGATGCCATCACTTAACAGCTCTCTACAGTTCAGATCAACCTTGCCAAAACATCTCAGCTTTCTCAGTAAAGATACATCTGCTTTACTTGGTCTAAACTCAGAGTTTTCTGAAAAAAGTTCAAGGAGAATTGAACTGGCTCTATGCAGGCCAAAGTGAGATACAGACTTTTAATTGTGCAGGTAAGCAATTGACAGGGTTTCTAATAAAGGGTCAGAGCTAGTCATGTGGTTGTTTCAGAGGCACATCTGAATTGTTTCTTTGTGTAATGTAATCTTTGTCAAATGCCCTTGGGCAGGAAGCCACTGTAATCAAGTTGACTAATTTACCTTGTCCCTTTATCAAAATGCCTTACCTAAGTAACCAGTTCTGCATTTACCTGTGAGGTCTGTGAAGAAATACAAAATGGGATACAAAGATAAACAGACTTTTTAATCATCCAGGTGGAAAGAGTAATTTATGGTTAATAACTTATCCAGTTAAATCAGCCTATTTAGCTGCTTCTAGAATATCCATAAGCAGACCACGGCTCCCCCTCACTTACTCTGTTTGCATTTTCCCAATGAGTATGTTGCAAGACTATACTCAGTGACCTGCTCCCTTCCTCCTCCTGCCAGCAGACTCTTCTTTGTAAGAGCCTTAAATGGCTCTTCTTTCCCTGAATCTCTCCATCTAATGTCCTTAGCAGCTCCCCTTTTCTCACTGAAATCCCTCAGTCTCCTTTTCTGAGTAGTAATGGGTATTTTAACAAGAGGCTTTGGAGGCTACTACTGGCCTCAGGGCATTTTTTCTTCTATTTTCTGACTGAACGGTCCAAAGTGAGGACAGAAGAGAGTCTGAAGTTGTTGTGAATCAGCTGTAATGAAGAATTACAGCATCTTACAAAACTTTTGTTTAAGGCCACCTGGTCTTCTTGCTCCAAGAGTATTTCCTGAGAGTGAGCTCTGTTTAGTTGGGTAAAGTCCACACAGTCCATGTCCCCCTCTTCCTTCTGTATAAGATCACATGCTTTTCTGGAGAATATACCTCATTTATGAGGGTTTCATTAGAAAACTCCTGAGTGGTTTCACCTGGAAAATGATGCCCACATGCAAACTTCTGAACCCAAACAGACCTTCACAACAGTCAGACCATGCAGATGTCAGACCTCATGCACATGCAGGACCACCTCCACGCTAGGAAGACATCAAAAGCTCTGGAAGTCTTTTCCTTCCTGTTTTCCTAATGTCAGTTTGATCTATTTAAAATGTTACAGCTGTATATTACAGACTGCTCTGGAATTTTTTGTTGGTCTATAAGTGACACAAAATAAACAAGTGTGTGTGAACCCATAATCGCCAGTTTCTCCTCATCTCTCCGCCAAAAAAAAGGAGGAAGTTGTGTGCCTTTTGCACCAGGAGCCAAAATCTAAAGCCTGCTGCCTCCTGTGGACTTGTTGATAGATGCACGAATTTTCATTGAATAACAGTAAAACAAATATCCACAGGAAAAATGCTGTTGTGTTCCCACTAAGCTGTGGTACCATCCAGAATGAATAATATCATTCATTACAATATTTGTATCACTCCAGAAAGCAAAGAGGATTACATGGAATATATATGAGATACATATGAGGTCAGAGCTACGTGCATGATCCAGTGGAAACACAGAAGTGCACAGGTATTGCAAAAGTGCATGGACACACAAAGAGATAGACAGGCTTATTTCCAGTGTGTCTGAGACTTGTTTTAAGGCTGTGGTGTTTATTTGTGCCTATTCTAATACGTTTGTTCCAATGGGCACATGCAAGGCCAAGTTTGGTTCAACCAAAACCAAAGCTGAAGAGATTTATCAATCATGGAATGGTTAAAGTTGAAAGAAGCCCTTGGAGGTCATCTAGACCAACCTCCCTGCTCAAGTGGAGTCCCTTAGACCACATTCCTCAGGATTGCTCCCAGGCAGCTTTGAATATCTCCAGGGAAGGGGACTCTACAGCCTCTTCGGGCCACATGTTCCAGTGCTCAATCAGTCTCATATCAGTGCAATAAAGTTTATTGTGATATGAATGATAAAGAAAAAGAGATTTGACTAGCTGCATAAGATTTGTATTGGTGAGTGATCCACCTTCACAAACCCACTAGATTTTAACTTTCCTCTTCCCTAAAATGCACCCAACCTGAAATTGCAGTGAGAACTATTACATATACTTGGCGTAATTGTCCTCTGTCCCATTCTATTGCATTTTTTCTGCTCTGTTTCCATGGAAATGGCAGAAAGAAGGTCAGGCTTATGGTATAGGCAATTGTTTTAAAGCAGCTTGAAAGGCTTTATTATTCCCTGATCTAATTTTTTTCTGAGAATGGTGGTGGGAATAGAAGTCAGACACCCCACTCATTGTTATTTTTGGTGATATTTAATTTCAATTGGTATTCCCAGGAAGCCAGGAAAGGCCATTTTGCTTCCTTCTGCACCTAGGAAGAAGACCATTCTTGAGGGAAAGTGATGTGATGTGATGAGACAGGCAGTCCTGGAATCTATTCCTGAGCATATTAATATAGTCCTGTCATGTCACATGCTATATGACATTGCTATGTAGTGTCTGAAAGGCCCAGTCTCAAACAAGGACTTTCACACCTATGTGGGAAGGGAGCCCAAAAAGCCCATTTGTCCATTAGGAAATGAGAGGACTATTTCCTCAGGGATGTTTTGAGGCTAGCTGTAGTTACTCTTGGAAAGAATTTTGAGATCCACCACTGGAAATTGCTCTAGATGGAAAGCATTTGCCTTCTTGCTATTACTGAGCAGAAGTAAAATAAAGGTATTCAACTGCTCTCTTTTGATGATTTTCTCCTATTTTATTGTCATGCTGTTAGCTTTCATTTCCATGGAAACAGGGCTAGAGAGGCAGTTTTTAGCAATGTGGAAGCTTTAGTTGGGAATGACACATGCAGATTTTTGCTGCTGGATGTTGGCTAATAGCTATAAAATGAAGGCACAGTACAAGAGGGAAAGGATGGACAAAAGAAAGAGATCCAGACATTTCAGAGGCCATGAGCACCCCTCCTTCCTGGAAGATGTTCTGGACATTTTCTGTTTTCTTTCTGCTCTACTACCTTAATTTTCCAGGCCTGTGCTTGGACTTGGCCTCCTTTCTATTACTTCTGTTTCAGTAAGGTAATATTTAATTGCCATTGTGTCTGGAGGCCCAGGAAACCTGAGGCTCTCCTGTGCTGGAACCATGCTGCTGTGGCTTAGGAATGGTACTCCCCAGTTCAGTGCCCCATGGAGACCCTCCCAACCATATGGTGCTCCAATTGGAGGCACAAAAGGCAAGGCCATGGGCTGAGAGAAGAACAATTTACTGGAAACAGCAATGAGATAAGAAAACAGACAGTAATAGCAACAATACTAATAACAAAGGCTGTAAGAAAAGAAGTCATTCACATGGACAAACAACATCAATAACAGAAAATACTGGACAGCTCCCTCCACCACATTTTCATGACTAGATGGAACCCCTTCTCTCTGGAAGTCAGAATTCCTTTCCACTTCTCCTGGCAATGACGAGATGGTATAGAATAACCTGTGTTCTGCCTACACCCCGTTAAAGTTACTGCAAAACATTAACCCTATCCTGGCTGGACAGGGCACATGCAAACCCAGACATTACCATAGTGGAAAGGAGAAAAAAACACAGAAAAGATGAAATTATTTGGGTGTTATTACACACAGGACATTGGCAAAGCCAAATATGGACTTTATTCAGAGCTCACTGCATAGCTCTGTCCTCTTACTAACTGTTTGCTGTGCCAAGCTGAGGGATACATGCCTTTTCCACTTCTTTCTCCAATTCTCTCTGTGTTTCTTCTGAACCTGTGCATTCCTTATGGAAAATGTCTTTCCTACTTACATATTCATTTTGAGTTTTTCTTCCATGGCTGCAGCTGTCTACAGACCACTTCTTCACTATCTCTTCCACCGGGAGTACAGCATTCCATCCCCAGCCCTGCTCAGGCAGAGCACTGTCTCAACTAAACCTGGTGTGGAGGAGGCGTCTTCCCTCTTCCCAGCATATGCTGAAACCTCCCCCATCTGCCCAAGACACCTGCAGTCCTTCAGTTAGAAGTTTTGCCTATGAATTAATTAGATCTTGAAAGCCCCTGATCAAACTGTTCCTCGTCTTAAAAGTAGTGAGAGGTTACAGTAACAGGACAAATCTCTAAATGCCAACTCCTCATCAGTTATGGATACTTCACCTTTTAATTTCTCATCCTGATAACACCCAGGCTGTTCCACCTTTCTACTGAATTCTGTGATCAGTTACCCTCTTTGCTATAAGATGTTATTGGGGTTGTCTTGCTATCATGCACCCTGTTTAGGAGCCACAAGTCTCCTATGGACACCACTATTTCTGACTGAAATTTTATGATGGAATTATTACATTTTAATTACTTCATTTTAAAAAAGGTCTTATGTCTTAAATGTATGATATCGAATGAACTAATCTTTCATTGTTCACAAGGCAGCAGGTGCATCACCTTCTTGTCAGCTTGACAATTTTTTATTGAAGAAGGTTTTTGCCACTAGTTACGCTGGCTCACTGAGATACAACACCTTTAACTCACCAGCATTGCAGGAAGCAAAGTGCTGCAGGGAAAGAGAACACAGGGAAAGAACCCAAAGACCAGACTCCTAAAGGAGGAATGAGCTAGTCTTTCTGATGGTATGGGAAAGGACTGTATTTGGGCCAAGCAGAAGAGAAGAATTGTATTTTGGAGGTTTTAGTGCCTATGCTAAAGGCTTGATCAGGCTCAAGAGACACAAGTTATGAATTACTGCATTACCACAGCTGACTAGACCCTCTGCTAAAAAAGCACAGGAAGAGTAGGATGATGGACATTAATGTGAAATCACTCTCTAGTGAAAGGTGTATTAAAGACTGTGTTTATGAGAAACAAATTAATTGACTGCAATCAGTGTGCTTGTTCAGCTTTTCTGTTTCTCTCAAGACTTTAGCTCTTTTGGGTAATCCAAATTTCATTTACAACCCAGGTTGTCACCTCACCCCAACCTTTTTTTTTTCATTGAACTCTCAGGATCTGTTATGACTCTTTTCAGTTAAGAATAGGAAGACTGAAGCACCATAAGTATCCAGCCAAACCAAAAATTTGTGTAATTACTTGAACAAGTAGGTAACCAGCCTTCTTCTGTGTACTCAGAAAGGACTGGTATTCCTAATGTTAAGGCAGGCAGCATAAAATCTCCTAACAGCAGATAAGCTAAAGACCTCACACATCAAAGCACAATGCGTGACACTAAAGAATTAATTTGGTTTATCACAAAGCGATCTAAATGTGTTAGATTTTTACTTTTTTTGTTTGTTTTTTTGTTTGGTGGTTTGCTTTTTGGGGTTTTTTTTTGTTTGTCTTGGTTTGGGGTTTTTTTCATTTTTGTTTTGGTTGTTGTTGTGGTGGTGGTTTTTTGTTTTGATTCGGGTTTTTTTGTTATTTGTTTCGTGTACCAGGGCTCTTTTAATCATTTGCTCTTCTTCTTTATATACTTTCCAGTAAGAAGGGAAGCACAGAGACAGGTGGGGCATTTTATACTACAGAAGAGTGAATGAAGAGATGTATGATACAGCACTATTCCCTTTGTACCTTAGAACTCAACAGAGTAACACCCCTTCTCTGTGTGTTAACTTCTTCTTCTACCTTCAGCCACAAACTGTTTCATTGCTTCACAGTTGAAGTGTACATTATAGGACTGTTGCCCCCTTCTTTAAGCACCTAAAAGCTGATTATAACTGAATACCAACAAGGACTGCTATCACTGGAGTGCAAGCTGTCCCCAAACCACTCCTGCTGAAGAAATCAGTTTTAAACATGAAAAAGCATAATAAAACAGAAGGTATGGAAAAGATTATCAGACTCCGACATGCTTCAAATGTTCCCCATATCCTCTAAAATGGATGTGACAAACACAGGGTGACGTTTCAGTTCTGTCTTTGCCGCAGTAAAATTCTTTCCCACAATCCAGGCTGTCCTGACATTTACATCTACTTTTCATCCCTGCGTGCTCCCCATTCCCCGCAGAGATCAGCTTTGCACATTGTCAATGGCAGATACAGTGTTAGGTATCCTTGGCACTGCAGAAGACCTCTCTATGTGGGAGACCACACTGGAAACACACAAAAGGATATGTTTCCCCTTCTTTCAGCTTTCAGGACATTGACAGAGCCATGCACCAGAGAAGTGCTGCAAGAAATCAGTGACCATGTGTAAGTCAAACCCATTCCAGCCATATCTGATGAAAAATACCTATGAACATCATTACTGACGGAGTTTGTCCGCACTGCCATGAGGAAGGGGGTTCTCCTGAATCAGAGTTTGGAATCTCCTAGGGAAACTTTCTGTACCTGACTGATTCTATAAATCATGCTTGGCACCAAAGCACTTCTGAGTAATGGAGTTATGAAACAACTAGAGAAATATTTTCTTTTAAATCTTTTGACCACCAGGTAAACCCCTGAGACGAAATCATAGTACTGCAACATGTTAACATGTTAATGGGAGTTAGCATCTACCTATAGTCCATTTAAAAATATTTGTGCTTGCTCATGGGGTTTGGCACTTGTCTCCATTCAGAAATTTTACGCAGGGTTGAAGAAGAAACTTTTGAAAAAGATTAGTTCTGATTAGCACCAAAATAACAGGAAGGGGGTGAACTTTGAGCGAAGACCAAATGGAAGTAATAAAAATACCTGAGTACAAATACTGTAGATGAGCAAACAACATCATGACATATATCAAAGGAGCGTGCTCCTACAGCATCAGAATAGATTCAGCAGGATGTCTGGTTCAGACTGTTCAGAGTGTTTGCCTGAGCCAAACACTGAGTGTTAGATGAACATTGGATCCATATGAAGAACGGTGAGTTCTGAGTGTTTAATGTGTAATGGCAACCCCAAAATGCATTTAACATCTCACATGTGGAAGCAAGCAAGCAAAAACCATCCTAAGGTACCATACTTATGAGACTTATTCTACTTGGGCCAACCACTCTTCACTGTCTCACCACACTGCAGATGTGCCACAGGGTGGTAAAGCAAAAGGTTCATGGAAATGTAGATGACGTAATCATTCTGCATATGACTAATGACATCATTCTCCCAAAAAACTGAACCTAGAAGAGAGATCTTAAAAGCAAAGAAAGCTCTTGTGATTACAAGACAAATGGCATTACATTTGACGGATGAGCAATTCCTCATTTAATCCACTCTATGGGTGGCACCCCTGCCTGTCGCAGGGGATTTGGAATTGGATGGTCATTAAGGTCCCTTCCAACCCAAGCCATTCTGTGATTTGATGATTTCTTTAGTAGACTTTTGAAAGCCTTTTCTCTTACAACCCCAAGACTAGAAGAGCCTACAGGAAGTTGTAAGAGGGAAGAAAACACTTCCTCTGGGAAAGTTATACTTGCTTGGGATGATTTTTCACCAAATGTTCCATTGTAAATAGATATAGCATTGCACTCCTTTTAATAGCTTGGTGCCTCAACTAAGTTTCATTTTTTCTGTGTGTATGTATGAATAAAAGACATTATTTACAATCAAGGCATGTCCAAATATTTTCCTTCTTACCCCTCTGAATGAGAAATGAAAGCAAAACGCAAAGAGGAGAGCATGTCCCAGAAAGAGCAAAGTTCTGGTCAGCTCATCCAAGGAAAACAGTAGTGTCCCTGCAACATTCCCCGTGTCTCTTCTCTTTCTAAGAGGTGGTGCTTTCTTCTGGACAATGCTCTGGTTCCCTGGTGCCATTTCATATGCAGATACCTTCCTGACGACCAGTCTGCCTCTGTCTCTTCCAGTCTGCCTCCATCTCCTCACCCAGCACGCTCACTCGTTTTGCTTACAGGGTAGCTGGCAACAGAATTAGAAAAAAGCTGGATCCAGAAAATGATAAGAAGTATTGGCCCAGAAAATAACAGGGGGCCTACTATGAATCCCTCTTCATCCTGGGTTGGATTCATTCCAGCTTTCTTTCACACATATTTCTGGTAATATTTCTTTTCTACTGCAATGAATTATCTGAAATGTTTCCTACAGTAGGTTTCCTAGTTTAAATATTTTAAAATCGATTAAATTTCTTTCTACTTGAAGAACTGGATCCCTGCATTATTTAAAACTTTCCTTGCCCTACTCATTTCTCTTTATTTCCTTATTTAGGCCATGCGTTTGGGATTTTTTTCTTTACTTCCCCTCACTTTCTTTGTTTTAAATCTGACTCAAATTGAGCACTTTAGGAAAGAAAGATAATACCTATTCTGTGCCGTGTCCCTCCAAATTTATCAAAGAGCTTGGTTACTCAAATCTTGGTCTTTGTCAGGAGTTGGCACACTGTCCTTCTGCATTCATCATCTAAGACCCCTCACAAAACTATTTATCAGAAATAGCAAATTTCCACAGAGTTCATGGGGTAAGTCCTTAGACAGTAAGAATAGGTACCAAAATGGCATGGTTTCAGAATGGCACAGAGGATTACATTTTTAATGCCAGCACCAAGAAGGACAGAGCGTGGAACATAATTTCATAATGATGGTTACCTTTTGTTAAACTTTTGAAATTGTGTCCTCAATGTCTACAAACATCAGAACAATGGCTTTACAATCTTCCCTGCAGTGGAGCAGTTACGACCTACTATTGAAAAAGCAACCTGTTTTCTTCTTCCCAAGCAGCTGTCATCTGATGGCTCAAGACAGGAAGATGAATCACCTGTTTCTGCAATCTGTTTCTGACTGTGTGTGGCTGAGGGAAAATCATTTGACTTTTCTGTGATGTAATTTCCTCCTCCATGGAAATAAGAGAATTCCTGTTCATGCTTAGAGACTCTGCAAATGCAAGTTTTGTGAAGAGCATTGTAAGCAGCAGAATGGAGAGCTGCATTGCATGAATGTGAAGATTCATTCTGTACAATGCAAGTACCTTACCACTAACTGACCACATTTGGCAGGACCTCAAGTCAGTCACTTCAAACCCCTGGAGTCCATAAATTCTTTCCACATGCTTACAAGAATGGACCATGCTTCTGGAGTTTTGAGAGACAAACTCAACTTCAGCTGAATGTCCCAGATCTATCTTTTTATGTCTTTTGCTTGCTCTTGTCATTTGGGGATTTAGGAAATAGGATAGGGGATAGGAAAGGGTGAAATGTTCAGCTCTTTTGCATTGTGTACCCCATTTACACAGAGTAACACACTGACTTCCAAACCCCACCTTCCTGCAGCAGAACTGTACGTACGTGTGGCTATAGAGTTAAAAGCTAGGGCTGGGTGCTAGGAGGTTATTTTTGTCACAGTCAGTTATACTTGCAGTTGTGCATGGTCATGAAGATAAATTGGAGCTTATGCTTTGTGGCAAAGCAGAAAGCTTGTGGGACTAGATTTCAAAAGAATTCTCAATGAATCAGTCACCTTCAGGGGCAATGGTGGCAGTTCCTGGCAGTGCATACCGAGCTGGATAGGAAGGAGGATGTCTGTCTTTGACATACAAAATTAAGGTAGTAATTTTGGTGTAAAATAAGCAAAGGGCACATTAACATCATTTACCGTTTGTGTGCTGACGGCCTGTCCTAACATCTTCTCTTGATTAAAGAGAATAGCTCCTCAAACAGATGAAGGCTTATCAAGTCTTGCAAATAATCACTCAGAGGTCTTCTCCTGGGGAAGACAGAGATCAAGGGAGAGATGCACCCTCAGAGACAGTCCTACCTGTCCCCATGTGTGCATCTCACTCTCATAGCAGCAAGTGGGGCACAGTTGGCATTGTTTGTTCAGCTCCTTTCCCCCATCAGAGCTGCAGCTTGCATCTAGCCATACTGTCCCAGCTGTTCTAACAGTTGACCAGCAGTCAACAGTTTTAACTGTTATTATTAGGACCTATTGAATCATCTGAAATAGCAAACCTGAAGGGGAAAGCAGCCACAAAAAAGCATATAAGAGTTTTCATGCAGAAAGGAAATGAATAATTGCTCTTGCACAAAAAAATAAATCAAGCTATAAATCAAACCTAGAAGCCAAAAGAGAGAAATTGCAAAACAAAAAAATTACCCTCTGAAACTAATAACCCAAAATCTTGTGATCACCTGTAAGTACAGGCAAGTCAGAGAACACCTCACAGTGCAGCTCTTCACATCATCACCAACTGTTGCCTTGAGAGAGGTAAAAATCAGGTAAACTGGTAGAAACTCACGCAGTAGTAATGAAAACAAGAGTTGCAGAGCAACTTCAGTCTTGAGAAGTTGCATCCTTACTCCATGTGCTGCAAGGGCAGGAAGACACTTCTGGTGGCTTACTCAGCAGATTGGATTACCTAAAACATTGCTGCTGTTTGTCTACAGGTTGTTCTGGCCGCTCTAAAGCAGTTAACACATATTATATGGTCTCTAGTATATACCCTATAACTGTACAGAACATACACACATAAAATAAGCATATATAGCAACATATCACATTGTTCAGATGGGTCCATCTGAAATGTGACATATTTGTGAAAATACATAGAGAGAGAGTGGTCAGTGCACCAACACATGGAATATCAGCAAACATTTCTCACATACTTATGTAGAGGAAAACCCACTCAGTACAACCATTACAGTACTTCATCAGACTTCTCCCCTTCACTTGTCCTTCTTTCATTCTATTTCTTTCTATTGGTTTTGCCTCATGGCAGTGCTTTACTGACACTGCTAATCCCTTATCTCCCTTGCACCCATTATTTACCTCCACCATCCCGTATTTAGTGTTGTTCTCTGGCCATGAGAACATCAAAGTCTAACCCTTTGTGCTTATACTTCACTTTGAGATTTCATTAGTTTGAATAAAAGATATCATTTGCTTTCCAGTTTATTGATCAGTTGTGTACAGTTCCTAGTTTGGGATAAAAAGATGTTTAATGAAAAGTGTGTTGTCTCCTCCCACACAGAGAAGGATGAAGTCTGTAATTGCACACGACACTATATGCTTCTGCTATCCCTCAGTGACCACAGGTAAATCTAAACAGATACAGACATTTATAATGATGCAGTCTATCCATACTAAACAGCATTTCAGCATAGCAGGGTCCATCCATGGACTTCTCCTTCTCACCAGCCTTCCTGGAAGAGGCAGTTTTGGGCAATCTAGACAAACTCTTCTGCTTCATGTGGGAGAGATAGACAGCTAAAATAGGTTGTCCCTTTACTATTAGGTTCATGAGAATTTTTCTTCCACAGGTCATTATATGATGGCTTTACTGAAGAGTAATGTATATTACTATTCTTGAGACACTAAAAAATCAGATAATACTGCTTAGTCCTAAGCAGTTGTCAGGTTTTGCTTCAATATGTTGGAAATCCTTTGCATAGCAGTAGCCTAAGACACATGCAAATAAAAGGTAGATTGTAGCAGACATCAAAAATGGTAAAAGAAATCTGCTCATGAGGGTAGTGTGTCACAGGGGATTTATGAATAAAGCTGTGTATGATTTCTTAGGATGAAATTATTTCCTCAGTCTCTTAAATGAGCACAGAAAGATCCTGGAGAGAAACAGATCCATCTAGGTGAGGAGAAACAGCTTCTTTAGAAGACTTCCTAGAGGTTTGTAAGGGCAGTATACTTGGGAGATAACTACTTTTAGTAGGGCCAGGACAGGGAGGATATTGGAGGACTCCAGTTCCTCTGGGAAGAGCCCCGGAAGTGCCATGTAGGGCTGGAAAGGCAGCTGAGCAGGGCATTAGGTCAGTGTTGGGCTCCATGTTGAGGGTCTGCTCCCACCTGCATGCACGGGACTGAGGCTCTTCTGTCAGAATTCGTGCCTGGAACAGGAGTAGGGGTCCACACACTAACAAACAGCTGGTTAGCTGCAGCAAACACTGTGCCTCAACAGTGTGGTGCATACACAAAGGATGCACAGAGAGAGGGAAGGCTTCTGTGTTACTGCTCTTCACTGCATGGCTCTAAAATTCACACCCTCAGGCTTGAATTGTGGTTGCTGAGAGCTGGTGTAGAGCTCTTCCTGGCCACAGCTGTAATGCAATCAGAAAATGGTCTCTTTATCTGCACTCAAATCCAAAGCTAGTGCAATCACTAGTGTTGTGTTCTTAATGTGGGTCTGTATTTGACCCTGTGCTCTCCTACTGTCCCTTACTTGTCTAATGTCAGAGCATGCTTGGAGCTGTGCAACTGCAAGAATAAATATAATCCCTGGTCTTACATTCACCGGGCTGTACTGTATTGTAAGAACATCTACAGAGGCTTTACTGCCTTAAACTGCATAGGAGATCTAATTTACCCAGGAGCTTTTGCATGAAGGCTGCAATAAGACCACAAGGTACTCTCGGTTCTCACCCTTGAGTTCTCACCTTTTGTGAGTCTGAGAAACATTCACTTTTTGAGCTGAAAATGTTAATCTCTGATTTCCAACCAGAAATAAATTATTTTAGTGGGTTGTCCCTTATGTTATTACTGAGTTATGGCAGAATATATAAAACATACTTTTCCTTGTGTTGCAAAATAAATTCTTGCAATGCTGCTGTGCTGTTTTGGAGGGGTGGGGTGGGAGGGGTTAGGGTAAACAACAGCAAAAAACAGCTGAACTATAAGAAATAAAATGTGACAAGGCCCCAGTTCAGCTCAGGATTGATCCTTCTGTCAGTCCTTGCTCACAAAAATAATTTAGCATGGACAGCAACTTGAATATGTGCTTACATCCCCTTTAGGTCAGTGCTAAAGTTACAGTTAAGTATGTGATGAAGTATTATGCAGTATAGGAATTGTTCACAGGATTTTGACCAAGCTATATTTCTTGCCTGGAAAATTAAATGTCTAAGTAGGAGCTGAGGAAAAGCATTTCAAAACTAGGTTCTCAGAGCACAGAAGAGACAGACCGAGTCTGCAGAGGCATACTTAAGCATGAGGGTCAGATATCCAGGATACTAAAAGCAAGACTTCCCCCAAGTTCTCCCTGCAGCTTAGCAAGTCCCAGAGCTGCAGAATTTGGGAGGGGAGGATGGAATGGTTCCATTGTGTGGGACACGCTGGCCCAGCACTGCCCACAAAACTTTTCCGGAATTCAGGCAGGCTAGGATGGACGGAGAGTGTTATTAGATGGCTCCTCCTCTTCAGATCCTCCGGCCTTGCTCACCACATTCTGCTGCCCAGGTTTCATCACAGACCAGAGAGGCACTGAGCTGCTCTGACCCCTGGACCCTGCATATGTTCCACAACCAGTTTAACTGCATCTGCTTCACACTACTGAGAAATCATGAAACATTCTAAAATACCAAAATTAAAATTCAGTCTTTGTAGTCCAAATCTGACACGTCTGCTGCTATTTCATTTTCAATACTTAATGACAACATTTAGCTAGTGTCTCTATCTCTCTCTCTCTTATTTACATGTAAAAAATAGACCACATTGATACAGTATCCATAAACACCAATATGTCTGGGTTTTTTTTCCATGGAAGATGATTCTTGAGAACTTGTAGATACTCTATTGTCAGGGTCTGCTTTTCCGGGCAAGCAACATTTTTCAGGCTTGCTGCACTCCTGCACCAGGATTTGGAAATACTTTTGTACATCTAATGTGACTTTCCAAATCATTGTTCTTCCTTTCAGTCAGTAAAATCCTATTTTCAGGATGGTGCACTTCATTTGGAAACCACAAGTCGTTCTTAGCAAGCTAAGCTAAGACCTGACATGAACTTGCTAACTGACATGACCTAAGCAAAGGCATCATCAGGTTGCCTCCTCAGCTGGCAGTGGGAGGTCACATTGTCAAGTCTGGAGAGTCCAAAAGCAATGTGAGCAAAGCTTTCCTGTAAAATAGAGATACATTAACTCAAGGTTCAGAGTACAGAGCAGCTGTATGAATGGAAACCT
Source organism: Corvus kubaryi (assembly GCF_017639235.1). Lineage (NCBI taxonomy): Eukaryota > Metazoa > Chordata > Aves > Passeriformes > Corvidae > Corvus > Corvus kubaryi. The sequence goes on along the minus strand of NW_024581096.1, from coordinate 1,203,016 downwards.
CTGATTAGGGATTGCAAAAAAAGAGGTTAATGTTTAGCCAGCTTATCTGCTGACAAAACATTGCCAAAGATCTTCCTTAGCTTCTGATTTCTAAATGGTACAGAGAACAATTTAGGTATCACAGGGCAATTTTGTCTGGGTCTTACTGAGCTGTGTAAGAACAGTGATGACTATATTTTGTTTAGATTTAGATTCTCTGTTTTTTTTATTCTGTCCCTGTCTTCAGTGTTCAATAATGCATACAAGGTATCTGTTCTTTCAACATCGGAATGAAGCGGGGAGGTGAAAATGGTTTAAAGTATTTTCAATTGCTGAACCTTGTGAATGTGAGATTTAAAAATGGCAGATAAATAGTTCTGAGCAAATAAATTTAAAATCTGATGAAGACTGAGTCAGGAGACGAGAGTGTGCACGGCTGCAGTCAGCCCAGCAGCCCTGTATGCAAACACCAGAGCTCCCTTTTGTGTTTGAAGTGCACTGCCAGAGGATGTGCAACACCCTCGTGTTGAGTTCTGATACTTCTTCATCCATCTTGAAGACAACAGAAGAGCTGGAAGAGGCTGGAACAAGCTGTTTTACACATGCCCTGCAGTGCAAGTGGCACAGTATGCTATGCATCTATGGTATATGCCCTATGCGTTCCTGCTGGGATCCACCAGGACAGACGTCTTGGTAAGGGAACCCCCCCTTGCCTTGTCCTTGCCATCACTCCTCATTAAGCTTCTTCAAGGGATTTCTTTACATGAAGGACTGATCTGGGCCAGAGGTAGGGATGCCAGGCTAAGCGCTCTCCCATGCTGTCTGCTAAGTTACAACACTAAGCCAAGGCATTAGAAACACTGCACAAAGTCATTTTTTGTTAATCAGGTTTTTTTTTTACTGAATCTCCAGTTACTGGATTGTTTTTTTAAATTTTGCTGTCATTCCTTTTGCGTATGTCCTTTTGCAGTTTCAGTCTTTTAGGATTCTTACAGAAATGGAGTTGGCTTATAAACTTAGCCATGTTGGCTTGCAAAAATCACTTTTTACTTCTGGATTAGTTTATTGGACTGTCATGCAGGGCTAAAGGAGAATGCAGGTTGATTCTGCTAATTTGTGGGCATGGAAAATAAATAAATGCTATTTACCTGAAGTAGAAGTGGGTTGACTCCATCTATGTGCATTTGCCCAAAATTGCATCAGTGTGAGATTTCACAGAACAAACGTCAATGAAGCAGGTCCCTGTCTGAACTGCTATTCCTGGTATCATTGGCAAAATTTTCTAGGGCAGTGGCTGTCCCTGGTAACTGTGCATTCAGGTGCCCAGAAAACTTTTTAGGACCATGGTTACTTTCTCTGGGGTATTTTTGAATGGTTCATGGTAACAAAGGGCTTGGGGCTTGAGGGAACTCAGCACATCCCTTAGTACTGGCTCTGCTTAGTTGTTCCCATCTCTGCACGCATAGGAATGGATTTAAGCAGACTTCTGGTTCTGTTCTACCTGCTGCTTGATTTTTGTGTACTCGGGTGATAGCCCACAGAATCACAAAGCAACTTGTGGAGATACAGCTGTTTTTGCAGTTGTTTGCAGCTGAAGGAGGCTTGGCTGTTTTTTGCAGCTTTCCATGGACAAGCTGACAGTACTAGACTGCTCATGTGCTGTTTCAACTACAAATACTTTCTCTGCTTACCCAGCTCCCTCCTTCTGCTTCCCCATCATCCACCTGCCCAAGACCTCCTCTTTCTGCTATGGTGCAGTCTCCAAGAGGGGAAGTGCCTGTACTTTGTGCTTGTTCACTGCTTGGTACCGTGTCTCCCACTGTGCAACAACGACTGCCAGCTCCTGCACTAACTGACTACCACTGCTGCCATTGCTGGAGCAAGAGAAGGTGCAGCCTAGGGGTCTGAACTGGAATGCTGTGTCCTGTCACTAAAAGAGACATGATGAGAGCACAAAATGAGGTATGGCACTGTGGATGTGATATGCTTATTTGGCCCAAGAACCAGAATGTCATGGGCCCTGATCAGGGCTTTTGGATGACACAGCAGGGGTACAAGTGCACAAAAGCATTCTTCAAGAAGAAGGCAACTTATTCCCTGTCTGTAAAGCGTCCCTTACAATATGCTTCATATGCAAATTCACAATGAGAAAGGAGGCAACATGTTAAGGAAATGTCATTTGATGACAACAGAATGTGCACACCTCCACCTGGACGACATTCCTTATTAAGTTAAGTATTCGTATTCCTGCAGGTGTGTTTACCCTTCAGCATCTGTGGTATGAGCAAAGAGAGAATATGCCAGGAGCTGTTAAGCTTAACTCATATCTTTTTAATAAAACTACTCTCTATCTTTGTATGGACACTACATCTTGTTTTAATAGGGTAGGTATAAGCCCACCACAGACATGACTATATACTCAGTACTTTGGTGATGGAAGTAAAACAAGAAGTAATGAGTTTGCCCCCTTTTCTTCTGTACATATTGAGCATCAAGAAATTCAACAAAGTTAAATTAAACTTAAGCAAATCAACTGGAAAAATAATCAAAGGAGTTAATAAAGGAGATAAATAGAGGACTGGCATATCAGACCACAGAAAAATCCTAAAGGTGCTCTGAGAAGAAGCTTACAGCTGTACAGATCCCTACATAACATAGCCATAGTCCGACAAAAATCAGTAGTAGTCCAGACATTTCCACAGCCATCTTGGTGAAGGCTGTGCCTGTAGGTGTCTTTAGAAAAACACTGGGCACAAACATTTTCATTTGAAGATAAATCCAGGATCTGTGCTTGAGTCCTTGATAAAGAGGTTTAACTTTCAAAAGTGCTAAACCTCATTTGGACTTGCTAGAGTAACAAGCATTGGAAAATAAGGCCAGTTCCCTCTACAGTCACTTGTGTGGCAGGGTGCAAAAGCTGCAGAGCTTTATCCAAACTTAATGTTTATGGCAACATACCCAGTGGAAGGCCTTCCTGCCTTGAAATGTATGGAAAAGACTCTTTACAATTGAAATACCTCATTTAAGTTTTTTTTTAATTTAAAATTTTAACCATTTGCTATATCATGGTGGGTAGGCATTATAGCAGCAGTTAGAGGCGCAGTGTTGAATACCTTACACCAGTTTAGCCCCACTGTTTTTAGGGAGGTGGTGAGAGGACACATCAAGAGGTGTGGCATTTACTGTGAAGGGAGAGGGCAGTGGAAAGGGATAGCAGATCAAAGATGACACATGACCTCTTCCCAAAAACAAAAATAAAAGAGAAAAAGGAAAAAATGAAAGCGAAAGACACTGAAAAATATGATGCAGAAGGAAAGAAGGGAAGAGTATTTGTCTTGGCTTACATTATTTCAGCTTTCTGCCTTAATCTGAGATCCAAAAGAATTGTGAAAGCCTAAAAATTCCCTCGGGTTGAGATAATAATCTGCTCCAGTCTAGTTATTAACATCTCTGTTATAAACTCGGATCAAAGTCCCTTGTCTGCAATGGCAGGCAGTTCTGGCTTTTTAACTTTTTAACACTTAATGCCAGGCCTACCTTCCCTCTGGTCCAAACCTTACTCTCAAACCTGTCCTTGGAGAAGAAGCTCAGGTGGTGGCAGAAGGTTCAGTGTGGGGAGGAATGCGTGCTGGCAGCCAGCTGTGCTCAGCCCACACCCACTCTGGCTGTCACCAGAGGTATTTGAGCTTCTCACAGGTAGATTTAGGAATGAGCTTTGTATGCCTACAGATAATAAGTGATGGTCAGTACAAACAGATACTTCCACATCAGCTAGTGTTCAGGACATCTCAGAAAAATGCAGTCTGAGGCTGATATCCAAGAACTCTGAAGAAATTAATGAGGAATTTTTAAATGTAATTTAATTATAAATCCTGTTGGATGTAACTTTCTGTTCAGTATATAACTATCTTTAGTGGGTATAGAATCTAAATTGGAAGTGATGCTGTTGGTATAGTGATCTGATAAAATGAAAATCTAAAATGTTTTATTTTTCTTGTCTTCAGCAAGGACTTTCCTATAAATTAATGTAGCTACAGACCATGAGCTTTGTGCCATTTCAAGGATTTTCTTTACTGAGAAGGGTGGTCTATAACTCTCCACACAGAGAAATCAAGAAAAAGCTTAAGGCAGATGGCTGTGCTCAGAGTACAAGCATAAAACAAGAGTGTGACAAAGCAGTAACTACTGAAGGTTAACAGAAACTCAAGGGGACACTGGACAAGCACCCACTAAAAAAAAAAATCGTCTGAGGCACCTTTAAGTCAGGATATCCCCAAGCTGCAGTAGTTCAGGTTGGGAGAGTGCTGGGGGCAATATCCTATGGCCTGACACTCCCCTATGGGCACTGCTCCCATTGATTCCTTTTCAACCTATCTTTAAATAGTTGTTTCCTCTCCTCATATCCCCCCTCCCCCCTCTCCCACCCAGAAGAGCAGAGGAACAGATGATTAAGGGAAAGAAACTCAGGAGTGAAGTCAAGAGACTCAGCACAGAATATATTTTCAGTTAAAGGTGTTCTTCTGCAATATGGAAGCCACAGCTGAAAACGCGTCCTCTCTCTTGGGTAAAGAACTTGAATCCTGAATCCACCACAGTCAAAAATGGAAGCCCTCTCTTTGGACTTCAATTGCATGTGGGTTTTTTCTGCTATGGCTTTCACAGTGAATATCAAATGCCTTCAGTAAATTTTACTGCAGAAGTGGTGAATTATAATCCAAAAAACTTCTGATGGAAATAAAAAAAAACATTTCTAGCTGGCCTTCCACTACGAGTGATCTGATACATGTGATTTCACAGACACAGATCTCTTGAATGAAGCTTTATGTAACCTCACTTTCCCCTGTGAAACCACACTGTGAGACTGAAGGCCCTCTGCATGTTCCTTGCATTATCCAGGGCAGTTGCTCTGATTATGTTTTCCATGTCTCTGGTCCCTAGGAGTCTCAGAAGCAGATTTCATTAGAAGCACACTAGAAAATTGCAATGAAAGATTCCACCTCTGCAGTGAAGACAGGTCTGCTAGACAAGTGGTTTATTTTATTGCCTTTGAATTTTCCCACTCATATCAGAAGTTACCACAGGGTATTTTGGTCAGCTGTCTATGGCCTCTCTGCTTTTCCAGATTTTATTCCAGACTGGCTCAAATATGCCCTAGAGAAAACTTTTCCTGCAATATGGTTGTTTTTACATGTGATGTTGCCATGGTCCACTCATCCCATCTCACCAGTCTTCAGAGGAAGATCATGCCTTGCTTGCATCCTCCCAACAGAACAACTGGTAGAAACACTTGCAATTTGTTCTTTTATGCAGCTTGTTCTCTGGCTCTTTCTAACCTCTGTCTTGAAATTGCGTCATAACCACCTCAACTGAAGTGTTTTGTGTCACATATTTTCCTGTATTTCTTCCAAGTTGATGAACTCCTTCCTTTCAAGTTGATGAGCTGCCATGCTTCACAATATCCCTGTGGAAAAGAAGTCAGCTAGGTACACCTCAGTATCCTGAAGCATATTTTGTGTAAGTGCCAGCTCTGCAGTATCAATAGCACGTGATGAAAGTTTCCAGAAGAATCCAGTAAGGGCTTTTTTTAAAGGCTTGCCATTCATGGTCTTCTTCTCTTTGAAGGTTTCCAGTGCTTGGACAAACTGAACATATTTCTCATGTATTTTTCACATGTACATGGCTCTGCCAGCCCCTGTTTCAGTGTGGCCTTCAACACAGAAGGCACCTACTGCCATTTCTGCAGTAGGTGTCTTCTCTATCACATTTTTCTGTACACATCCCAATATTTCCGGGTGGGTAGTTAATCTCTGAGGTGTGAGATCGCTATGCTACATCAAGGTAGCCATATGGCTCATTTGTGTAATTGTAACCATGAAAGTTTACCTTCACCTCAAGATTCTGGGGAAAGAAGTAAAGCTAGTTTAGCTTCACTTAGTGCTAATAGTCTGTAAACTGATTGAATCCATTTAGTGTGGATTTGAGTTTTCTTACTTCTGACTTCCCAAGGCCAGGTCACAGGCCTTATGTGATCAGTGGCTCAGTACACTACTTCCAACTGCAGTCCTGCATCCCTGAATGGTCACAGAAGACAATGGGGATTTCTGCTATGATTTGCATCAGCCTTCCCAGTGATTGCAACGATGCTGCCAGAACATCATCTGCTATGATGCGACTTCCTAGGAATCTTGTTTATATATCTTTCTGGTAACAGTGGAAGTTGCCCTTAGTTTTTACCCCAAATGTCATTCTTTGCCTTTTCTATCAACCTAGTGACATACCAAATATGGTAAAGTAGCTCTAGTGACATTTACTAATATCCATTGTTGGCACTGGTCGCCAACATGTTTTGCTGTTGTCAACTCAGTTTATATGTCTCCTTTTGCAGACCTTTGATGTTGAGCTTTTTTTAGTACTTTGTTTGAAGCATTAGGGGTCTCTGGCAAATAGCTTGCCTGATTTCTAAGGAAGTACCATGCTACTCATCCAACTGTTGGCTTCTGTGACAACACAATTAGCTTTTCCATTCTCTTTTGGCTCCCATTGTTAGTTGTTTGGCTCTGTAATGGGAGCAGCTCCTATAATAGCCAAACTCTTTTATCACTTATCACATATAACAGGCCTGGAACATATTCTTGACCACCAAAAAAGAGACCAAAACATAATGGTCATTTACTAACCTTCCATCTGCCTTGATGGAACATAAAATTTAATTCCTGCTGCTATACCTTCAGTTTGCCATTTGTCTATGAGGGGAATACTTCTTTTGGCTCTGGGATTGTTAGGGTCATACTTTTAATAAAATCAGAGCTTTCTCTTTCTTTTTTCTTTTTTTCTCTACTTGGCGTTCCAACCTTCCTATTTCCTTGTACTCTGCTTTTAAGTTACGCTGTGGTTCTAGTTCTGTGAGCATGTCATCATATGATTCTAATTTGATTTGTTTTGCTGCAATTTCACTTTCTTTCCTTGCAAAAGACTCGGGGTACCCTTGTGATATAAAGCACAAAGCCATATCCCAGTGTCTGTTTCCCTTTTGGCTTCTCTTCCAGCATCACTTCCTTCAAGCTCAAGACCAGTGTATTCCCATGAGCAAGAAATCAAGCAAAGGGGCCAGGAGATCCCCAGAGATGAGCAGGGAGTTTCTACCAAATCTCAAACAGAAGAGAAAAATTTATGGTTTGTGGAAAAAGGGACAGGCCACATGGGATGTCTATAGGAACATTGTCAGAGGATATAGGCATCCAGTACCCATTTGGAATTGAGTATATAAAGGGATATCAAGGACAACAAGCAGGGCTTCCACAACAACATTAGCAGCAAAAGGAAAAACTTGGGAAAACGTGGGGTCACTGCTGAATCAGATGGGTGTCCTGGTGAAGGAAGACAGAGAAGGCAGAATTACTGAATGCCTTCTTTCCTTCAGTGTTAACTGCTGTGGCCAGCCCTAAGGAATCCCAGACCTCGGGGCAAGGAGAGAAAGGCTGCAGAAAGGAAGACTCCCCCCGAGTCATAAAGGGTTTGGTTAGAGATCAACTAGGCAGACTTCTTAACACCCATAGATCCACAGGCCCTGATGAGAGTTGCACCCATGGGTGCTGAGGGAGCTGGCAGATGCTGTAGCTGAGCCACTGTCCATCAGCTTTGAAAAATCACAGAAAACAGGAACAGGGCCCGATGACCGAAGGAAAGCCAATGTTACTCCCATCTTCAAAACTGGCAAGAAGGAGGGGGATCCAGGAAACTACTGGCCAGTCAGCCTCACCTCCATCCCTGGAAAGGTGATGGAACAGAACATTCTGGAAGTCATCACCAAGCATGTAGACAAAAAGAAGGTCATCAGGAGCAGTCAGCACGGATTCCCCAAGAGGAAATCGTACTTGACCAATCTGACAGCCTTCTGTGATGGCAGGGCAGGATGGGTCGAGGAGGGGAGAGCAGTGGATGTTGTCTGCCTCCACTTCAGCAAGGCTTTGGACACCGTGTCCCATAACATCCTCATAGGTAAACTCAGGAAATGTGGTTTAGATGAATGGACAGTGAGTCGGATCAAGGACTGGCTGAATGGCAGAGCTCAGAGGGTCAGGGGAGTAGAATCCAGTTGGAGGCCTGCAGTCAGTGGTGTTCCCCAGGGATCAATGCTGGGGCCAGTCTCACTCTACTTGTTTCTCACTGACCTGGATGAAGGGATACAAGGTTCCCTCAGCAGGTTTGCTGATGATACAAACCTGGGGGGTTGGCTGATACACCTGAAGGCTCTGCTGCCCTCCGGCTGGACCGTGGTAGGCAGAAGAGCTGGTTGGAGAGAACCCCAGTGAGGTTCAACAAGGGAAGAGCAGGGTCCTGCCCCAGGGAGGAATAACCCCAAGTACCAGCACAGGCTGGGGCTGCCCCACTGAAGAGCAGCTCTGCAGAGAAGGACCTGGGAGTTCTGGGGGATCACAAGGTGACAATGAGCCAGCAGTGTGTCCTTGTGGCCACGAGGCCCAGTGGGATCCTGGGGTGCGTCGGGAAGAGTGTGGCCAGCAGGTCAAGGGAGCTGATCCTCCCCCTCTACTGGGCCCTGGTGAGGTCACATCTGGAGTGCTGTGTCCAGTTCTGGGCTCCTCAGTACAAGAGAGAAATGGAGCTTCTGGAGAGTGTCCAGCAAAGGGTCACAAAGATGATGAGGGGTCTGCGGCATGTCTTATGAGGAGAGACTGAGAGAGCTGGGCCTGTTTAGTCTAGAGAAGAGAAGACTGAGAGGGGATCTCATCAATGCATACAAATATCTCAAAGATGGGTACCAAGAGGTTGGTGCCAGATTCTTTTCAGTGGTGCCCAGATACTGGACAAGAAGTAATGGCAATAAACTAAAACACAAGAAGTTTCACTCAACATGATGAAGAACTTTACATTGAGGGTGGCAGAGCACTGGAACAGGCTGCCCAGGGAGGTCATGGATTCACCCTCTCCAGTGATATTCAAAAGCCACCTGGACATGTTTCTATATCACCTGCACTGGGTGACCCTGCCTTGGCAGGGGGATTGGGCAAGATGAATTTCAGAGTACCTTCCAACCCTAACTATTCTGGTGGTTCTAGCTTATGCATGGTTTTGGCCCTTCTCTTGCATCTGCTGCCACACTAAGCTCTACAGACATCTTCTGTTCATTTGTGTGTTTTGTGGTTGGTGGTTTCCTTTGTACAACACTGAGCTCATGTACGTGCAAGTTTTCACTCCTTGGATGCCTGCTTGTTTTTGTGGTTTTGTTCCTTTGTTTCCCTTTTTTGTACGCTTTTTTCCTCATGACATTTAGAGTGTCTGCAGTTTGCATCCTCTCTATTTGGGCATGCTTTCCCTGTTTATGCCACCACATTTTCTGGCAGCAGCTCCTTTTTGTATCCTATCTTTGCTCTGTCTTCAAATAGAAGATTGTGTACTAGACTTGCCCAAGTCTTTGTGGAGTTATATGGCCGCTTTGGTCATTTTTTTTTGAATGCCATTTCCTTTCACCCTCGTTAGGAATCTAGCAATAACTGCTTCACATTTTGTAGCTGCTCCTTGCTCAAGTCAGTCCTTTTGCCTGCATTGTAATTTGATCAGTCTCTTGTTCTCTCTTTTTTTGAGTACTCTCACTCAAAAATAGATCATTGGTTTATGTCTCTGGGGAGCTGAGTGAGCTTTTTGAGTGTTTTTAAGATTTTGGATGGAGCCTCCCAGTCTGCCATTGCTGGATGCTGCTGATGCAGGTGATGGTGTTTCCCACCATCTAATACTATGTCCAGTTCTTAATTTTACTTTCTCTTTTTTTTTAGACAGCTTCTTGCAATCTTTTACTTTTTCCATCACAATCAAAAGAAAACAGTTTTGCTGAAAGAATTGATAAATTCATCCCTTCTCAAAAGCATCTGCTTGGGAATAGGATATTGGTCACAGTTGCAAGATTGTTTTCTTCATTTGAGCAGTATAGCTTTCACTGTTGGGAGCACTTCAGAGGTTTTTTTCTCTCCCTGATTTGTGTACTCTGTTGGGAAGTCTTCTGTCTTTGTCAGCTGTATTTTCCTGAAAAATGTCTACATCTGAGTAAAGACCATAGTCCTCTTTTCTCTCAACTGAGGGACTGCCTGCCAAATTGCTATAGCTTTATAAAGAGAATGAATAATGACAGCACCATATTCTCTTAGGACAAAATCTACGGGGAAAATTGCAGGTGTTAGTCCAAACACTACAGTATGCTCTAGCCTGCGAAAAACTGTGCAGTTCTATGCTGTCAGTATTTAACAATGCCTCACCAGGAAGTGGTTTTGCCTCTGCCTACAGTATAGTCCATGTCTGCTCTGTCTGTATTATAAATATGGGGGACAACATGACACAAGTTTACCCGAGGCCACACAGTGTCCAGCTGCAGATGTCCTTGGTGTCAGCTGCAGCCTGCAGGGAAAGCTGGCTCCTTCAGAAAGAGCAAGCCCCAAACAAAGGTGGTGACAAGGCGTCAGCAGAGGCAAAGGATGAGAGAGGGGTCTTTGTATACGTTTCAGCTGGTTTATTGCAGCTGGAGGGTCCAGGGACAAAACACCAGGGATATGGGAGAGCACCGTATTTTATATGGGGCTGGAGCAAAGGGAAACAACCAATGGGAATCGACTGAGGAGGAGGAGATAACAGGAGAATAACCAATGGGAATAACTTAGGGGAGGGAATTACATGAACCTACCAATGCAGCATCGAAGAAAAGCAAACTTTCTAGAACTAATACATAAGCAATTAGGGAAAATGCCTAATGAACTTATATATAAAACTGGGTGGAGAACTCCTAAGCCGATAAACTTAAAACATGTAAACTAAGAACTCTAGGAACATGGGAACTCGCCCTAACCTAGGGGTGAGGATTAGACCTCAGTGTTCTGGAGGCCTGTCCATCAAGTCCTCTGAATGCTCTGCTGCCACATGCACCACAACACATTGTATTACAAGTATTATGCCTTGTGCTTAAAAATATGCTGAGAATAATTTTAAAAAGCAGTATAAAGGGCATCTGTCTGATGGGGGGGAGGGGAAGCCAAAGGCAGAGAGCCTTCTGGAAGACGTACTTCCCACTTACGGGAAATCCTTCTATTCCCAGTACAAAAATGTGTCTTACAGAAATTCTTCCCCAAATCTTTGTGTTAAATCATGCTGTGATCAGAGTAATGTAGTCACAGTCATGTAATGCAGGGAATTCCTCCTACTTTTCGTCTGGGTAGAAAAACATCAACATTGACATGATACCACGCTAGTGTGGTGACATTACCGAAACGCAGGATGTGAATAGCGATACACAATCCCTTGTGCTTTGGCCCTGAACTGTTTAGGGTGCTGCTGGTCCACTAAGGCGGCAGGCTTAAGTGTGTGAAGAAATGAGACAAGTTCTATGGAATGAACAACTTAGAGCCTCTCAGAGAAACAGTCTGCTCTTTTGCCTGTTTAAAATCTCCAAGCAGCAGCAGTCTCCTGTGTGCTCTGCACACAACCCTTCTCATAGCACCCTCTTTCTTGCTGGGCTGGATTCCTTGGTTTCTGGCAGCAGCCCTAGCCTTTCAGCTAAACATAACCATAATCTGGTGTAACCTTGCTGGTTGCTGGTAAACTGGCCCCTTGGCCAGGCTTCCTGCACACCACCTGAGGCTAGTGAGCAGATAAGCATGTTTGTGGGAGACTGTAGTGTACAGCTACCCATTCCAGCAGAGAGGTTTCCTGGGTTGGTTAGTGCTTGCTTTAAGTTATTGTTATCTTGATTATTTATGTCATGGCACTGTTGGCACAGCTGGTCAGGAAGTAGAAGGTGGGACAACAGCTTCCCACCAGCCTCACAATCCTTGTCAGAACAAGAAGTAGATGACAGAAAAAGCCTTACCTAGACTCCAAACACTGTTCACCTAATGCTGGAGACTCTAGACACTCACCCTATGCCCAACAGCAGGAAAAAGTATTGTGATATTCAGGACATGCGCTTCTACGCCTGTAAAATTTTCTGTGTAGTCTATAACCTTGATAACAAATGCCAAGCAAATTATAATAATATCTCTACTGCTTTTTGATATTGATCCCTCAAACTATGCGGTAAATAAAATAAAAATTAATGTAAACAATACTGGAGATCACAGCTAAGCCTCAGAAGCTTCAACTGGAGACTGGGAGACAGGCTTATCTTCTGACTCATAACCCAAACAGGCTCCTGAATGTGCACTGTACATGGGAATAAATGAGACTGCTCTGGAGGAACAGAGCCAGTAAGAACAATACTGAAAGTAGATAAAGTCAGACCAGTTCTGGTAATAAAGGCTAATTAGTAAATCAGCAATGGAGTGTTTCAATAACACTGGCTGCATTGCATCAGAAAAAGGAAAGACAGAGTGTACCAAGTGTCTGAGGGGATGCTCGAAGGGATGAAGTCAGCACTCTGAAGAACTACCTCTACTTAAACATTGAAGAGCTGTGTATGAGACCCATGATTTTATTCACTCAGCACTTTTTCAATACTGGAGACCAAAAATACTCTGTGTGGAAATGGAGGTGCTGAGTGATGTATTTTCAGCATGAAAAGGATGGACTTGGTCTTAGAGTAGGGTTTAGATTGAAAGCTAATGTTCCAGAAAAACCTCTAGCCTCACTTGAAAAAGATTTTCAAGGCAGAAGTGACAGGTCATTTAACTGTTTGAAAATTTAAGTGCACTATGTTATGTTGCAATGAAGAGGAGAAATATTAATGTCATGATCTGGAACCAAGTATTAACATACAAGTCATACCATAGGTCCATATCAGATTTGGCATCAAGCATTATTGAGAGTAAAAATGTAATACTATAGGAGTATTTCCAACAAAAATAAAAGTGAACAAAGAAATAATTAACGAGTGTATATCACTTATGTTTGCCTTTGTGTGTCCACAGCCCTGCCTCTTCAGTGAGAATGAGTAGGACTGAAAATAGCAACATTTCTTTTGCTGTAGAGTGCAGTGGCATTTTTATGAAGGCCTCGAATGTTAGCCTTCCCTGTGGGGGCTGAGATGCAGCTGCTCAGACCTGCAGCTGTACAGTAGAATGAAAGACAACACTTAGTCTGTCAAAGGGGTGGCTCTTCAGTACCTGTGCAGTGGAGACCTCAGTGAGGAGAGCTGATTGCCTGGTGATACAGACTGCTGACAGCACTTCAGCACTGCAGACATGGGGGTGGTCACAGCACTGTGTAGAGACTCCATGCCATGGGATTGCCAGCCCAGAGACAAGGGTGACTCTTCTCTTCACATCATTGCCACTGGCATGATAGCTACAGGACCTAGCTACATAGCCTCTAGATGAGGATCCCAGTGATCCAGCAAATCTCTGCCCTAATGAGTAGTAAAATAACATCTCTTGTCCTGGGAATTTCTGTTTCTTTTTCATCAAGAATGCAGGCTAGAAAACCCTGCAAACTAGGCAGACTAGAATGAGTGGAGAGCTAATGAAATGGTGAGATTATGTAGGACAAAACCCTCTCAGTAAGAACAGGTGGGAGTGCTGGGATTTCAAGACATCCTTTCCAAAGCTTTGTCATTTTAGGGTTTGTTTTGGTTTGGTTTTTTGTTTTTTTGTTTTTTTTTTTTTTTTTTTTTTTTGCTTTTATTAAGACCCAAGTAACATCAATTATTAATTAAGAGATGAAATTAGGAAGCTTTTTGTTAAAAAATCCAGTTTTCACTGCTTTTTACTTAAACTGCTAAATGCTCCTGAGACTTCCTCTTCTGCTCCAGGAAACCCAGAAGACTAGAATGCCACTTCCAGTAGATTTAGTACAGACCTCTTTTTGGCTGCCTCCTTCCTCTCCTCCCCCTCTACCTGCCAATAGTAATGCTACAAAACATGGCCTCTCTCACAAAATTGATAATGCACTTCAGGCCAACCTAAATCAAATAGATGTTATCTACAGCAGTCTTGGTGTGCATTTTTTGTTACAAAATGGGAAATGGTCAAACCCATATTTAATAGAAAAACGTGAATTTGGGGGGATTATTTTACAGTATTGATTTCATGTTGATCTATAGCAGAGTTGGAAAGAAGACAGTTTTTTTGATTAAAGATTTTCAGGGGAAAATTGGTGATTTAGTGACTTGTGAACACTGTCCCAATCTCAGGAGTCTAAACTCTTCTTCCAAATAACAAGTGTAGAGGAAAGGTATAATTCCCATACTACAGGGTGGCAAGCTAAGATCTTGATGAGAGAGGCTTTCTTTCAGAGCATCCAGGAATGAGGATATTTGTCTGGTCACAGTTGACCTAACCAGATACAGGGTCCCAGCTGTGATGGGTGTTCCACCCTGGACTCATAGGCACTCTAGCTGTAAGCACATCCTCTTCTTGGGCCCTTACGAGGAGGTGTTCAGCAACAGGAGAAAGCAGCTCATGTGGTGACCGCTCTCTCTTCCTTCTTTCCACACTTTTTTGTGTTCAGTAGGCTCAGGGTATATGTGTGACAATGAGCTGCGAAGTTAAATTAGTAGGAGGATGCAAATTTTGTGAATTCCAGTAAGACTTAGTCATGAGTTACTCCCTGGACAGCACTATCATTTGAATGTCTACCTGCCAGCAAAAAAATATGTTCAAATTTAGAATCTTTTATTGGAAAATCAGATTCAGAAGAACCTACCCTGTCAAATGATGAGCTGTGAGCAATAGCAGTGCCTGGAAGTTGAGTTCTGATGCTTACAGAGACATTTAGGCTAAATCTATGCAGCCTTTATGATCCATGAAGGGAGCCTCCCATCAGCTGGTGAGGGATGACTCATGCTCACGCTTTTTATGATCAGCCCCCCTGGAGCAGAGTGACTGCAGCACAACTCAGAACTCAGAAGATTTGGGGTTATATACACCACTGTCTGTTACTGTTGGGACTAACCATGTGAAATTACCAACCTATAATGCAAAATTTAGAAGGATGGAACGACGCCTCTAAGGTGACTGGATGGGAACTGGGAGCCTCAGTGGAGCAACATTACCACATTTAAAAGTCACCATGTTTAAAAGTCACTCCCATATAAAAGGTGTCAGACAGTGCAGCCTTAATGGACAGAAGACTTAATGGATATAAAGACAGAAAAAACACATTGTGGTCACACAGGTGATAGATGTTTGCAGTGCCACTCTGAAGAGTCTGTGCATCCACATGGTCCACATTGTACAGTCAGGGTTACCGATTTTTGGGCAGGAGCTGCTGATATGCTCCATGTCTGTGCTGCAGTCAGTGGGCCATAGCAGGACAGCGCTAAACAATTTATGCAAGCCCAAAGACCATCCAGGGACCTGCCTCTGAGATGGGAGGCAAGTGTCATTGCCATCTGTGCAAGTGTGGCTGCCCTAGCAACAAATAGCCCCTGAGCCTGGCTCAGCCAGCATCATCTGGTTTCCCTCTGGACCACCATCTCATCAGAGTCAGGAGGGATAAAGATCCAACAGTGAGGGTGCACTTCCTCTGGTTCCTCATCTTTGGTTCTGAGAGTTGAGGACATGGAGGTGTCAGCAAGACTCCCTGGTCTATTGGGCTCGAGACAGAGCCCCAGGCCCAGACCAGATGGACACTGAACATGGTACAGGTACAGTGGGACTGTGAAGATCTACTCACCAAAGACTTAGTGCTCCTTGCACATTTATGTAAAGATGCTCTGAACCTTTTGGTGGAAAAGGTTGTATCAAGCTTCTAAAATGCAAGCTAACACAGCTCATCTCAAGGGTTGTACCTTGTGCCAAGCTGCTCTGCCATATTGTGGGAGCTGATCGAGTCCTGAGGGCATCTGGGATGCCTTTGAGCTCTTCAGCCCCAGCTCGCCCCTCTGTGTCCCTGCAACATGCTAGTTGTTGTTAGTATACCAGTTCAAGATAAAACAGATGTGTTTAAGGAAAGAGTCTTGACAACCCACAAGCACAGTGGTTTTATCTCAGGAAAGCAGTGGTGTCTCATGCATGCATAGGATGTGGGGCAGCCCATGACTTACATAGATAATGTTGTAAGACTGGTGGGCAGAGCAGTGAACCCTTGCACAGTTCCAGATCCCCATGGGCTGTGTAGAGCAGATCCTGGAGCAAAGTCCTCACCCTACAAAGACAAGCTGGGAAAGTTGGGGCTGTTCAGTCTGGAGAAGAAACGGCTGCATGGAGACCTCATAACAACCTTCCAGTATCTGAAGGGGCCTACAGGGAAGCCAGAGAGGGACTCTTCATCATGAACTGTAGTGATAGTACAAGGAGCAATGGCACAAACTGAAAGAGGGGAAATTTATGTTACATATTAGGAAGAAAGTTTTCATTGTAAGGCTGGTGAGACACTGAGACAGGTTGCCCAGGGAGGTTGCAGATGCCCCAAACCTGGCAGTGTTCAGGTTGGATAAGGCTTTGAGTAACGTGGGGAGGTACCCCCTGGCCATGGCAGGAGGGTTGGGACTAGATGATTTTTAAGGCCCATTCCAGTGCCTTAACATCCTAGGATTCCATGATTCTGTTCATCAGCTCTGGGTTTCCTCTTCAGAGGAATTAATTGGTCCATGACTCGAAGCTCAGGAGTCAACTAGCATAATGGCAGGGCTGAAGGGGCCAAGGTCCACAGGAACCCATGGAGATGTTCCTTTAGTACCCTTTCTCCCCCTTGAAAATCTGGAGTCCTCAGTCCCTCACAAGCTAGCAATGCTATAATTGGAAAAAAGTTTAGCTGTTCCTGCTTTGAACATTCTTGTGTGAGGAGTGCGATGAAAGTATTCCTTTTAAGAGTGATCCCAAGACAATGCACATATATGGTCTCCTTGTCCTGGTGAGTTAGAGAAAGAGCTGCCCTCCTCTGTGCTCTGCGCTCAGCTGGGGATTTCCAGGAGGATGAGAGCTTTCCTTCCTGTCTCTCTAATGAGTCCACCCGGTGAGTTCATGATCTCCCCCCTTACTCAGCTGCAATCCTGCCCATTGGAACCAAGGGCACTCATTAACCTCCTCCACGCCTCCGAGTGCTGCTGGGGTGGTTCAGCAGAGTTTAACCAACTAACTGTCCAAGCTTTCTGGAACTTGATTAAATTCCCAGAAATCCAGGTGGCTGGCCTAGCGTGACTAAACATGTCACTAACCACAGACCCTCCCTGGGGCCACTTCCCATCCCCTGCTCCTTACTTCCCTGTAATTAATCCCCCCCATGTAATTTCTTCCCATTGTTTGACTCACAGAGTTGAGAGCTGCTCAGTAACTGTACCTGAAGGCTATGCAATGCTACACATCAAGTAGCTTTTCTCCCATGTTAACTAAAACAGGCTTCTCAGCAAACCATTTTCTGACACTCTACTCTAGGCTGTACCTGTTATACTGAAGGGTATTATTTAGAACCACATACTGCATGTGCCAACAATTACATTTTAAAACAAAGCAAGTACAAGGTAATCAAATGCAAGAGCAGTAACTTTTTTTTATGAAAGAAAGCCTGTATAGGAAATTGTATTTCTGATTAAAAGACTTGTAGTAAAACTCAGCTGCTGGGTAGGAAGTGCAGGTGGAATTTTCTGAGTCATTATTGAGCCAGTTTACCAGCATGATTAGAAGGGGTCCTAGCATTTTATCAAAGCTGAGATCTTGACCAGATGATACTCATTAGTTTTGATGCATAAATGATAAATATTTCTCTTAGGTGAAGTGAGTAGTTTTTTTTAAAATTACTTTCCCTCTGTTTCTGGGATAAACCACATCTTAGTCTAGGCTGATCACAAGTAAACTAAGGTGAAGTATTGCATGCAACACCATTGCTACCTGCAGCAGGCACCTGCACAACTTTCACCACAGGAAAGATTATAAGGCAGAAACGCTGTTCTCTGGTGCACCAGAGGAGATACTGCATTACAGCAATCACTGTGAAGTGGCAAATGTTATTTTAATGAGGCCCAGCTTGGTAGTTTCCCAAGGGTGAAATCAATATCTTGATGGTTAAACTGAAGCTACCATTATATTAGTGAGAACATATGTATGACCTCATTGACAACACTCAGAACATTGAGCTGAGAGAGGGCAATCTCCCTCTTGAAAGGCTGCAGACGTCCAAATCCATTCTGCAATATAGAGAAGACGTGTTCATTTAGATAATGCTAGAAAACAGCAATAAAGTAGAGATAGCAAAATGTTCATTATAGACAAGGTTCCTTCTGCTGCTTTTGAGCTTAAACAGTGAAAGGTCATACTCTAATTGAATTGCTTTGTATTGCTCCAATCTACATAATGTACTGTTTACAAATAGAGCATCATCTTAAGCACTTTGTGCCATGTGGCCAAACACTGACATTTTGCTCTTTATTGTACTTGTGCATTTTGTAATTAAGTAACTGTGGTATCAGAAAACTGTTGGTCCATTTAGAGATTTATGCTACCGTGAGTGAACTGTTTGCTAGTGTATCATTTTATAATCTTTCATTTCTAAAATACAAAACTTGAATAAAAATTAAATAAACATCCCCCCAGAGCAAACACACAGCAAAACCCGCAAACAAAACCCAAACACACACACGCACACACAAACACAAATAACAAACAAAACTCAAACCAACCAAACAAACCACCAAAACAGAGAGAAGGAAGAAAACGTACTCAGACATGAAATGTGCAGCATACAAATCTTGTGGATTTTTAAGAATAAGCTATTTTGTTAGGAAATATGAGAAGATATAAATGAATATATAGAGAACTATTTTATAATTGCATTTCTGTACCTTTATGGGCTGAATGGTGACTGGCTTCAAACCACGGCAATGCCACTACAGGTCTCGCAGGACACAGTAGGTATTGTCCCTGGTTTGCTGAATCTTCCTTTCAACCAAAATCATCCTCTGCAGAGTTAAGTTACAAACAACTGGCAGCAGAATACGGGTAAGCATCCAGATTAACTTCTGTAAGACTTTTCATATGCAAACTTTTTAAAAGAGCATTTCTAATCATAGGCAATATTTAAAGTGAGAATACAGAAGCTGAAAATGTAGCTGGTATATGATAAGTATTTGTAACATTGTTTGAACTCCAGCACCTATTCAACTATTGGTAATAGGCATGAAATATCATCCAAAAAATAACTTAAAGAAAATATTTCTTCCACATGACCTTACCACTGCACCATGCTTAAAATGCGTGTTTTGTATATAATTTACATTGTTATCTAAAAACCACTGTCTTCTTGACAGCCAGGACTTTGACATGTGGAAGGCAGCTCAGCCTATCTTGGCAAGAACTTAAAATGCAAGTCACTCCAACTCAAAGACAAATGCACTCCATCTGCAAGTGTACGTGTGAACTTCATTGAGTGCTCATTAAATATATGCAGCTGCTTAATAATGGTAAAAATAATAATGCTACTACAGAACTCCCGTAGCAAATACCAATGGTTCTCTGAGTGGCAAAGAAAGCAAATACTGTATTAAACTTCATGTGAGCAAAAAACAGCCTGAATCATAGAACGACCAGAGAAATTAGGAAAGACTATTCCATACTATCTAGTTTACTTATGAGGTACAACTCATAAAAAGCTCAGAGGCTTTTTTATCTAACAGATTCTTCCACTTGAAAACATTTTTTTTTTTCATAAGAAGCATAAATTCCAGGAAAATTCAGCAGGAGGAAATCAGTTTAAAAAAAAAATTATAATCTTTCAAGTAATATTTTCAAGACAGAATTTGTTAGGAATGCAACAAACTTGTTAACTGAAGATTTTAAAACTTTTTTCTTGTTTTATTTCTGTATATCTTCACAAGGCCAGAAGTTGTACATACTCATATGCAACAAAGCACATATGCAAATAAATTAAAAGATGCATGATGTAGAAAAAAATAAACATTATAGTCAAAAATATTTAATTCAGGCTTCATATGTTAGAGAAAATTAGAATATATTTGTATTTCTGAACAGAAAGGAAAATTAAGTTTTGTGTAGAAGTTTCTAAGAAAAAGTAGCTGAATTTTCATCACTCTCAGTTAAGCTGTTCCCAGAGGTCAGCACATTAACTGGCTCTTGCTTTGTTAGCATCACAAGCCCACATGGAGGAAATGAGCAATGTCTGAAATCTTGTTGTGTTTGAAAATTCATGTATATTCAGTCACCTCTGACTTTCGTACTCACTTTCCACAAGCACTCACGTGCTTTAAATGTTAGCGTCATAAATACTGAGGAAGCAGATGGTCACACTAACCACCACTCACTTCTCTGTAAATGTTGGAAAGGTCAGTTACAACTGAAGCACTTGTAAATAGGGAAATTGTCTGAAAAACTGTTTCTTAGGACTCAGAGGGATTTTCTGTAGATCTGATGGCTTTATGCAGTTGGCAGTGTTTTGTGAGCCGTCTGGTCCCCGCAAAACACCATGTGGGTTTGTTGGGCAATGACAAAATGATGGCTAACATGAGCTGAGTGGGTGTGGGTGACAGGCAGTAAGTGTCTGCAGGGAAGTTTGGCAGAAGTTTACCTGGCAGATCTACTGTAATTAATGTTTTAAAAAATCATCAAGCTACTTAATCTGTAAGATATGCATGGGCAGGAAAATCTGAAAAGTCTTTTTCTCTCTCCCCCTCAGCTGAAGCCCCAGGACGTTTCTACTGCCATAGGGAAAAGAAATAGTTTTATTGAAGTACAATAGTCACAGCTTAAACAATCTGTTCTTGTTGTATATTTGAAGTTTAGATTGTCTCCTCTGAAATGAGTGGATTAGAAAGTGGAACACCATGTATAAACTATTTTTGATGTGAATGGTTCTGCAGTGCTAAATAAGCCAATCGATTACTCCCTGGATAAAACAGCTGAAAGTAGTTTTCTGTATATTTCAGTACTTGCAGTCTGCTCCATTATATATTGTTTCATTAAGCAATATGACTTCTGAGATCTTCATGTGTTAATAAGTACATGCAAGGAAAAAACCCACCACCACTGCAGTGGGTTGCCCCTGGTGCAGGAGCTGTAGCACCCATTTATCACTGTTACTTTCCTCACATTTATTTCCTACCTGTAATGCTGTGTAAAGGCACTGTAACATTTTTAACATATAAGGCTTGAAAATATGATCTCTGACAATATGTCAGAATATTGACGCAATATCTATGTGTCTTCAATACACAGTCATTCCTTTTGCATGCCAGTACCTCAATCTTTATTTTAATCAAGCAGCATTTGTGTGATTTCATGTGCCTTTGTCGGCTGCACGTGTTTAGGAAAGAAAACATAGTTGGCATTCTAGGGAGAAGGAGTATGTCTTCAACATAGCAGTGTCTCCAGCAGCTGTGATGGCTCTGTGGGCAGGATTTATTGAAACCTATTGTAAACCAGTCAGCTGTCCTGGCAAGCATGATATGGGAGGGAGATACAGCCATCAGTCAAGATAAATTTTTATGGAATACTTTTCCACATTGGAAGCAGACATATCAGACAAGTAAAACTTACCTGAACTGATGCGGACACCAATGTAACACTGAACCATGCTATGGAAAACGGTCCCATGAGAGTTGTAAATAGTCAACTATCCATTTCAGTGGTCTTATCCCTTGTAATGATTTTGAGCATTAAAAATACAAAATGCCTACCTTCTCTGCTTTGCACATACTCCCATCCCCAAAGACAGAAACCATTGGTCAATAACCAGAAAAGGTACAGAAATCCCAAGAGTGATCCTGTTTTTGCTTCCCACCCGAGAAAAGTTACTTTCATATTCAGGAAGGCCCTCTATGGCATGATGAGAAGGGGCTAAATGCAGTGTTCAAACGGATCTCTCACATAAGAGAGCTGAACTGTAAAGCTTAAGTTTTTGTGCCCATTGTTTCTTGACACTACCTGGTAGCCAGTGATTGACTCCTGACTTCTAGCCTCTTCATTCTAGGGGTATTTTTAATACATTTGCACTCTGATTCAGCATACTCTGTGGACCATATACTTTGTCCCTTACTGCACCTAAAATGTTCAAGATAATAATGCATTTCATCTAGGAATGACTGCTGCCTTCTTTGTCTCTAAAATAAGGTACATACAGATTACCAAGTTTAAAAGGCAATTAGAACTAAGTAATTGATGAATGGAGAATTTTGTTCACCCCTGTGAACAAAACCACAAAAACTACTGGACATGAGAGCATTACAAAGGGATAAGCTGATGATCAGTCTCTCCAGCTGCCCTGAGTTACCAAAGGGTTCACAACAGGTTTCAAGCCACAAACTTCAAATATAATTATATTGAGGTGTCAGCTTGACCCAGTCTTCATGTTTTGCTGCTCTGTTTGCAGCTCCTCAGCTAAAAACGCAAACTCAAGCTTTATCAGATATTGAGAACAATATATAGACAGAAAGACACTATAAAAGTGTCAAATTTTCCTTGCCCCTAGCACAATTCAATGGCACAGTTACGACTGAATAGAGAAGAAAAGCAAGGAAAATCAGGTACAGTTTGCAATTCCATTCAGAATAATTCTGCTTCTTAGCAAATCCACAAGGAAAGAAAACACTGGAAAAAGCCCCTCAAATCTATTGTTTAAAACTTGCTGCTTCTGCTAATGCAGACTTTAAGATTTAATTTTCATTACAAGTTACATGAAACTTTAATAGCTGTGGAATGTCCTTATAAATGTACTTGGCTATGACTGGACTTCGTAGCATATGTAGAACAGGAGATTAAAATCTGTTAAGAGTTATTTTTGCTCTTCAGTGTATCATGTGAGAAGCAAATACAGTAAAATTACATCCAGGAAGATGATTTGCTTGAAGGACCAGCATCATGTTTATTGAAAAACTGAAAAAACATAATTTACCAGAAAAATTTCTGTTAACGGATGAAGACAGGAACTAGGTAGCATGAGCTTAAGCACTAAGCAAGGACTAAGAGGAATTTAAGGATCCTGATTGAAAAAATGGTTAGTAAACAGCTGTTAAGTTGGCAAAAATAACAGGACAAAAAAAAAACCCCACAAACATAAAAGGTGCCCAGTACAAGTCATGATATGCACAAGCCTTGATCCAAAGAATTAATGGAACAAGAAATTAATGAAACAACAAAGAGCTTGGTCTTTGTTGCCTCAGTCAAGACAGTTACAGCAGACATTACTCATCAACTGTCTTTAAATAAAAAATGGCATTAGACTGCTAATAACCTTACAAGAGGTTATGGTTAAGTGACCTCTACAGATCAGAATAGCTTTTGCTTGTGCAAATCTGCAAATTCACACACACACAAAATCACAGTTGTGGAAAATTTATTTTTATTTTCTAGCCATTTTCCATTGCACTAGACCTTGACATTTTTGAAAGAAGGGACCACATCCTGTTCACACCATGCAGAGTTGACACCTTCAGTGTGGCTGAGGTACCTCAACCAAGTTAGAGGCCAGACAAGGCAGCACCCACAGGAGGGTACAAGAAAATACTGTTCTTATGGTGATGGCCCACATTAAGTATCAGGAACCTCCTGACAGTTCTGTTCTTAGCCAACATCATTCTTTAGGGATGATCCGGAAAAGTACTACGATACAACAATCGTATCTAGTGTCTAACAGACGTTCAGAAGATGAATGGGTCGGCCTGAGGACTCCCTGGACAACCTTTGAGGCATTTACTCATTTCTATTTCTACAAGAGCAGCACAGTCAGGTTACTTCAATAGGGCTGCTCCATTTTCATATATAAAACTATGGGATCTAAATAATGCTGCTTGCATTGGGTGGACTGGACTCCCAGCCAAAATCTGAGCATGAGGGTTTTTTTTCTGTGAGTTTTGAAGGTTGTATATCATACACATTGCAAAATCCTTGTTTCAAAAATGTGTGGTAGGGATAAAGTTGATAATAGTTTTCTGGGACTGCTCTAATAAAAACAATTAAAAAGAAAGAACATCACTAGTTAAGGCTCTTGTGTGTAGCAGCACATCTGAGAGAACAGGATGTCCTCTCTGCCATTCAGTTTTTGACTATCCTCCAGAACAGTCACCAGTTACAAATATGTTTATCAAGCAAAGCAACAATTATGACAAGATGGGAGTTCTTAAACACAAAACCACCTTTACAAGTGGACACCAAAGCTGCTGCTCCATTGTAGTTGGACCCAGCAGACATCTGCTTCCCAGCCGCAGCTGAGAACCCCATTTCTATGGCATCCTCCACATGGGAAGCCAGTCAGTGTCTCCCAGGTTTCCCTACTGTCTCCACATGGACATGCAGCAGTTTTATAACTCAGTCATTCATTTATGATCTCTTTGATGGATGCCCCAGTCATGGAGTTACCCAGGTAGGAGACATCTCAGGTTTAGCTGAACTCCTGTGCTGAAGAAGTTCTTTTGCACCAGCTGAAGTACAGTGTCAGTATGGACACTTCTAGCCTCAAATGCATGGGATCAGATGTTTTTCACTGATGTTTAAACTACCACCCTTTATACTGAGGAATACATAGTTCGTTTTTGTGGCTCAGTTGACGCACATGACCTTGTTCCTCCCAGCGACTGAGATCTGTGTCTGCATCCTGATTGGGCAGATCACAACCTCAAACTGTCTAAATGTCTGAGATGATGTTTTATTGATTTCCTCTCACACAGCAGCTGTACAGCTGGAGGGAAGTGGCAGAACTCTATGCAATTGGTTGCACAAGAGTTCTGGGTGATGGCACTGTTGCCTCCTCACAGTCCACTGTTTTTGTATTTACCCTTGACACATGGCACATGCTAGCTCTGTGGGCCAGCAGCAAATTTTCTTTAAAACACCTTGCAGGACAGATCTATGGGTTCAAGCACTGATGCTGCTCTTGCAAATTTCTCAGTCTTGTCCTAAACTTGAACTGCTGGGCTCCCATTTTCGGCCCTCATAATACTTGACAGAAGGTTGTTGATTCTTCAGGATTTTTTCCATAAACTCTTCAGATGCAACATGTGCATTGCTGCACAAAGAAGACTTCCTTATGAGCCTTTTCTGGATCTGTGCTTGTTCCTTCTGGACATCTGGTTAAGAGAGTCATTGGAAACTTCCCAGGTGTTCAGGCACTGCAAGCACTGGACACACACCTGGATAATTAGGATAAACATTGCCCATAATCTAAAATCTCACTTTTGCCTGCACTAGTTCAGTCCAATTAATCTGGTCCCAGGATGAAATTTCAAGTACTTATATCACTTTTTGATCCAATGTCAGTTCCCTATTTGTCATGTCTTCTTCAAAGCCACCAGCTGAGCTCTTTTTCCTGATGACACCTTCCTTCACTGATCTTCTACACTAAGCCCTGCAAGCCCTGCTTCCTCTCTGTCCAGGAGAAAGTTCAGTGTCCCAGAAACAGAGGTCCTTTTGGTATCTAGTTATTCGTTTATTTTGTAGCACTTCCGTCTCCCCAGTTACAAAATTTCAGTGAAGCACCAACAACTAGAGATATGCTTATGACTGCCATAGTTTTCAAGCATCCAATGGCTGTGATAAGTCTCCTTCCATGAAATACTTTCATGAAACACCAGATCACAGGGCAACTAAAGTTGATTCTGCCTTAACAAGTACTTCATAGGGAATAGACCCAATGCAGCTGCCTCCTTACAGGCGGACATCCTCTGGGATTCTTGTTCCCAGCTATGCAGGAGATACCAGGTGCAAGACCTGTGTATTGCACAACAAGCTTGGAGATCATCAAGGTCCCAGCTCCTGAGCATCTATGTGATGGACTGTGGTGCTCCTACTGTGTGTCTGGTACCTCTGTGGGGGCAGTGCCTCGGGGAAACAGGTCTGGTCCTTTGTGTCCCCTGCCTTGACAATAGAAAGTGACCCTCCTGCAATACTTCTGCATCAGTTCTTGCCCCTGGCCACAGCACAGTTCTCCAGAAAGACAGCAAAAAAAACAATTATTCAGGAGGGCTCTAGCAGCAGCAGGACCTGTTCTGTGATGCCATGGGCAAGTCACTGATAAGTCATTTCAGAAACAGTTTTTTGCTCAGTGGGGTGCTTTCGGTCCCTTGGGTCGTGCATTGGGAGAACCCCATTCCTCAGGCTCAGCTCAAAGGTTTTTCCTGTTCTGTAAAGGAAATACACAATGGGCAAGAGATGAGAAACAATGGACAGAAAGTTATAGGGTTTTGTAAGCATCTAGAGTAAATAAATGTGTCACTTCCTCTTCATCTTTGAAGAATGGAAGGAGCACTTTATGGCATCTAAGTTGATGCACAGCTTTGGACACAGGAATATATAAACTAGACAGAATTTAAATGCAATGAATTTATATATGGAAACAAGAAGCCAAGTTCCCTGACTCACATCTATCTGTAGTAATGTACACATTTAATGTAAAAACAACCTCTTAAAGGTTCTTCCCTGTTTTCAGCTAGCTGCTGGACTTTCAGATCTCTTACTTCACATGTGCAAGGTGCTCTTTAAAAGACAGTCAGGTCCTATAAAATTAAAAAAGAACTTCCAAGCAACTCTGACAGTAAAAATACATGGTCCTAATGAAAAACAAAACAAACCAACCAAGCAACCAAACAAACAAAAACAAAACAAAACAAAAAAACCCAAAGAACAAAAAAATCCCCACCACCAACCTGCTGACTAAAGTAACAAATTATACATGTTGATGTGACCTACCACCAGAAGCATTTCTGTCATAAAGCAAAGGCTTGGTTTGTGTATGCTTACATCTTTAAAGTCTTTCGTAGCAAGTTTTATATGGGAGTTGTCTCATTATTTACCGTGAGAAAACATCAGAGACTTGAAGAGTAAGCCACGATCTGCTATTTTTGAAATTCTTGTGGTGTACTATTTCCCACTTGACCTTTTATTGAGGTACTCTTGACCTTAGGTCTATGCATTCACTAGTCCTGGAGTCTAATGTCAATCTCCCCATGTCTGTATTTCTGAGGATTCCCTTGGAGTCTTGGAAGTGTTTCAAGACTTTACCTTTTTTTTGAAGGAAAGCACATCACTTCTGCCTTGAATTTCATCTGGGCATGGAGTTCAAAATAATACACAGATTCCATGATACCGCTGTAAATACATGCACCATATACATATACTGACTCTACTGACTATAAAATTTTCTGCTGCTAGTTAACACACTTTGTGTTGGAAGAATGAGAAAATAAGATCTGTAATTTTATTTTGTAAATAGACAGGTTTGGGTAAGCCAGGGAAGAGCTGTGGTCTCCAAGATAAGCATTCACCTGTGGGGTGAATATTTCAAGGCCTGCCAGTTTAAATCTCATTAATTCTTCTGACTGCCTCATGCCAATCATTGGATAGGAGGTTTTCACAGAAAAGCAACAAGACTGTGTTCTTTGTGTGGACAGTATTTTGTTGGCTCCAGTCACATGACTTGAAGGGCTCATTACAAAGAAAGAGTATCTTGAGAGCTGTCTTGTTCTCTGTCATTGTCAATAGCATGCACACACCAGAGATCAGTCTGGTCAAACCTTCATTAGACGTGCCCAGACTTGGGATGGAAATGAAACAGCTTTGTTCCAGCTGATGACTCTATCATCTCAAACAACTGCTTTCAATTTCCAGATTGCTGGAAGACACAACGCTTCGGGCCACAAACTTCACCAAAAAAAATCTGACTATGAAACTAGTCAAGCTCTGCAATGACAGGGGCTAGGTTAGAGAAAGCCCAAGTACCAGTAGTGGTGCTACTGTTGCCATCTTAATGAAGGCAAATTTTCAAATCATTACCTAGAAGCAGTGACTTGGTAAAGAAACTTAATGCAGAGATTCATGTCCTTGTCTCTTATAAAGAAAGTGGAAAGCATAGCTCAGTTACAGTGGAGGTTTGGTCTTCCCATGATTATCTACATTTTAATGAGGAACCTCTATAGAAGGAAAAAGTGAGAGATTGTCTGTTTGCTACTCCTTATCCATTCTTTGGGAAATTATAGAAGAACAGTTCTTTGGAGAATAGGGAGCACGTCTTTCGAACGATGTATTTTCCATACATAAATATTCAGGAACATTTTGAGATATAAAAGCAACAAGTGCAAATGAGTTCATTAAACTGAAATGTCATGGAGAATTGCAGTGATGACTCCACCCCAGTTGGAAGTATGTAATTACAATTTCTCTTATCACAGGACTGAATCTGATGGGGACCCGAATTACTGCCCTTACAAGAGCCAGGGGCTGGAGCTTCATTCCATGCCCCTTGAGTGTGTGCAGATGTGGTCATGCAAAAGTCAGAGACAACATGCACTATCATTGATGTTATATTCAGCAAAAAACATATGGTGAAACCTCAAGATAATTTCAGCTCCTTTTCTTTATCTTTCTCTCTCTCTCTTTTTTTGTTTTGTTTTGTTTTGTTTTGTTTTGTTTTGTTTTGTTTTGTTGGTTGTTTGGCTTTTTTGGTAAAAATAAGCAAAAAAAATATACAAAATTAAACTAGACTTAAAGGTCATACATACTGTGCTATTACAAACTACAGAAGATTCTTTGGCTGTGCCTGTTGAAGTGGCTGACAACCATTCCCTGGGAAGTGGTTTGATCACACCAAAGTTAAAAGTTCCCTGGCAGGTCCTTTGTCCTGCCGTGTGACTCAAGTGTTTACATAGTCATTGTGCTGCTTTAGACACAGACTCACACAACCATTTATTAAAGAATAAAACCCTCCTGCAAGCATGGAGTCATACCAGCCTCAATCCAGAACAATAATTCATCCTTCAAGAAAAATGAGCTAAATATGCAGTTAAACTTCCCAGTGTGTTCCTCAGAATGCCAATACTTGGATCATTTGTTGTTCTTCATAATTTCATTATGACTCCATGACAAGATAATGTCTGTGGATTGCAAAACACTGTATGACGATGAATAGGTGGATGAGGAAACTGACAAGAATCAGCCCTATGCATGGTCCTTAGTACTTTCTCAGTGATCACTGCATTTTGAGACTCATCGATAAGTTGATTTTTAATCCCTTTATCACGATCCCCATACATTTTATAATTCAAGTGTTTCAAGTTAAATTGTCATTGAGGATGCCTTGAACATGTCAACTGTTGCATCAAAAGAGTTACCTGGCAACCAGGCCCACAGGCATATCAAACAAGATTGTTGACCTTCTTTGATAAGACCTGAATTCCATTAAATTATAAGTAACACGAACTTTTAAAATTTGTAACATGTTAGTTCAAAATTAAGAAATAAAAAAATGAAATATGAAAGTAGTCTGTTCTGATAAGGTCAAATAATAATCCAAGCTATGAATTTTCATTTTTCTAAATTCAGTCTTACTGAAATAGACATATTTCACCTAATTGCATTCAATATTTCATCTAAACATATCAGAGTATAATTTTTACATTGAAGAACATTTACTTTGATCTTTTTTGACCAGCTGTGAAACCAAAGCTCTTACTACTAATAAGTTTCTAACAATTATGTCATCAGTATTGTCAATTGCCTTGTGAGTTCTCCCTAGGTGGCTGATAGCAGGCAGGCTGTATACCACAATGTCCTCAGGACACATGCATAGCTAAGTCTTTTTATGCTATCAACACTATTTAATATGTTGTGTATGTAAATCCAACAGGCACAAGCTTTACATGACCCATATTGGGCAGCAGTAACTAAACAACAAGCTGACAGGAATGAGCCAGGGACAGAAGTTCTTAATCACCCACGCAGCCCACTCCCTATGTCTATGATTCTTGCATTTTTACCTGAAAGTAAACTAGTCCAGTGAATGTGGAGAGAGGAATGAAGTGAAATTTTTCAGTGAAGCCATAGTTCAGGAGAAGAGGAGGAAGTGGATAGTTAAAGATAAGAAGGAGTATACAGGTGCATCAGTGATATACTGATATGTGTACAGCCAGAAGAGGTGTGGCACAGAGCACTCACCCAGCTTTATTCCCAGGAAGTGACACAAACACTCAGCTGGTGCTGCGTTCCTGTCCCAGGGCTTCATGTTGGGGTGCATAGCAGAGCTTCAGTGCTAGAAAACTACCCAGTGTACATCTGCAGTGCTGTTATTTACATTGTTCTTTCACGTAATTTATTTCTAGTCTTGCAATGGAAAGCCTGACATTCAGCCTTAATTAGTAAGAATTTTATTTATGTCACCCCTGAAATCTGTCCCTGGATATGGAAGCAAGGTAAAGCAAGGAGGAATTGAGAAAGATACTGATGATACATCTAAATGATAAATCTAAAAAAGCAAATACAACCCACTACAGATGTATTTTAGAGACTGATGTGGTAGGACCACTTGCTGCCACACTACCGTGGTCTGATTCAGGAGGAGAGTTTCCAGCTTGTAAGCATGAGGCAGCCTTACAACCCTGCCCACCATCAGACGGTCATGGGCAAAAAAGTGGGACATCAGGCCTGAGTATAAAGCTGTCAGCACAAGACCAAGGCATTGGCACACAAAAGTATTCCTGCTCTTATCATACTTCAGTCATACCTCTAAGTACTTGGCATGGTCCACACTTCTGCTGCCTCCAAAATCAAAATTTTTTTTCACTCAGTCGGAGAAACTAGTACACTGGTATATTAGGAAGCAAAAGGCTGATTCCCCCTAGATAAAGGGATTCATATACATACACATATATATACAGTGTGTGCGTTCATGTATATATATAAGCAGATAGCTGCCCTTCATGCCTTGTGGTCAGATGGGAAATATGTCACCAAATAATTTTAAGTGCTGAGATCAGAAGGCAATTGTGGTTGTGTCTGCCTAGGAATAAGCAGCAGTGACTGACCCTGAAGTTTGAGACACTAAACCTGTTTTGCTAGCCCCTTACCTCAGATCAATCACCTTCACAGGCCTGTGGAGCTCTGAACTGGTAGGTAATTATTTTACCCACACACGTTTGTTAAAAAAAAAAAATTGTGAAAGAGTAACTTGCCCTTGCAAGCTTGACACCAGCTCAGGACCAGTCTGCTCCACAGCCACGTGAGGCTGGTACAGGACATGAGGGCAATGCTACCAGTGTGCTCTATGCCTGTGACGCTGGTTAGAAATGTGCTTTGCAACCTCACACCTCATCTGCATGAGATTTGAGCTGCAGGATAAACTGGTGGGACACAGATGAGCTGGTGGGGCACTCAGAGCTGCAGGGTTGCCTGGCTTTCCCTCAGTTCAACCCTCAGAGGTACTTCCAGCATGATGGCAATCAGCACCCTGAAATCTGCCCAGCCCCTGGCTCGTGGGCCCAAGCTGCTGCCAGTGCAGGTACTGCTCCAGTGAAGAAAGGTGTTGCTGCTCTAGTGGGGAATAGCGTCGTTACTTCAGTGGGGAACAGCGTCACTACACCATACCTACACTAACGCTACACAGGGGTGATTAACAACAGGCATAGGGTGGGATTCAGCAGCAGATACATTGTCCTCAAACTGAGCTTTGTTGCTGGGACAGGTCTTTCAATTCCTTGCTCTCAAGTTGAAACTGATGCAAATGTACTATTTTCATGTTATTAACTACACCTCAATCTACATTGACTGAAACACCATTTTAGCAGTTGTCATAGGTTAGCAAGCGTAGTCCCGGAAGGGACGTCCTTGCTAAGGGGTGCTTACAGTTTCCTCTGGGAACTGACAGAACCTATCAGCTGGCCAGTTTGAATATGGACAATTCTCTAAGCCACTTAAAGTTGTGATCACCTCTGTGATCCACATTTAAGAATAGGCAAACTCCCCCTCCAAGCTCTCTCTCGTTTCCGGCGCTGGGACAGGTGGCTGCGGGCCCCGTGTGGGGGCCAGCGGGCCCGGCCAGGCCCCGCCTGGGCCAGGCCGGGCCGGGCCACGGCCATCCTGAAGCCATGGACCTGTTCCAGCCATGGAACCCCCCCCACTGCCTTGCCGTGGGCAGCCGGAGCGGCTCGGCTCTCCCCCCTCTCCACTGCGATAAGAAAAATTCAACATTCCAGCTGCAAAGCTGCAAGGCCGAGGTGAGATTAACCCTTTTATTGCTGTGAAGAGCTGAAAACCTGAGGGAAGAGAGAGAGGAGATGGTTAAAGCTGAAATTCTGTTGTGAAGCTATGATATATCAGAGTATCCTGTTGTAATTTCATGAAGATATGGGGGGTGGAGTGTTCAACTCGTGAGCAAAAGCACCTGCGCTGAGATAGGCAGATGCTGACGCAGCTGTAATTTCATGAGAAGTTTGGACAGGGAGAGATGAACCAGATGAGGACTTTTGCTCCAAACGGGAAAGGAGAAAACCTCAGTCCGTAGAGATGAACCAGATGAGGACTTTTGCTCCGAACGGGAAAGGAGAAAACCTCAGTCCGTAGAGATGCTCCCAGAGATCGTCCTAAAGATGAAGATGATGAAGACCCTTTGCTCCCAGGGAAGGAGAAGGGCCTCTGTTTTTGTTTCTGAACGGCTCAACCTTAAAATTGTACCCCAAAAAACTTCAAGAGTGGACCCTCGAAGGCAGTTGCGGGAAAAGCTGCAAGTCGGGGGAAAGGACTCACACGCAGGCAGAGAGACTCCTCTTCCTAAATGGACTGAACGATATTTGGAAGTGGGCGGCTGTCTCGTTGTGATAATGTTTTCATAGCATGAGCAAGAAGAGACTTCTCTTTCTAAATGGACTGAACAAGGTTATTATGGAAGTGGTAAACAGACTGAACATCTTAAGGGTTGTCTTTGAACATTGTCAGTGGGAGAAGGGAGGAAGGTGGGGGGAGGAGGAGAGTTCTGAAGGTGGTATGATTTTTTTTCCTTCTTTTAGGTCTGTTAATAAACTTCTTTATATTCTTTCAAGTTTAGTGCCTGTTTTGCATTTCTCCTAATTCTTATCTCACAGCAGATAAACAGTAATGAGTATTTTGGACCAAACCACTACAGCAGTTTACAGGTCAAAATTAAATTTCAGTTTAACCAGTCAGCAGCAACAGGCTCTTGGTCCATGCACATATTCCCATTACAAGGGTAGCCAAATCAGGTGGTTCTGCCCTAGCAGGGAGGTTGAACCAGATGACCCACTGTGGTCCCTTCCAGCCTTAGCCATTCTGTGATTCTGTGGTTCACTGATAGGACACAGTTTGGTTATCTACCACCTTTCAGTTTATGCCTGGAGCTAATGAAGAGCTCTGACATTTCATCATAAAACCAGGGAGAGAGTATATGCTCCCCACCTCCCACAGCATCAGGGAGGGAGCCCTGAAAAGCTGTCCAAGGCTGGGCAGAGGTTTGCTGCCCGCTCCTTCTGGATGTGTCTGAGAGCTCCCAGCTCACAGGGCTGCGGGAACAGTCTGCAGTGGGCTGCCCAGGAAGCTGTGCCCCACTGTACTGAGCTATTTAAGGCTTCTTCATTTAGCAAAACCTTTGTAGCCAGTTTTGCAGAAAAGCTAGGCTAGCAATGTTTATCACAGTCAACACAGCCTGTGCAGGGTTCTATTCTGATTAGTTTCTGATAGCTTTGGATTTCATGTCTGTGCTAAATAAACTTTGCTGAGTTTGAAATAGTTGGGATTGTTGGCTTACATAAGGGCATATTCATTGTCATACATCCCTGACGATAAATAACCAGACTGCTGGCCTCTAAGGAGACGGACACAGCAGCACGAACATTGTTTCTATTAACACTGGCTGGAGATTTCCCAGTTGATTTTCTTTTCCTTCAGAAAACACTGATCAGATAAAATAAAAAAAACAGTAAAGAAATTATTTGGTCATTGGTTTTAGTTTTCAGTGGAAAATTAGAGATGCCTTTTATGTGATAGTCTCATATGATTTATGTTATGTTTTTACCTAAAAGTTAAGCAATAAAGGAGTCAAACCAAGATGTCTTGGCCTAATCAAAGTAAGATATAGGGCCCTTTTCCAAATAATATATTTCATGTAAAGGCATTCTTAGCATTTCCAAAATTAAATACGCAAAGTACTTCATTGTAGTAAATGACAAACTTTTGAGTTTTGATGTTGAGCAAGGACAAAAGGTAGGACTAAGGTGCTGAAACTTCTTCTCATGTAGAAGTTTTGTTTCTGGATTGATTCCAGCCCATGTAATGCAACAAGCTATGGAATAAATAATTACTCACAAATATTTTGCCAAGAAGATTAACAGGGCTTTCCCAGGGCTAGAGGAAGTTAGGGGCAATGGGTCATGGGTACAAAAGAGCTACTTAAAACATCTTGTTTCACTATCTAGATGACAGAGATAGCAATGGGGAAAATAATTTCTTTTCCTGTAAAAGGGAGTTCTTGAGGAACAAGAACTGTCTCTCAGCACAGAGAGGGAATATTCTTTACAGTAATGCACAGCCATCACAGGGGAGAAGGAATACTTCAGACTTCAGTGTAAAGCAGAACAGCAATCTTATGCTGGCCTAGTTTCCTCTTGTCCACTAAAGCATTAAAACATCCCCTTTTACTCTCTTTTTTCGCTGTTTTTGTTTTTTTCTAAAGAGCACAGCTCAGTTGAGGGGAGAATCCAGCCTTGTCAGAAGGCGTTCTTAAATAATTCCTAGGTCCTTTGGAAAATGACTGGAAGCATTGAAATAAAAATATTCTAGGGGAATTTAGACATTCTTTCA
Source organism: Corvus kubaryi (assembly GCF_017639235.1). NCBI lineage: Eukaryota > Metazoa > Chordata > Aves > Passeriformes > Corvidae > Corvus > Corvus kubaryi. The sequence continues at coordinate 1,168,586 of NW_024581096.1, read as the reverse complement.
CTCTGATTATTTTCTTTGTTTGCTGGAGGATCTGTTGATCCATTCTTTACAATGGTGAAGACGTTGAACTTCATTCTGAAAAATCAATGTTGCATTCTGAAAATTAAATGTTGTACACAAATTTGGCTCCATGGTGGTAATCTTAGGTGCACTGAGAGCAAGAAATGGCACATTCCAGTGGACTTCAGTGTTTCCAAGTCATGTGGAAGGTAGCTCATGTCCAGGGAGGCTGATGTCCTGAGTACCCATCTTGCCTTGCTCACATCACAGCTGGTGTGGTGACTTCATCATGGCTGTGTCTTTGGTTTTTCTTTTTTCTTTCTTTATTACTCAACTCTGTCCCTGAGGAGAGTGGATCACATCTCCAACTTCTAGCAGAGAGAGGAATAAATGGCACAAAACTGATTTGCACTGTGAAATAAAGTCTGATGAAGGCTTGGCCCATCCAATCTGAACTCTCCCACTTGCCACTTTGTCAGGGTCCCTTCCCCCCTGCCATGTAGCCCTGGGAGAGGGGCCCTGGCGCAGACATGGGATTTCCCTGGCCCTGGTCAGCCTCGTTCCCCACTGGTTGTTTTGTGTTCCCCTGTGTGGCCAAGGACCCTCGGGTCCCGTGACTGAGCAGTTCCTCAGCAGAGCCCCGGCCATGCGGCTGGGGAAATAAACATCTCTGAAACATCTATCACGAATCGGTCCATATATATTTCTCTTCCACGGGCCTCCTTGTTTGATACATCGTGTTACAGTATCCCTGCTGTAACACCACTGGATTTAGGCAAAACCACAAGTAGCTCAAACACAGTTTCATGCTTAGCTTTCAGTCACCTGGGTTTAAGTAAGATCCATACTGTTACACTAATCAATTATTTTTCTCTTTTAATTCCAGTGCGTCTGCACAATGCAGACAATAAAATATGGGCAGAATGAGCTGGAAGATAAGATAAGGTAGAGGTTTCAACATTTTTCAAATTAACCTGATTGCTTTATGTCATTTGAGAAGATAGCATGCTTTTTCCTCTCATTGCTAACAGAACAGAGGCCTCAGAAATCCCCTGAAAAGGGACAGTTTGCTCAGCCTCAACCATGGTCTTTTTGTAATTGTCTGGGAAGAGCAGATCACCCCAAATGGGGCCACCTACACTCATTGGTGGGGGGCCAGAGCAGGCACACTCATAGACATACTGTTTCCAATGTCCAGACACAGCATAACATACTGACTCTCCTTCCTGACTGCATCCCAAGGGGCGAGGTTTCCACCCATAAAAGAGAGCGCTCCTTCAGCCTGGTGAAGCCCAACAAACTTCTGAGCTCAGTCAGAGCTGTCAGCCACATGTGGTCCCAAACCTTTCAATCCTATAAATCTTCCAAATGCTTACATTTTTCTACAGGGCATAGGCTAAATCAGAGTTTAAATTCTATTCATACCATTTTTCTCTGATTCGCACAATGACTGTATACGGCCTGCAGCATTTATGGGTGCTTCAAGACCTACTTGTTGCAAACAGCACAAACAGCACAATGAGCCAGGATCTGTGCCACAGTGATAAAGCTTCCATTTTGGCAAATAAGCAAAGCACAACAGCTGAGTGATGCTTTGTAAGGACCTTTGGGGGCCTAAGGGATTTAATAGGGAGTGTTGAATACCTTCTAGGAGTATAATGAAAGAAATCACTGAAAATTCAGGTTCATTTTATGAAATGGAAAACGGAAAATAGTCCAAGGATACATTCATTGTTATTCATGGATGTCTCATTTTATTTCATGACAATTTTAACCCTTTAAAGTACTTTCCAACCTCCTACTACTGTTTGTTCCATATCATGCTGTGACTAATCATAGCTGTTGCTTCAGAAATAGACTCACAACATAAGGAAAAAAGGCTCTAGGGGATTAAATAGAATTCTACTTGAAGGCCCATTTTAAGGTAGTACCCGAAAAAATTTATCTGTCGCCTATGCCTAAGGCCCAAGCATCTATGTGGGCAGTTTTCCAGAAAATGTCTGTGAGAATATCTGGAGACAATATAGAATATTTGTGCAAGCTGTTTCTGGAACCATTTTTCTCTGACTAGAACACATGCACCCTAATCTACCAGAAGACAATGCACACTCCTTTATTCTAGACATATGAGTAATTCCCATTACATGGTTGTCGTGGTTTAGTATAGTTTGGGTTTTTAGTAAAGAGGGCTTCAGCCATGGATTCTCTTGCAAACAGGTGCTTACAGCTTCCTCTATGACCTGGAAGAACCAATCAACTGGCTAGTTTGAATATTGGCAACTTTTTTAAGCCATTTAAGAAGCTTGACACGCCTCTGTGATCCACATTTAAGAATGAACAAACACCGAGAAAGCTCTCTTGCATCTGGCTTTCGGACAGGTAACTCGGGGGGGCCTGCAGGCGGCCCGGCGGGGCCGGGCCGGGCCCTCCCGCGGCCCTGCTCTGTTGCAGGCAGCCTCTTGCTCCATGCAGGCCCAAATTCATCTGAGGCCGCTGCCTGGCAAAGATCACATGCCCAACAGTGATAAGCGAATTCCAGCTACGGGGCCTGGGTGAGATTAAGCCTTTTAGTGCTGTTAAGAGTCTCCAGAACAGATGAAGCCTGCAGATACCAATCCTCTCCCGAGTCAGAGGAAAAGGGAAGGTGAAGGCACGTGAAGAAAACACCATAGAGACACCAAAGTCAGTAAAGAAAGAAGAGCTGAAACCCTGAGGGAGGAGAAAGAGGAGATGCTTCAAGCCTAGAAGCTGAAACTCTGTTGTAAAGCTATGGTGAGGGACTATGACGCATCAGAGTACCCACTGTAATTTCATGAAAGCATGGGGGGGTGGAGCGTTCAAATTGCAATTGTGAGCAAAAGTACCTGTGCTGAAATGAGCAAATGACTGTAATTGTGAGCAAAAGTATCTGTGCTGAAATGAGCAAATGTTGAAGTAGCTGTAAATTGATGAAAAGCTCGAACAGGAAGAGATGAAAGTGATGAAGACCCTTGCTCCCAGGGAAGGAGAAGACCTCTGTTCCTAGATATGAAGATGCTTCTAGAGATAGGTGAAGAGAACCTTTGCTTCTGAACAGCTCATCCTTAAAATGGTACCCCAGTAGCTCAAGATTGGACCCTCGAAAGCAGTTGTGAGGAAAGCTGTAAGTCAGGGGAAGGGACTCTCACATGCCAGCACAGAACCAACCGGGGCGGCTGTCTCGTTGTGACACTGAAGCCATGAGAGAACTGTTTCTTGTGGAGATGTCTCCATAGCATGAGCAAGAGAGTCTCCTCTCCCTAAGTGAACTGAGAAAAGAGATTATTGTAGAGGTGGTAAACTGACTGAAAATCTCAAGGGCTGTCTTTTTACGTTGTCAGTGGGAGAAGGGAGAGAGGTGGGGGGAGGAGAAGTGTTCTGAAGGTTTGTCTGACTTTTTTCTTTCTTTTAGGTCTGTTAATAAACTTCTCTATATTCTTTTAAGTTTTGTGCCTGCTTTGCTTTCTCTTAATTCTTATCTCACAGAAGGAAAATAAGTAAGTAATGGATATTTTGAACTAAACCACTACACTTCACTGGTGTTTCTGCCCAGTTTACGAACTGAACCTGCTACAATGGTATACCTGGGTAGATCAGCTGCCTGTGCTTCTGAAAAGCCTTTAGTAAGTAAGCAAGTTTTATTTGCTTACTTCAGGACTACACATATGCTTCATATTAACTTAAGTACTATGCTAGAGTTTTTCACTCCTAATATAACTTTTTTCCTTGATCTGGGACTAGCTCAAACAAAAATATTCATCACTTTTAATTATTAGTGACAGGCAAATACCAAAAAAATGAACATGCTGAAGCTGCAAAATCTGCTTGTGGACTCAAGGCAAGGTACAAAAGGATAGTCCTAAGTATGAGGTGGAGGGTGCTGTTACACTTACGACAGTGAGCCTTCACCCTTGCTCCAGCTACTTTTACCCTGAAGTTTCAGGTGCTTTCATGTGATGGAGCCCACGAGGACCAGGTTTGGGGACGGAAAACCTGATGCAGCAGGCTCAGAGACAAGACTTGCACCAGCAATGACCAGCAGCAAGGGTCCCTGATGATTTCCTGCAGACAGAAGCATATTTAGATGGTGCATGGGCAAAGCACCTCTTTCCAAAGTTACCAGTTCAGTCCTGCTCTGCACAGCACCAGACAGCCTCCAGCTTCTCTCCTGGCGGCACAGACTGCCAGGGCCCTGGGCTCACCAGGGCACTGAGTGATGACTTCTTTTATTATGCACATGCATATCATCTTGTGTTGACTACAGATCCCAGCTCAGAGACTGCACATGACAGGATAGATTGCAAGGTCTCTACCACAAAATGACACTTTCTTTAGGGCACAGGTGTTGGCATTTCCTTTTCAACACCTCCCTGTAACTTTACACACACAGTCTGGGTTTATTTTGAATCAACACATCACAGCATAAAGTTTATAGCTGTCCTCAGACTCACTTCCAGGAAAGGACTCTGACTGTGTCACCCCACACCGCCAACCACCTCTGCTTTGTGACTGTTGAGTTTGTTGTGCCTCAACTCAAGCAGGAAAAGTATGTGTTGGAAGACTCAAAATTTCCTGCTGTTCTCTTGTGAATGCTAGGTACATTCCTTATAAAACTCTCCTAGAATAAAATTACTCACCTTCCTCTTAGTAAGAAAGAGTATGAAATATGTGATGGATAAATTATTTTTGGTTCAGATAGTGCCTGCTTTTCCGCTCCATCACCACTTTAATCAGTTTTTCAAATTACCTGACCATTATGGCTTTAAGGCTCTGCTCCATTTAGGTAAAATAGTTATAGATCTACACCCATCTTTGAAGCCAAAAGAAAGCATCTCAGGACTTTTAGAGCAGTCTATCAATTGCCTGCCTGGGCAAGGAGGGTACAAAGATAGAGTAATATTATAGAATCATTTAATGGTTTGGGTTGGAAGGGACCTTAAAGATCATGTAGTTCCAAACCCCCTGCCATGAACAGGGACACCTTCCACTGGACCAGGTTGCCCAGAGCTCCATCCAGCCTGGCCGTGAACACTGCAAGGGATGGACGTCATGGGTTAGCAAGCATAGTCCTGGAAGTGATGTTCTTGCAAAGGGGTGCTTACAGCTTCCCCGGTGACCTGACAGAACCTGTCAGCTGGCCAGTTTGAATACGGACAATTCTTTAAGCCACTTAAAATTGCGACCGCCTCTGTGATGCACACTTAAGAATAGGAAACTCCGAGGCAGAGCCTCTCTGTCTCGTTTCCGGTGCTGGGACAGGCGGCTGCGGGCCCCGTGCAGGGGCTGGCAGGCCTGGCCCAGGCCCTGCTCAGGCCAGGCTGGGCCGGGCCACGGCCATCCTAGAGCTGATGGGCCCTGTTCCACCCGCGGAACCCCCCCACAGCCCTGCTGTGGGCAGCCGGAGCCGGAGCAGCTCGGCTCCCCCCCTCTCAAGTGTGGCCAAGATCAGCTAAAGCTGCACCGCTGTCCGCAGAGCTCATGTGACCGACAGTGATAAGCAACATTCCAGCTGCAAGGGCTAGGTGAGATTAACCCTTTTATTGCTGTGAAGAGCTGAAAACCTGAGGGAAGAGAAAGAGTTGATGCTTAAAGCTGAGATTCTGTTGTGAAGCTATGATGTATCAGAGTACCCGTTATAATTTCATAAAGATATGGGGGGTGGAGTGTTCAACTCGTGCTTGTGAGCAAAAGCACCTGCGCTGAGATAGGCAGATGCTGACGCAGCTGTAATTTCATGAGAAGTTTGAACAGGGAGAGATGGACCAGATGAGGACTTTTGCTCCAAACGGGAAAGGAGAAAACCTCAGTTCCTAGAGATGCTCCCAGAGATGGTCCTAGAGATGAAGATGAGGAAGACCCTTTGCTCCCAGGGAAGGAGAAGGGCCTCTGTTCTTAGAGATGAAATGCTCCCAGAGATTCGTGAAGAGAACTTTTGTTTCTGAACGGCTCAACCTTAAAATTGTACCCCAAAAAACTTCAAGAGTGGACCCTTGAAAGCAGTTGTGGGAAAAGCTGCAAGTTGGGGGAAGGGACTCACATGTGAGCAGAGACTCCTCTTCCTAAATGGACTGAACAGTTATTTGGAAGTGGGCGGCTGTCTCGTTGTGATACTGTTTACATAGCATGGGCAAGAGAGACTCCTCTTCCTAAATGGACTGAACAAGGTTATGGAAGTGGTAAACAGACTGAACATCTGAAGGCTTGTCTTTTTATATTGTCACTTGGAGAAGGGAGAAAGGTGGGGGGGAAGGGAGAAGAGTTCTGAAGGTGTGGTATGTTTGTTGGGTTTTTTTTTTCCTTCCTTTAGGTCTGTTACTAAACTTCTTTATATTCTTTCAAGTTTGGTGCCTGCTTTGTGTATCTCCTAATTCTTATCTCACAGAAGATAAACAGTAATGAGTATTTTGGGCCAAACCACTACACTAAATTGGTGTTTCAGTCCGGTTTCAAATCAAACCCGCTACAATGGAGCATCCACAACTTCTTTGGGCAACCTGTTCCAGTACCTCATCACCCCCGCAGTAAAGAATTTTTTCCTAATATCGAATCTAAACCTACTCTTGTTCAGTTTGAAGCAATTCCCCTTCTCCTGTCACTACAGGCTCTTGTAAAAAGTCCATCTGTAAATTTGCTGAGGGTTCACTTGATCCCTCTGTGTCATTAATAAGGATATTATGCAGTACTGCTCAACATGTGGAGCCCTGATGGGGGTCACTGATGTCCATCAGGAGGGACTCTGAGCCACTGACCACTACCCTCTGGATGCAACCATCCAGCCAGTTTCTTATCCATCTAACAGTCCACACATCAAATCAAGGCTGTATTTGATAAATGACATCTCTAGTCCTTTCCTTGTGCACTGATGTATCACCCTGTCCTTGAAGGCCGCTAGGCTTGGTCAGGCAGGACTTGCCCCTGGTGCAGCCCTGCTGGCTGTCCCAAATCACCTCCCTGTCCTCTATGTGCCTTAGCACAGCTTCTAGGAGGGTCTGTTCTGGTCTTCCCTGGTACAGAGGTCAGGCTGACAGGCCAGTAGTTCCCGGGTGTCCTGACAGCTGTAAGCTTCTGCACACCTCAGAGCTGCTATCTGCATGCTTTAAACACTGGCCTCTGGCTGCACATAAGTTTCAGTTTGTGTTCTGAAGGGACAAGGTATCTATTTTTAAGGACACTTGGTGTCAAAATATAGCATAAGCAAATTGGCATTCCTGTGCCTCCCAGAGTGCCCACAGGTCATTGCAATACTTTGGGATATTGCAAAAAGCACTGTATTCCACAGTCAGAAATAAAGATACCTGTGTACCTCTAGATTTCTTTAAAAAGAAGGAATGGAAGAGGAGAAAAACAATTTCAAACAAACTCTGAAAATGACTGGAATTTACAAAAAACCACTATTTTTAAAAAGTAAAGAAAGGCTATAGAGTGCTTTCTGTTGTGGTAATTTCAAAGCAAACTGCGTGATATTGTCATCTTATTCATTTTCATGACTGCTTAGGATGACCATGCTTAAAGAGAAGGTAGAACTAAAGAAAAGAAACACCAGCAAGATAGAAATACACTGAAAAATAGGACCAGTCCCTTGCCTTGTGTATCCTGAAGCAGCATACTCATTGCTTAGAGGGGCTGGACTCACTCCCTTGGCTGCCTCATCAGAACTGCCAACATACCTATGCTCCTGGAAAAGGAGGGACATCCCACTGAAGTCAACCTGGCATCAATTCAATCAGCGAGCGTGGTACTATGCACAACAAACCACAAGGATAAAGCTGTCAGTGTCAAGGCTCTACTCTGTGATGATTCAGGACATTTGATCTTCGAGTGGGGCAAACTGTGGCCAATGACACCAATGAGTGAAGATGTTTTTCATGTGCCCACAGACCTCAGCAGTCTTCCTGCAACACCGTTACTCCAGCTGTCATGTTCTCCCAGGCTGGCATGGAGAAATGGCAGGCCCAGCATCTGGTTCTCTACATTCATGCTGTTTTCCATAGCTGTTTCCATAAAGAGCCTGACCTTTATTTCAATAGTACATATGTATTCTTCTCCGAGCCCCCTGTTTTCATCTCTGGCTACTCACTCCACCCCTCCTCACACTATAGCAACAGTCCTTTTTTCTATCACCTGCTGCAAGGAGCTCATTTGCCAAAAGGACAAGATCTCAAGATCTTTAAGGATGCAGAGGAAGAAGTTCATCAACACTGCTTTCGTCCCACCATGTTTTGTTGGAGGGGAGCCAGGGGCCAGCTAGCCATGAAGAACATGGCTGATTTCTTTAAATAAATTTTAAAATAATTGTTGGTCAAGGGCGCAGTGCCCTCATGTCATTGAAAAGGGGCCCACCCAGGAAGGAAACCAGATATTTGAGGGTGCCACTTCTCCCAGCCAAAGGCGGCCCCCTGCCTCGGGTGCTGCAGGTGCAGGGGGACCACACTCAGCCCCTGGCTACTGCTGGGAGCAGAGACAGCGTCAAGCTGCTGCTGGTGTACATGACTTGAGCATAAAACAGAGAGAGGCAATGTTGGGTGGGCCAGCAGCAGCTGGCTGTGATGGAGTGAACCCCAGCCATTGCAGCATCTGGGCTTTCTACCAAGCAAGATCCTTGGCCTCGCTTCCCAGCTCTACACCTGGACTGCTGATTTTGAGACTCTTTGATAAAATGTGGCCTTCTCGACAATGTAAGAGCTGAGACGATTCACAGAGTTAGAAGAGTTTGAAAGCTCCCTGCCCTGAGGCAGGTCCCCTACATGAGAGAAACCCAGATGAGTACCTGCAAACTGCAACACCATCACCATCCCTGGGCATGATGTACAGCAGGGAGGCAAGGGCTCATTCTTCAGGTGTAAACCACTGGGCAGATCTGCTGAGGTGAAGCTGAGCATTCACCTCATCATTGCCAGCTCTTTGAAGCAGTGATTTTATTTTTTTTATTCTTTTTTCCCCCAAAATCTTCTGGTGCCCAGTGCCTTTCTGCAGCAGTGATGTGAGGCTGAAGGCTCAGAAACAGGCACTTCCTAGAGGAGTACAGCCCTAGGGCTGGCAGATGGCAGCAGCAGAGACTGCGTGGAGGAAAGGGAAGGACTGCAGTGCACAGAGCTCATCAGTAGGTGCCAGCTGAGTGATGCTCTGCTCTGGCCAAAGGGCAGCCAGAACTTCTGTCACACCATCATGGACTCTGAAAGTTTAATGCTCTGTTGTTTAGAACTGATCAATTCAGACCTGGAAATCAGACCAGTGCCCTCTTCAGGTTTCATGGTAAGTGTCAAATACTGTGGCAAATCTCACAGCTCTGAGTCAGCAGGGAATGGGTACAGTGAAAATTGAGAGAATTTATCATAGTGGTGGGGGGAGATATGTTCCTCCACTAGAGTTTGGGGGACCCCATGGAGAAGGGAGACCTGGATGGTGTTTTGGCAGCAATAAGGATACAGCAAATCAGCTTCTACCTCATGCTGTGCCCCACTCCATGTAATCAGTGAGAGTCATGCCACTGCCCAACATCATTAGAATCATAAAATCATTTAGGTCGGAAAAGACCTCTAAGACCATTGAATCCAATGGTTAGCCCAGCACTGCAAAGTCCACAACTAAACCATGTCCCCAAGCAGCACATTTGCTTGTCTTTAAAATTTGGAGACAGTCCGTCCCCCATGCAGTGTTGAGTGTGGCATGCACTGCCTATTCTTCGCCCTCCCCCGATCTGAAGAAGGATTATTCAGTCCTTATTGTCAATGTATGAATGGAAAAGTTATACAGTAGGTCTGAGTCACAGACACATGGTGTAAACAAGCTGGAGAATTTAGAATGCCAGCTGCTTCCTGATGCCAAGTAGAAATTAATCAGGTTGCTTGATCACTATTGTGATTGCTAACAGGGAAGTGTATTGCCTTGGTTTCCTCTCTATTGTCCAACCTGCCCTGGGGCCGTATAATTTACAGGTAATTAAGTTCAGCAAAGGTTATTGAAAAACAGAAAAGGATGCCAAGCTAACTTACTTTTATTCATCTGCCAATGAGGCAATAGTATAATTTTTACACTTACCTTTGGATATGCCTCCTACAGACTCTCACTAAAGGGAACTTAACTGTGCCAGAACCTAAAGGGATCCCCATCCCTTAGAAGGAATTGTGTCAGACTAAAAATCATTTAGGAAAATCACTTCTTGACTTCTTCAAGAAAAGGCCATTCAAGTCTAATAACTCGCCACTTAAGTCTTTACAGATGTCTAACTCCTACAGAAGCTAAATAGGAGGGTGAAATTTTGGGTCCAGGGGAAGTATGTCTATATAGGTCATTAGACGGAGAGAGAAGGAATATTCTTTTTTATGGGACTAATCAGGATAACACAGAGTTTGGGCTAATCTACACTGACATGCAAGAATTCTCTCCAGAGGTCATGATATGGCATATCTATGGAGTAAAACTACCTAAGCATTTAGTGGCCTTCTGGCCAGCACCCCAGAAAGTTTTCTAAGTTAGAAGAGCTTCCTTAAGAAAAACACAAACACAAACAAACAAACAAACAAACAAAATCCACCTTATTCTTTTGCAGGAAAAAATTACTTCAAACTGTTTAAGAAACACAACCGTGAATGTTCTCCTTGATTTTCAAGTTAGACAACTAGCTGAATTTTGGGTTATTGTAAAAATCACTGATATATTTGTTCTGAAAATTCATTTTAAATATTCAAAAACATAATAATGTTTTAAAAATAAAACAGTCAGCTCTGATACTATTGAAGTTCACCACAGGGCATAAAGGAAGACCATCTTTCCATCAGAACTTCCATCCTTTTTTTCATGAGAATATAAAGTATTCACACTTATAACAGAGACCCATCTATCACAGTACCCTATCTGCTGGTGGCTATTGACAGCTGTCAAGGGGAAACATTATTCTTTTTGAGCTTTTTACCCACAGTTCAGCCATGATTTCTTGAGCCAGAGATCACACCCAGGACATCAGGAAGCACACTAAAATCTTCTCGTACCTTATTAGGGGATTTGGGTTTTTTTACCTTTTATGTATCTGGGCCATAAAACATCCTGTGGCAACAAGTTCTGCTCATGTCCTCTGTGAAAAAGTACTGCCTTGCCATTAATTTTATGTTGGCTTTGCTTTATCTTTACAGTGGTTTCAGCAACATTGTTTTTTCAAGAGGTGCAAAACATTTTTCAAAACTAGGAATGTGTATTATAGATTCTTCTTAGTGACATCAAGATAAGGTAAGATAAATTAGAATACAGTCAACATGGGTTTCTTCCAATTTATAAGAATGTTTTCTTCATTACTTACACAGTTCTTTTGTTTAATTCACCTTGTGCACAGATAGACTACTGACTTTCTCCCTCTCAAGCTGTTTCTCATGGCCCAGTGCATTTGCACAGATCTCTGTGCTGAGTTGCACTTTCTGTGAACAAGAAGGTCCTTCTAGAGCCTAAAGTGCACCTCAAAACAAAACAAAACAAAAGAAACAAAAAAAAAAAAACCCAAAACCAAAAAACAACAACAACAAAAACACCAGAAAAACCACCAAGAAAACCACAAAAGAAAACACAAAAAAACCCAAACAAACATTTTTAGACAAATAATTCCAGAAGGATGCCATGAAAACCCATTGAGTTAGACCAGATTCTGTTAAGGTCAGAATCTGACCTAAATTCCCCTAGGAAGAATGTCTAATCTTAAAAAAATGCATTATGTTTACTTTCATCGCCTGCTACATCTTGCCAGTGTGTGGCATGAAGCCATTGTGAAGGTTAGTACCAGGACAAAGCAGATTTTAAAATGTTCTGAACGTAATTGACTCAGTGGTCAGGTTTCCAGTCCTAATGCACTGGCTGCTTCAAATTAAACTGAGTTACGGCGGGGCCCAAGTCCACATCAGAGGATAAGAGCATGCAAAACAGAATTGGAAAAATTGAGATAGTTCGTGTTTCTACTTATGAACAAGCAGACAAATCAGCAACTCAGAAATCAGCAGCTATTAGTTTATTGGCAATTCATGAAGTTTAAAAGTAGCCACGGAAATTTGTAGCAAGACTACTACCACCCTCCCCTCCACAAAACGATTCAGCTAACCACGATTGCAGTAACCACAGAGACCCAAAGTGGTAAAGGCAGCTGTTAAACTGGAGCTGGAGAGGGAGTAAAAGGCAAGGGCTGAAGGGCAGAGAAAGAAGCTTACATACATTGCCAGCCCCAAATATTTAGACCTTGTGAGTCAGAATCATAGGCTAACTTGAAAATTCTCATAAATTTGATGCTTTGTCTTACAGATTTTAGTCTGTAGCTTTCGCATGCAGCAGAGGGCCAACAAATACATGTTTCCTTTATGAATTTGGGAACCTCCCTTATTGCATATCCAAGAAAGCTTTGGGAGAAAGAAGTAAATGCCAAAAGCTGAAATAATGTCCTGATCTAAATGGGTAATAATTGTCATATCAAAATAGGAGAGGTCCCCCCACTTACTGACATGGAAAAGAGGGCAAAACCTGTATAAGTCTTTCCTCCATCCCAGTTAAGTGCCTTCCTGGACTTGCAGTGTTTTCCTGAGAGATGGCATCAGGCCAAGGGGTCACAGAGATGAGAGTGGTGCTCCGATACCTCTCACCTCAGAGCTGTGAGCCATCATGGGGGAAAGCAGTGATGACCAGGCTGGCTGTATCTAAGACCAGTAGCACAGACACGCCTACGTGGTGCTGCACCAGAGCTAACAACACTCTGATCTCCCTGAACACCTCTGCTCAGTGTGAGACCTTCACCTGGCCCACAACGCATTGCTCTACACTGTGTGGAGGTACTGCTGGAGGTGGGAACATACCAGCCTGGAGACCTTGAAGTAAAATATTTAACCATGCATATGGTTAAATGTCCATTTGGTTTGACTGCAGCTTTGGATTGCCATTTTAAGTGTCATGTTCAGTGAAAACCAGCAGGTTTCCCCTGTTCATCTGCTACAGGTCCTGAGGCTGAGCTACCAACCTTGCTGCAGGGACAGGGAAAGGAGGGAGAGGAAAAAGTCTCCTATATTAACTCTAGTTTAGCCTATTTAGGGAATTCAGACTATTGTTATGTCTCTTGACTAGTGAACTGCTGCTTTTACAGATAAAATATTGGCTTGAACAGGAAGATGAACATTTATTAAAGAGAAGAATGCCAACTTACTTAAGATCCTCTGGATGGCCCTATTCTAGAAATCTTATTATTTTTATAAGTAAATTACATTACATTTCCACAACCTCTGGACAACATCTACTGAAGTCAACTCTTTGAAGGATTGAGGCTTTCCTGTTTCAAAGTGCACTCTTCCAGATGGACTGTAAAGTCAAACAAACCCTAGCCCAAACCTCCTGTTGCAGACCTGATTTTCAACCATTACAATGTGGCAAATTGGTACAGGCATCACACCAAAAAAAAAAAACCCAAAACCCAAATCTCGAACTCTGAATCTTGAGTACCCTTGCTGAGGCCTGTTCCTAAGGACTTTCATCATATAAAACTTTTTCCAAGCTTTGAGAGATTATTGGAATTCTGGAAGTTACAGTGGTGATTCAGTGAAAGCTTTCAGGGCCATTTGCAATTTTTTAGTTTTCTTAGGGGAGTGCTACTCTCTTGGTGCAAAAGCATGCCATTCCTATTAATAGTATATGAGCAGTGTGTTCACACAAAGAAGCAATATACCCCCTAGTGACCGAATCAGACAGGGTCTATCCAGCAGACACAAGTTTGCCCATTCGATGTTGCAAATCTCTTTTTCATGCTTGCAAGGTGTTGTTTGCACATTGCTTGGGGACATTTCTTCCTGGGGTGCTGCTGAGGGCCCTGAGGGTCCAGCCTCAGCTGAAGAAGGAGCCAGGCGGGTGCAGAAGGGGGCGTTCCTGTTGTTTGTGTGCACTCTTCCACACCATACACTGTCACACTGCACAGACTGAGCACAGCCCTCTTACACCAGGAAATCAACAGTGCCTCAGCAGTAAGCTAATATTTTCAAGCTATGGAAGACAAATTTCAGTCTTTCCCCATTTCAGACACCATCACTGAAGTCACTGTGCATCCAGCACCCACTGACCTTAACCATGCTGGCAGCAGTGATGCTGGGTGGCACACCACTTTGGCCATAAGCACTCATGAACATGCCCTGATCATCCCTGCTTGGGTCCTCATGCCACAGTAAAGCTCTCACAGGCTAGATGGCAGCGAGACAGCAGGAACAATGTCTGCACACAGCACGAGCAAAATCTCAGACTTATTTATGAGTGAACGGGGATAAAGCCGAGAAACTACATGTGTGTAACATGAATGTGCACACCTATGTACCCACCCAACCACACTGCCAGTTATCTCTCTCTTCTGACTGCTTCAACTTCCCAGCCAAGCAGTGCCTTTTCCCAGCATCTCTCCTACCTCTTGTTTCCTCTGCAGTTTATCTCCACCTGTACCTTGAAAATTTTGATGTGCTTCTTTCTAAATAAAGACAGAAAAGTAAAATCCCCTGTTCCCTGAAAAGGGAATACTCTGAACTTATTCCTTGTCAGATCATCAGTCCCAGGGAGCAGCAAGAACATTCCCATTCACAGGTTTTCATATGCCAAAGTACATTGGGTTTGTCATTGGTTTAATGCAACGTAAAAAATGCAATGGGCTGGAGTCTGCCTGCTGCAGCAGAGCAGGTGGGAATTTAGTCTTTTACAGTGGTGTCTTGTATGGAAAGAATTACCAGCTAGAAGTTTTCTTGTTCACAGCTAGTCCAGAGGTATTTCAGCACCCAGAATCTGAGGTACCTGAGGAGGACAGTAGTTTAGATGTTTGTGACCACAGGTGGGTCTAACTGCAGCAGAGCAATTGCACAAGGGAAATAAGATGCACAGACAGCAGCATGGACAGGACTTTCTGGACGCCAGGACTAGCAGCTGCCTCAGGCACCTAAGCCATATGAAGATGGAAACTAATGCAAAATTTTGCCAGCTGTGCTGACCACCTGTACGGCTGATGGTCAGGAAGCTGAGATCACCAGGGGCACGAAACAGTTCTCCATCACCTTCACAACCTACTCCAGGCAATGTCATAGACAGGATGGAAGGCATCGAAAGGACAGTGAGGAACTCTGCACATGGGAAGTGCAGGTGTACCCTGCTGCAGTACATGCAGCCTGTACTCTGCTAGACCCACCACTTGAAGAGTAGCCAGATCATTGCAGGCAGTGGTAAAACTATTAAGCATTTGGGTTCTGGTTTTTTGCTCAAGAATCTGGGTACGTAACCACGTAGGCTTCAAAGGTGAGAGAAGACCACCTGAGGGACATCAGAACAAAAAAGGGGCCTGAACAGCTTCCACCCACCCAATACTATGGCAACCAGGGAGGTGTCTGTTGGCACAGCAAGGCCAAAGAGGGGTCCAATGCTGCTCTACATCTTTTCCCTACTCACTGTAGAGGACATGAGGAGAGGCAGTCCAGTTGACAGAAATAGCTTCCACAATAATATGATGGGTGCTTCTGGGAAAAGTTTTTTATTCCCTAAGCATAAAAAAAAAATTACATAGGTTTGTGGCTCAGGTTGCCAGTTCTTGTTGCTGTCTTTGAAGTGGGTTTGGGTTTTTTGCAAGGAATAATCCATCCTCTTGTAGATAGAATGTTTTTTTAAACAGGAGTGGAAGAAGTAGGTCCAGGTCCTCACATACTGTTTATTCCAAATTCCCTCAAGCTGCCACTCTCCACATCTGCTGCTCCATATTTTATGGCCCACATATTCCAGAAGAATTTTCAGAGGCAAGTGGCAGAGACCATACAAACCTGAATGAGCTCTCTTGGAAGCCTGATCTCCTCCCTAACCATCTGAAATGGCATCAAAGCAATTCTGAATCTTCAGCCCAAACAAGGGTTGAGAGAGAAAGGAGAAACAATGATCAGCTCCCCAAATGCATTAGCTGTAAAATGCAGCCAGAGCAGAGCTAATCCTAACCCAAAATCTGTGCACTATTTTGTGCCACTGGAACCTGGGCTTCTGCATGGTGTCTGTGCTTTGGTCAGCCTGCAAGTGAAGTAAAGTGGCTTGTCACTGGCAGATCCTAATTTTCCAAATACTGGTAACCACTTGCCTAGCCTCTCAAGAGAAGGATTGACAGCCACACTCAGGAACCCTTGAGAAAGGCAGAAAACAATGTCATATGATGCTGATGATCAGACCATCTTGGGTATTGCCAGTCAAATTCCCTACAGTTGCCAACATTCCATCTGGAGACTTTCATTTGAAAGAATGCCCTGCTTTCCTATAATGTGTCCCGGAGTGGGACTTCACAGTGTTATGCCTGTTCAGCAGATTCGCTTATCTCAACCAGTCTCATTATCAGACAGTGCAGTTTACAATAATAACGAGACAGCAGTTAACCCAATTTGACATATCTTGTGGCAGTCACAAGAGACAAGCTTCTCCAGGACAGAGAAGGCTTTAAAACAAGTTGCCCTTGTTTGGTGAGAGCTGCAGCTTCTTTGTTGAAGCCTGAATGCTCTGTCGAGGGGACAGGATTCATAAAACACATTGAGTCATGAAAGGAGCAAAGATTCCCTTTCAAGTGAAAAGAAAACAACTCATGATAGTAACAGTGACTTTTTTCCCCCTCTTTTTTTTACTTTTTTTCCAGCAGAGTACATAGTGCACTGTACAGAAGAAATGGAGAGAGATTCCACAGAAACGATAAACAGGGAGATCTTTAACTCCCAGAATGGGCGGCTCCATCAGAGGTGAAAAGTTAAATGCACCCTGCAGCAATCGTTCAACTTGTAAAGATTAAAATTAATGCCTTGGCAAGATACTTTTGGGAGTATTATGGAGAGTGATTAATGCAGTCTTCTTTAGTCGTCATTACCTCCCCCACCCACATCCCAAAAACTTGATCATCTGCATTTCTTCCTTTTATTTTTATTCTTTTAAGATTGCTATCACTATACTGATTTGACTGCAGCTCCTGACCAGAGAAACAGCACAGCCATCACGCCTGTGTTCAGACAGACCTGCCAGCTATGCAGTAATGGATCAGCATGAGCAGAAAGGACGTGAAATCAGGACGTGCTGTGCAATTAAAGTACCTGTCTACTCAAGACAAAAGCAAGTATCACAGGCTTGCATTTCTTTCTTGTACTCTTGTTAGAATATGTGGAATATATTCACAATATGGGAAGCTTTGTGGCTGTTTGCTGCTTTAAAATAAAGTGGGCAGCATGTGCTTCTTTCCTTAGGGAAAATCTTCTTGATGTGGCCAGCAGGAGGTAATCACATGAGTGATGGGCATTGTCTGTGGGATCACACAGGCCATTTCACAATGGCTTTCTGCTTAGGAAACTGCCTCAAGAACTTCATGCGTACAACCTAAACCTCCAGTGTCCCAGCATTTTGAGAGTGCCTGGCAGTTTTGAAGGAGTAAAAAAAGCCTTTGGTAGCCCATCCAAGACAGAGCTATACCCTGACTGGAGAGGTGGGCACTAGAATAGGACAGAAGGTTCTGGAACAAAGAATTTAAGCATGTGATCATACCCCAAAAATTAAGGTTTCCAGGGATTCCATGGGACATCAATAAAGTTGTAGAATCATAGAATTGTTTAGCTTGGAAAACATCTATGAGATCATCAAGTCCAACTGTTAAACCAGGGAACCAAGTCCACCACTTGACCACATCCCTAAGTGCCACACCTACATGTCTTGTAAGTACCTCCAGGGATGGTGACTCAGCCACTTCCTTGGGAAGCCTGTTTTTCCTAATATCCAATCAGAACTTCTTCTGGTGAAGCTTGAGGCCACTTCCTCTTGTCCTGGCACTTGTTGCCTGGGAGAAGGGGCAATCACCACCTGGCTACACCCTCCTGTCAGGCAGTTGTAGAGAGTGATAAGGTCTCCCCTGAACCTTCTTTCCAGGCTAAACAACCCTGGCTCCCACAGCTGGTCCTCACAGCGTTTGTCCTCCAGACACTTCACCAGCTCCGTTGCCCTTCTCCGTTGCCACCTCAATGTCCTTTCTGTGGTGACGGGCCCAGAACTGGACACAGGACTCATGGTGTGGCCTCACCAGTGCCGAGTACAGGGGGACAATCCCTGCCCTGGTCCTGCTATTGCTGGTACACACGAGGATGCCACTGGCCTTCTTGGTCAACTGGGATCCTTAGGCAAAACACTTAAAGAAAACATTCTCTCTAGTTTCCAATGGGTAAATGGCATTTGGTTTGCAACGAATTCTTGTGTCTCTCTTGAACACTCCCCAGAAGAATGCACACCTGAAATACCCCCACAGAGCCTCATCAACCCTTCCTGCTGTGGGAACCAAGCAGGCTCCTTACTGACCACCTGCAGACAACCTAGGCCATGTCTGCATAGTTTTGTTTGCCCCTACATCCACTGCCATGCTCTGTGCTGCTCAGAGGAAACCTTCAGTTTCCTCTTCAGAAAACCCTCCTGTATCAATGAGGTGGTGTTTAGCAGAGGGCAGGTGCCCTCTCACAACCTTTAGTGGGGCTGTAAGTTTGCTGGGCACATGATATCCATGTGCATAGCCAGGCCAGTCCGGCTTTGGAGAAAAATTATCAGCACAAATACGACATACCCTCCCTAGGCATATGGCAATTTTCTACCTATAACATCAAAAAAAGAGGCTCTTGTTTCAGTCAGTATTAACTTTAAATTTAGCCCTTTGTTGCTATGTCAGTAGAAAATCACTGGGCTGTATGTTTGACTTACTCAGATCCATTCACTCCCACTGGTGTCAATAGAAATGTATGGGTATGAATCAGCTGCACAGGACTGGGTAATAATTTCTATATATTCAGACTTAAAGTCTTGTTCTTCACATTGTTAATGTTTCAGAAAGGATTTTGGTGACTCTTGCTAGAGGGTTTCATGCTTTATCTAGTTATAATGTTTTAGGACCAAAAAACCTCCCAACTTTACAACAATCTGAACAAAATATTCATTACCCTATTGATAAATCTGCTTAATACAATACGTTGTTCTGTCCTTAGTCTAGCCAAGACATCTGTTTTCTTGGCTTTACGGTACTTAGCACAATGAATCATTTGCCTCCAGTCATTTGCTGTCCCAGTGTGTTATACTGCCTAACTCTTAGGAAAATTCCACCCAGTCTCCTCCAGATAATCCAGCCATGCTGCACTCCTTGCTCCCACAGCAACAGCAGTGGGATCTGCCTACCTCCTTCTCTGTCAGCACAAACCCCCAAGACCTGTAGTTACAAAGTCTCCCCTCTTGCCTGCACAAATTGCTCCTTCCCAGACACATGAAGCCTGTTTTGGAATGCCTTCATGGGGCTCTCCTGGTCCCTATGGCTATGTTGGTATAAATAAAGGAAAATAATGAATAAATAAAAACAATGAATACATTTTTTTCCTTCTCCAGTCCTCATAGCACAGCTCAGAGATGCCTGTCTCTACATAACAGCATGGTCCAATTTGAATCCACTTTTGGGAACAGCTCAAACTACACCCTGGGGCATGCCCCAGGACTGTGCTCACTGTAGAAAGGATTCACAGACATGTAAGGGCTAGGGGCCTTATCCTTCCTGGATTTTCTAGTCCATGAAAGGTAACATCTGATGGGATGTAGCCAGTGTACATCCTGGCAGTCCCTGCTCCCTGCAGGCAGGGTGGCTGGCTGAGGGTTGTCTTAGCAAGGTAGACAGCCTGGACAAGGACAAGGTGGGAGAGACTGGCCAAGATGCATTTGCATGCATGGCTGGCTTTCTGCTGCATATCAAGTCCCATAAAAGATGTCTTTGTTTAAATTATCCAAAGCTGTTCAGTGGAATGTCAGTTAGTGATGAGGTAGTGACCTATGGGTCTGAAAAATGACTTTTTGCAGACTTCGTGATGGGCCAGTGTCGCAGTGGCTTGGCGGTGCTGGATGGTGAGGTGCTGCGACCTTCTGAAAGTGTCTCCAAGGCGAAGCTGCTCGGCAGGACCACCACACCCTCACACACGTGTGTACACGCAGACACACAGATAGCTCCCTAGAATGGATCGACAGCAAACAGGCAGGAAGGGTCTTCGTATAGAGTTCCATGGGAGGGGTTCATTGCAGTCATGCTTGTGAAGGGTTCCAGGGACGAAGAGAAAGAACAATGGAGGGTCCAGGTTTATATACAGGAGCTGATCGAGCATCAGGGACCAATGATCTGAGGGCACGGGGGCGGTACGCAGGCAGGGCTAGGGTAAGGGAGCCAATAGGGAAACTCTGAGGGAGCGGCGATGGGGCAAGGGCCAATGGGGGAACAGGGAGTGGAGAAGCTTCTAGGGCAGGGACATATAAGGTAATGGGACGTATAAGGTTGGGCGGGGAGGCCAACGGGCCGACCGAGAAAGCAGAACTGGGGTACATTAACATGCCAAAGCACAGCATTCTGCGGGAACCCTTTTCTGTTCACCCTAACCTGGGGAGGATCTTTGGTACTAGGGACTGTCCCACCAGTGGACTCTCTTTGTCCCTTGTACTGCAGGCCCACCAGCCACCACAGGCCAGGATTGAACCGTGACTCCAGGTACTGGGAAGAGCAGTGCTATGGGGCTGCAGCAGGAAAAGCATGCATTGCATGGGGGACTATCTTGTCTACCCATGGGGATTCACAGAAGTTTTCTGTACATGCTTAAAGCACAGGCAGATGAGGTACAAAGCAAAGGTAACCCAGGGCTAAGAGCAGACTTCTTCTGATGGGGATGGCACAGGGGCTTGCAGCCTAGGCTCTACCCTGAGGAAAGGCTTCTTTTCCCTTCATACCTCTCTACGTGGTTCTGGGAAAAAGCCAGGACTGCCCCAGATGAAGGACACCTACTCTGTATCCATTTCCAAAAATTCCCTGCCATTCATGAGGGAGAGAGGCAAGAGGACCTTTCAAAGGCTAAGTTTGGAACCCAAAGCCAGTTACATGCATACCTATCCCAGATAGATAAATGTCCTGCTAGGTCTCCCTGCCCCAACTTTGCATCCCCCAGATATCCCCCAACTGTAACACCACTGTCCTCTGGTTTGCAGTTCTTCTTAGAAAAACACCAGAGCAGGAGACACACATTTCAGAGAGAGCATGGCAGGACACAGGCAGTGCCCTGCCAGGAGAGGGGCTGCTGTGTCCCTGAACTGGTACTTGTCAGAAGAAGCCCATCCTAAAACAGCTGTAGACGCTCTGTGAACTCCTCTCCCCCTGACCATGGAGACAATAATTTCAGTTTTCTGTAGCAGAGGTTTTTAGAGATCTTAACTATAAGCTCCTGGGGAGTTCCCAGCTGTATGTTAGGCTGATCACAGGGCAAGATGCTATTTATAATCTATGGTATTAAGTGCTAGTGAGGAACAGGGGTAAAATGTTACAGCACTGCTTAAGCAGCATTCTCCTATCAGCTGGCCTTGGGCAAATCTGGCAAAATCAACCTTTGGGCCTCCATTATGTATTCAAGGACCTGAAAATAAAGAGGGAGTCTCAGAAACAATAGCTCTTTGACAGGGCTGCTGCTGCTTTCTGGCTCTAGCTGTTTATGTCAGGAACTTAAAACTCTAGTTTATAAGACAGAAAATACCAAATACCTGATGACAAAGGAACACAGTAAATCTAACAGGTCTGAGGTTTTTCTCAAGATGTTTGGGGAGTTTAATTCATTAAGTGGTAAAAATAGATAGCTCAGTTTCTAGGATAGTATGAAGGCTTGGAGTACCATCAGTCAGAAGTTGGAGTGAAAAATAAACTGAACTTTTTTACACTCAAAACCAGCCTGAACTTCAGGCAAAAGTTCTCTTCTGCTTTAGAAAAGCCAGTTCTGCCTTGCTCAAAGGCAAACTGGAGCACTTTGGATAACTTGTGCTTTAAACAGTTAAGTGGCAATGGCTATCCATAGTCAGTTACTCAGAGAGCTCTCCATTTTGATCTATTGATTATGGAATTAAAATGTTTCTCTGTAGGAAGAGATGAGAAAGAACAGTCTGCATCTCTGGGGACAAATTCTGATCTTTTCAACCTGTGCTGCCAAAGGAAAGGCATGTCTGACCAAAGAGACATATGACAATTTACCAGTTGCCCCAGGTCTCCTGACCACCCTTGCCTGTTGGGAAAGTTCTTTGGCTCCCAGGCAGTTGCACAAGTGTTGTGAACTGCATGAGGAGGTGCTCTGTTATTTATTGAATAGTCAAATGAACATCCACCTAAAACCCCTGTGAATACTCAGAGCAAAAAAATAGTGAGATTTTTGCCCTTCCACTTCAAACCTCTGGCTTGACAGTTGGGGTTTTTTTGTCTTTCCCCAAATATCCTTGCATATTTAAGCCATGATGGGACTTGCTGAATTCATCTGTGGCAAGGCATTCACTTGTCCCTTCTCCCAGTTAAACTTCATAGAAAACACATGTAAATCTTGCTGTCAAACATTTCAAAAGCACTAATAATTCCTTGTTTGGTCAGTTCCCTTCCTTCAAGTAAAATGTGTTTAGTGCTCAGCCACTGCCCTGCCCTAGGCTGTGGACATCAGGGAGAAAATCTGTTTTACTCTTTGCCATTTAAACTAAAAATTTTTAGACAGTTTCCAGTTTACCAAAAACTATTTTTCTAGAGTGTTTTATGTAGGAGCAAAAACTGGGAAAAACCATTCTGTCCTGAAGAATATGGTCCACCAGAGACAGTGGCACTTCACAAGCTCTTTCATAAAGAGACTTTCCCTCTATATTCCTGATGACAGGCTATTCCAGACTAGTACAAATTGGAAGCTTGAGATTAAGAGGTAAAAGAGAAGGGAAAAAAATATTGTAGCCTAGTACTGCTACTGCTTAAAGCAAACTAATGTTCCCAGCCAGCTTCCCCAGGTCACCAATTTAATTCTCCCAGCTCAGTAGGATATTGCAAAGTGATTAGTCCAAATGCTTAACCTCAGTTCTGGATGCTACAGATTGCTTCTAAGAGGAAGCAAAATTGACATTTTATCAAGACTTTGTCTAACACAGTATGACTTTTCTTATGAAGGACTGAGAAATGTCCTACTTCCCCCACTGCTGTGGGGCACTTCCCCTCTCACCTCTCTAAGCCTTTTGCTGTCCAAAACTGGTAAAAAAATGTACCATTCCTTGGCCTTTTCCTTCATCTAACACTCCCTTGATTCTATGGGTAGCACCGACCAGATCAATTGTCATTTAACCTGCATGGAATTACACTCTTCTCTCATTTCATCCTTAGATATGGTATCTGCCATCTTCAGTGGAGTATATAATTTCTCACATACGTAAGAAATACTAAAAGACTCACCCCTTTTTAAGCATAAGTACATTAAATCTCATAAACTGCAAATATCCATACCTCTCTGTGTCATCCCTCAGCTGAAATATTTCACCACAAACAGTATCAAACCCTGTGACCTTTTCTTTTACCGTTGCTTACCCAGATATTAAATGGTAAAAGACTTCACTTTGTCCTGTGGTCAGTGATTTGCTTCCATTTATCCCTCTTTCAGGGTCTTACCTAAAGGTCACTGAGAACCTAAGCAAACAATTATTCTATAACTGTCTGTTCTAGCAAGTCTCAACACCTTTCAATGTGTTCGTTTGGTTTGCAGTGTTGGGCTGCACAGACCACAATGCAATTGAAGTTTCAGTGATTTCTCTGTAGATACACTATCCCAGTCCACAGGACTGCCTGCTGTACCCCACTGCCTCAGTTTGCCCTCTCCTCAATAGAAAGCTGTGCATGCACCTCTTCTCATTTACAAGAATATAGCCTGAGAGGGTGCTGTCAGAATACAAGGTTTTAAAAATAATTTACAGCTGTTCTGGAGTCCTCTTACAAAGTAACGCAAGTTAATATGAGAATTACATCTTGCTTTAAGTCTATCATCTATTTCATTTATTTTAGGGTTGCTGAATGAGTAATGTCTGCCCTAGCAGAAGCCTCTAAAGGAGATCTGGAGGAGCTACCATCCACTGCATTTTTCAAGTAGCTCTGTGACACATCACCTGGTATCAGTCATCTGGCTCTCTAAAACTCCTATCTTTAACCTTTCAATTTCACCTTTATGTCTAATGTGGCAATGTCTGCTCCATTCCAAGGTAATTGCTGTACTGGGATGTGTGATTGTTTGTAAACATGAAGGACATTTGAGGGGAAAATGGCAGTTTGAGACTTAATAAAACTTTGTGTTGCTTCTTGATCATGCAAATTTTGCCCAGAATCTGCAGGGTAGTTGTGGGGGCTCTGGAGCCCTCAGCACAAGAAAGATGGGGACCTTTCAGAGAGAGTCCAGAGAAGGGCCACAAAAATAATCAGAGAGATGGAGCATGTCTCCTGTGAGGACAGGCTGAGGAAGTTACGACTGTTTAAGATGGAGGAGGAAAAGGCTCTGGGGAGACCTTACAGCACCTTGCAATACCTGAAGGGAGCCTAAAAGAGAGCTGGAGAGGGACTTGTTAAAAGGGCATATAGTGATAGGACAAGGGGGAATGGCTTCAAACTGAACAAGAGTAGGTTTAGATTAGATATTAGGAAAAAATTCTTTATTGTGAGGGTGATGAGGTAATGGAACACATTGCTGAGAGAAGTTGTGGATGCTCCATCCCTAAAAGAGTTCAAAGCTGGGTTGGATGGAGCTTTGACCAACCTGGTCTAGTGGAAGGTGTTCCTGTCCATGGCAGGGGGGTTGGAACTAGATGGTCTTTAAGGGCCCTTCCAACTCAAACCACAAGCCATATACACAGTAAAGGATGGTGTCAGTAAATCTCTCTGTTTTCATATGAAAAGTCAAGGTCCAATTTGAGGGTGATGATGAGAGAGGCTGAACTCTGGGTGAACAGGAGACATAAAACTGGGTAAAAGATGTGCCTATATATTGCATGTTCTCATTCTCTCCATAGGAGAGAAAAGCAAATTGGAGAGGTACCTTTTCTAGCATGTGCTTCTCACATTCCCAACTCAGAGTGAGATGCTACGGGAGTGCCAGACATAGGATGGGGGCTCATGTGCAGACAGAATCATTCTATAAATTAGGGCAATTCAAAACCCACAAATCATCGTGACAAGCAAAGGAATTAACCCTGATTATTAGTGGAGACTAGAAACCAAATGTCAAAGCCAAGGACATACAGCCCCATTCGGGGCTGGAGATTTTCCAGCTGATTGTAAAAGCTAAGAAAATATGGTGCAATCCAGGCCTCCAGATGGAGAATGGGGTTAATCCACTAGAAAAAAGGTACATAAGTATCCAAAATCAGGAAAAGGAGAAATCAGATTTCTCCTGTCCAATCAGAATAGAGAATAAAAGATACAGAATTAAAATCTGAAGCCTCATACGGCCTATTTTGGGTATACTGTATATGGAGCAATTTTGTTGCTGGCTTCCACAGACTTTAATATTCTAATCATTTAGTGAAATGGAAGTTGTTGCAGAAGAGTATCCTGTTATAAGGTGGCAGCTGCAACACTAACTGCTGCTGATCCCGTCCACCAGTGCTGAGGCCATATGCTACTGGAGATTTCTGTTTCTGGCAGTGTCCCTGTGTTCTGCCTCCTCTACCCACGGCCTCCTTGCTGCACACAGTTTGAGCAAGACGCAGTGTGTCAGCAGCATGAGAAACAGACTGGTGTCCACAGAAAGATTGAAAATGGGAACAGGAGCCTTTAGATCATGAGCAGCTGCTATCTGAGCTTGCACAACAGCTTGAGAGGGAAATCAAGAGCAAATTAAAGATGGCTTATTTTTTCATTAAAATCATAAGCAGGCAAATGGGCCACTTCTTTAATAGCTCAGCTGTGCACACCCTTATGTGCGCTCTTCTACAGACACGCACAGAGTTTCATGTGTGGTGTAATGGAATGCCTCTGCCAGTGAGCCAGGACTGCAAATTAATCTGCTTTGATGGCAAAACTACAATTACATTAGAACCAAAACTGAATAGAGAAAAAAAATCAGGCGATTGTCATAGAATGTTGGCCTGTGCTATTATTTAAATAGAAGACCACCAAAACAAAAACCCATTGCTCCAGAAAATCATTTTAGTGATTTAGTATATGGTATTTTTCCAAGTCAATACTGAAATCCTACTCCAGCAGATGATTACAAAGAGCTATGCTGTTAGAGGCTCTGTAAAGGAAAGTGCGCTTTAAAATGTCCCATGGCACCTTATGTGAGAGTAAGAGGCATTAATCAAAGTGTCCAAACAAAATCTGTAACTTGACCATTATATTCAGAAAATGCTTAGAGTTCTCTGCAGTTTGTCGTCTTTATTTTCTTTCCTGAATTATTGGGTGCTATTGCTGTGCTCTACTCAGCACTTTACCAGATTTCATCCTGCAAGTGACTGCATTCGTTAGTGAAAGAAAACACATTAAAGCATGCCTTCCAAATACTAAGAAGTGACTTACACAGATATTCCAAGCATTACTTTTATTCCACAAGACTGTGGACACTTATGTCAACTACAAAAGCTACTTTTCCAGGCCTTATCAAGTTTATGCAAAATGCTATTGGAATCCAATCTGCATTCATCTTCTTACAAAGTCTTAGATCCTAACTCAGCAAAGCACTTCAAACAGGTTAATGATTGCACTGATTTTAACCCACAAGTAAAATTAAGACTGTATTGCATTAGTTGGCTACATCAGCACTTTATTTGTCTGAGCTCCATCCAGAAGTGCTCCAGAGAAGTCACTGGAATCTTTAAATGACTAATGCTAGTCCGAGTAAAGGCTGAAAACTGCATTTGTCCCTCTTATTCATTAGACTCACAAAAAATTCCAGCCTCAACATGGTCAGTGCATGACTTGACTGTAGCAATGCCAAAATTTTGCTCCAGTGTTCAAGTTCCAGTATGCCTGGGTGTTCCCTCTTGATTTGTAATATTGCCCAGGTAATCACTTGTAATGCAGAGAATAAAAACCAAGCTTTCTCAGGCACCTTTGTGCAGACCCCTGTTTGGTAGATGCTGTTACCCATTGAAACAGTGTATTGCCAGTAAAAATAGTGTTTGAACAAACCTGCGTTCTTGGACCTGTGTCATTCTCTCAGGCCCCCTTTAATGTCACTTTGAAGTGTTATAAGGAAGCCTGTGACATTCCACAAGGGCTGGCGCTGGCAACGGGAAGTTTGTACCAACTATAAGGGTTAATGTAGTTCCCATTGCATAATCCTGGGAGAGCAGTCCAGGAGGGAAAAGAGGTTTATCCTTCTTCCAAGTCTCATCAACACCTAATTGGCACAGATGCATTCACCTCTGAGGTGTCAGTGATGTTTGACTTAATTGTCTGCCTTGCTAGGGTTCAAACAGGCCTCCCTGTGCTTTCTCACCTGCTGCACTTAATCTTGGCAGGAACACCCCATAAACAGAATAATAGGAAGTTTTGCATTGGAAAGGACATTAAAGATCGTTTAGTTCCAACCCCTGCCATGACCAGGGAGAGCTTCCACTAGACCACATTGCTCAAAGCCCCATCCAGACTGGCTTTGAACACTTGCAGGGATAAGAAATTATACCCAAAGCTCATTTATTATTATTTAAATCTTCACTGAAGCTGTCGTTTGTGAGGCCGAAGAGAAAACCGAGCTCTCTGGCCCCACTCTGCAGCTCCTGCAGCTGCACAGACTGGCTGTGCTGCTCCGGCACTCCCGCCGCTCCCTGCCGTGTCTCCGGCTGCGTCCTTCTCCGGCTCTCCACTCCGTGTCTGGTTTAACTGGGGCTTCCTCCGCACTTGCATGATGTGTTGGGCAATTCAATCCTGTTCGGTGCCCCTGTTTGGGTGCTCACGGAGCATCTGTGCCTGCAATGTGCTACAGCCAAAAGGACAGGCTGTCCTTGCTCTCAGCTGGCCAGCCCTCGTGCCCGGGGAGAGCGCGTTCCCTCAGCCTCCCTGCTGCAAGGAGGCTCGGGAGGGAGGGCGCAGCGCTGCTGGTGAGAAGCTCCCGCTTGCCGCTTACACCGTACGCGGTGCTCCTGCTGACATGCCGCCTCGGTTTACGGACGCGGGATCGCTGACACGGGGCTTCAAAAAGCCAGGCCCAGCCAGTGCTGGCCCTGCTTGCAAGAACCTGAGTTGCTTGGGTGGTTTCCGGACTCCCCCTGTGAGTGACCATTTGCTGCAAATTCGGTCCCAGCATCGCCTCGTCCCCACCGCAGCCGGGGCCTGGAGCAGCCAGGGAGGGTTTCCTGCTGCGCTGGGGACGTGGCATTGCTTGCCACCCCTGCAGCAAATGGTCACTCTCAAGCACGGAAAGCTGCCACGTCCTCAGTCTCCTTCCCACCCAGTCTCCTTCTCCCCAGCTCAATTTACGCAGTTTATGGGTTAGAGCTGCTCCAAACCGCAGGGGGCTGCGGCCATGGGGCAGGACACGGTGCTCGGCTGCTCTGCACCGGCATCCAGGGCAGGGGCCTGGGAAGGGACAAATAGAAAGGGAAGTTGGGCTGCTCCCCAAATGCAGGGCAGAAACAGCAACACAATTACCATCCATGCGACAGTCATTTCATGGCCCCAAAGCTGTAACCACACTGCTGTTTAGAAAAAGAGAACATAATGGAAGATCAATTCCTGATTTATCACAGAAGGGAGTTAGGTCTACTCCTTAGTTAGAACGGCTTATGTGTTTTCCTGACAGAGATATAAAATTAACCTTTATTCCCTTAGTCCTTCTAGCGTAGTGTTCCTGGTGCACCTTCCTCCCTGTCTACCCCCTCCCTCCAGCCAGCCTCCAATAGACTTTTAAAAAACTGCAGGAGGGGCTTTTTACTGCTCTAAGCACCCCTCATTTGTGCTGCAAGTAGCTCCTGGTCAGGGCTGCTTTACATCAGGCCAAGCCGAGATCAGGCTCCTCAGAAGATCAAGCAAAAGCATGGTTTACATTTCCTTGGTGCTGTTAGCTTTCTGAGTACTCTGAGCTGGATCACCTGCCCACTGCAACTATCCTGTTTTTTAAAAATTTGGAGTTGCTAATGCTTTTATTTTCAAAAGGAGAGGACTGCTACAAACCTTAGCCTCACCTGCAGCATAGCCTGACTTTGGCATAAAATACAAGGTGTGGTGTAACCAACAGCTGAACACCAACTGGGACTGGTCCAACGATGAGCGTGGTGATGGTGCCCATCACGTGCACACGGACACCTTGCTCTTGCCCTCTGAAGTCACTGATTCCATGCACAAATCAGGAGAACAATTGCTACGGAGAATTTCATCATCAGAGAAACAAAACAGTGCTGGGGAGAGCCGGGGGCCCATGGGTCAGGGCACAGAGAAGGCTGGAATCTCAACACCTTGTGCATTGTCCCAGTTCCATCCCTGTAAAAGTGGGAAGCAGAGCTGGAAAACTGAGGGCCTGGCAGTGCCCTCCAGTTTTGGACACCTGACCTGCATGGTGTGGCAGGACTGCTCTGGGAAAAGGTTCTCCACTTCTCAAAGGAGTTTTTCTCAAAACTTAACTTACTCCTAGCCTCATTACAGTAGTACTTAAATACTTCTGAGGGGGTTTCTGAGGCCCAGGGCACAGTAACCACAGTAATTACTTCTGAGCACATATTGGGAGCTTTTACTGCTGGCTCCTTTTTTGTGGTGAACTTTTTTATTATTATGAATTTTTAATTGCTGTGCCCCCATTAAATAATGGGGGCAGGTTGCATAGTAAGAAAGTCGTGTTCTGCCAATAGTCTGTCAGGCTCCCTTTTGCTCCCCTGGTTGAATGAAGTGCTGTTGCACTTGGGAGAAAGCAGACCTCCTCGATGTCAAGGACAGGAGCAGGGAGCAGCTGCCTTCTCAGAGGCAAGTTAGGATCAACACAGCAACACAACAAAGCAAATTTCCAAACATGACATGCAGCTAATTCCCTTGAAGTAATAGTTTCTTGCTAAGCCATCAAGCACAATAAATTAAATCCATGTGAAATTTAACTGAGGAGAAATAGGAAAGTGGGGAAGGCAGTGAAAGAGGCTTCTTGCTGCAGTTTTCAGAAGGCAGCACTGCTCACGTTTTCCTTTTAGACAGAAACAAAGAGGATTTCCTACAGACAAAGAATATCATATCCCCTTGAGAGCTGGATAAGCTCAACATTGGTGCTCACATTCTGAGAGGTATCTGGAAAGAGACGCTTTGTGGAAGGACTCTTCAACTTTGGCTGTTTATCTGGTCAACCCTGGCACACTGAAAGGTGTCATGTTTTGTGTGAAGTCAAAGCTTGTGTGAAGCTCTTCCAAGTCTTATTTACTGTCAGAGAGAGGTTAAACAAATAAATTAACCCTAGGGAAAGCCTGGAAATCTGTGCAGAGGCAGCAGCAGTCTCAGTCTGTCTTTACGAAGAAATCCCATGCCAGCCATGCCATTTCGTCCCTGCTCATGCTACTAAAAACCATCCCACCTCCCTCCCACATGTTCACATGTGATGCTCTGGTGTGCAGCTGTTTATACCAGCCACCACAGACTTGATCCTCAACTTCTGACATGAAAAAGTAATTTTATTTATATATATATGTATATGTATGTATGTATGTATGTATGTATGAATTTTTGTTGATGTCCACATACGTATGTATGTATGAATTGTGTTGATGCCTTCAAAATTAGACACTCCATGGCAGTCTTTTCCTTCTTCATCCCCCAAATGGTTTCTCAGTAAGGATCAAACCACAGCCCCATCAGCAACCATCACATGATATTGCAGTCTAAACTTCATAGAGTCAACTGGCTGATATATGATCTTTAGACACAGTGACCTAAGTCCAAGTGTTCCTCCTGCATTGGGGAAAAAATAAATTAAAAAAAAAAGCAGCAGTCATGGAACAGTACAGTAGTACAGGTGCTAAAGACTGGTACTCCAGAGGCCAACTATCTTTGCAATGAGAGAGGAATATGGCTATAAAATCAGCTTACAATATTTTTAATCATATAGTCTTGTTCAAGACTTATGAAAATACTAGTTTTCTTCTGAAGAGAGACAGTCCCATAAGACTTGGACACTTCAAAAGGTTTCCACGAGGAAGCACAGCTCCCTGGGAATGTAATTTGAGCAATCAGCTCTCTGAGGGGCATATTGTGGAATGCAGGATCTACGTTAAGTCCATGTTTGTACATGCCACTACGGCAACCATAAATCACATCATCCCCCCCAAGGTATTGAGTACAAGTTCAGAGCCTTAATGCACTCACACTGTCATCTTGACATGAGCACCCACAGTTAAACTAAAAAAAAGATACAATGTTGGACCGAAAGTAGATTTTTCTCATGCTCATACTTAGCACAGAGATTTCCATCCAGAGATCTTTCATCAAAGAGCATTATCATCTCCCCTAAAAAAAGATGTAGTAGAATCCAAATCCATCCAAACTTTGCTAAACCCCAGGATTAGGAGTGTGATTTGTGTGGAAGTGACAAATCTCAGAAGCATGCCAGGATCTAATAGGAACAACTAGAAACAGTCAGCTAAACACGTTCTGCTGGGCCCTTGGCAAACTGCTCTGTGCTGTAATGCATGGAGAGAAGTAGATTAGAGAATCAAAAGGGGTGTATTACAGTCTCAGAAGCTGGAGTTGGTTATAAGTCTATTAGCATAACAAAAAGGAATGTAACAGGGCAGGAGAGCTGCCAAGGGGAGTGCTGGTAATTGCAGTCTCAGGAAGAGCAAACAGAGCTCCTGCAGGGGTTGGCAGCTAGCAAGCACAGAGAAAGCCAGCAAGGGCTTCCAAGGGCTTTGGGGGAAGTGGAAAACTCTTATCCTTTCTGGTTTGATCCTGTGCAGTTGTGCGGAAGGACAAATGAACTCACTCAGCATTGAGCGGAGGAAAGAGCTTGACAGATTCAAAACAAGACCGTCTATCTGGTCAGGGAAAAAGGGGTAAAGCAGGTGTCTGAATCTGTGTCTAGGAGCCACAGTGGAGCAGCACATCCATGAATCTGTCAAAGACTATTTTCCTATCCCAAATGGCTTGCAACAGTGAAGTAAAGGCCAGTGTGCTCCTCCTGGCCAACAGCTATGTGCCCCCAAGTCCCCCTTGAGCCAGAGGCTGAGCCAAGTGACTGAAAGATGGGGAGGGAAAAGGCAGCCCTCCTCTTGGAAGATCAACACATTTATTCAGCTGATTAATTTTTAACAGGGAGGAAGAGCAAACACAGGAGGAAAAGGTTCAACTGAGAAGAGGGGAAAAATTGTAAGAACAGAACCAGAAAGGAAAATGAAGAGGAGGAGAGCAGGGGAGAAGGTGTCACTTACAGGCAGATACCCACCCTCCTGAGATGCTTTTCTGGGGCTGATGGGAAGTGATTTGTGCTCCAATTCATGTTTTCGTTTATTTCAGGACAAAGAAAATGGTTTGTTCAACCAAACATATTTTTGGTTAAAAATGGAATGCCTGAAATTCCTGAATGACTGTTTTCCTTTTTTTAATAAATAGTTAAAAAATTATACTTTTAAAAATTCTCTCTCCATAGTCAGGATTAGTCATTTGAATAGAACTTTGCTGAACATGACCTGAATTTATCAAGCGCTCTATCCTACCTATAGCTGAATATTTTTGGAGAGTTTATGACTAAAGGGCAGAAACAAACTCCCTGTTTAACTTCTCATTAGGCCTGTGCAAGATCTGGATACATCCATCTCCCACAACAGAGCAGGCAGTCACTGTTAAGCTCTTAGCAGCTAAGGAAGACAGGAGTGATTTTCAGCAGATCTTCACCCTGTCCACAGCCCTCACTCCCTGTGGGCACCTCCCAGACGCACAGTATCCGCGAAGGGCACCTGGGAAGCTACGTCTGAACAGAAGCTAAACTACATAGCGTTGGGTTACATTACGTGCTTATAGACAGTGGCATTCATGTGTCTGTAGCAGGAATAGCAGAAAAGAGAGAAGCAAGCAAGCACTTGATCTGACTGAAAGACAAAGGAGAAGTTTATAGGTCAAGAACTGCTTGAAAATTTGTGACTGAAAAGGATGTCTCATGCTGTGGTGCTTCCACCTGAGCTGAGGGTGGCAGGATTGTGGTAAACAGCAGTCATTCAGCAACACCTGACTCCATTGCCTGTTTTCTCTGAGAGCAAACCACACATATGGAGAGCCTTTGGCTGCCCATCTGGGTCATGCGGGAATAACAGCATGATGGGAATGGATGTCTTGTGATGTTATTTATCGGGCTTAACATGCCAAGTAGTGCAAAGAGGCTTACACACTTGGGTCATTTGTGTTGTTATTGCAGCATTTACTGCTCATTCAACTCCCTGTTCACCACTTCAAAAGTTACCTGCTCTGCCACATGACCTCCAAGCAAGCAAGCCAAGAGTTTTAACAATATCTATTTTCCTCCGTTTCACAGGTCAGTGCTCCATATAAACTGCCAGTGTTCTCCTGAAAGATTTATTGTGAAATACAGCACAGAAAACATTGGGGCAAAAATAATAACAAGCACATTGCTTCTGTTCAGGAGGCACTATCAATGTGATGTAGGTGCAAAAGTATTTCCCTGTTTCGAAACACACATTTTATCTATGCAGATCACGGTCCCATAATTCTCTGCAGCATTTCAATGGCACTTACACAGAAAATGGTTTGTTCGCTCACAGAACAAGCAAGACTGGAAGGCTTACTTCACTGACTCCAGGAAATACTTTGCCAGTGCAAACTTGTGAACCGTTAGCAGCCAAATACTCTAAAGATTTATTCAAGACAAAGAACTACTGCCTACTGGTTTAGATCATATTTCTTGTCCTGCTCTTTAAATTATGAGTTTCCACAGGGCCAAGTTTCTTGCATGCTTACTTTCTTTAACACAGCAAGCCTGCAGCTGCCAATAACTTTTTGGGTAATCTGGCTATGAACTTCACATTTCAGCTTCTTGTGGGTTGCCCACTGCTGTTTTTACGTGATGTCAGACAAAACCCCAAGGTGTGTTTCTCCTGTCTCTTAGAGGAGGACTATTCTTATGCAGACCTCTTCCAGTACAAACAATGCAGCAATAATAGTAAAAAAAAGAAAAAAGGAGTAGAGGAGTACTGCTATAAATACTTTTATTGCTGGCATAGATGATTTACTGCCCACTTAGTTAATCCCTATAAAATAGCACAGCTGAACACCTTTAAGTTTCATGCATACAGATGACTAATTAAATACACAGTTAAATGGCTTGACCTGGCACTATTCTGACCATTAAAATCATTAAAGAAATAGAGCTTGTGGTTCCCTCAAGGCAAAGTGTTCCAGTGAATAATTTGGGTATTGCAGTACCTTGGGGCAGTCTGGGACAAACAGGGTACTCACAAGCTGGAGGGACTGGCTTGGGAACCAGCACCTGGGAACTGACTACCTGACCCCATCTCTCAGCCCATGACACCAGCTCATTGCTCCATGCCATGGAGACCAGGGCAGAAGGACACAGGGGACACTGGGACTGGGGCAAAAGTTAAAAGAATTCAGTCAGAAGTACTAATTCGTATTTTGATGAAGATTCAGATTAATTCAAGCCTTTCATTATAATGCTTGGGTGCAACTGCAATAGGAGATCAGCCAGAACCACAAATTGACATCCCTCAGCCCCTGTCCCCTGTCCGTTGGCAGTCCCAGAGGGAGCTCTGGGCCAGGTCACATAGCTGGGACATCACAGCTGACCACACAGGATACCCCACCTGCACCTAATGTCATCTTTGCAGGCCAAGGCATGGGCCTTCCTGGGCAGAAACTTCAGTCTAGCCTGGAGTATTTGAATAATTAAAATTTTGTGACAAAATGAGTTTCATCAAAACAGGAGCATCCTTGGAAGGGTATCATCTGTGCTTTCACGAGATAGTTTCCTCTGCAGTTTCCATGCCAAAGAGTCTGCCACTCACCCTCGTTCACAGCACTGTGTTCATGCGCACTAGGCTGGAGTAAGCATTTCTTGTCATTAAGTGCAGTTTAGCCTCAGAAACTATTATACTTCTACTTACTTAAACTGACCTAATTCTTCAACAGAAATACTATTTCAACAGAAGCAATTAACAAGTTCTGCCATTGTGGCAAGGCACCTGCTCTATCAAAACTTCATTTGGCTTATCATTCTGTTTGACTTTCTGAGTAATTTTTGAGTAGGTAGGATGGGGTTTTGTTGGGGGGATTTTTTGTTGTTTTGGGGGTTTTGTTGTAGTTGTTGTTCTACTAAGAATGTTCCTCTTTGAGAAATAACAGTATTAATTAGAAATGCTGGGTTTGTGTCATGCAGTTCATAAAACTGAGCTACTATGAAATTTGTGAATTTTTTCAGAAGACAGCAAGGTGAAACTCTCTCATATTCACCCACTATACCAGGTGGAAAGATGTATGACAGATGTAAAGATGTTACTGCACTTACAAAAGAGATAGACAAGCTATGTCTGCAAAGGTGATAATGATATTAATAGAGACTAAGCCAAGTATCTTAACAAAGCTATTGTACCTGTAGCCTATATAAAGCGTGGGCACCTGGGGGAAACAAATGTAAATGGAAGTCTGCTTTATGTTTACTGAACTCATCATTAAGTGTTGTTTGAATTTCATGTGAAATGCACTCTTTTTACAAACAACCACACTAATAAATGAGGCATTATCTCATTTACATCAGGTTTGACTGAGAAGCTGAGTTTCTTTGTAAATAGAAGACATAGGCAAATATGAATATACGTGTTTCCTGAACACATTCATATTTGTTCACCTGTTTTCAGGGCTCAGGTGGTGATGGTGTGGGTGGATACACTGGCACCACCACCCATCCTATGTCTCACCT
This sequence comes from Corvus kubaryi, assembly GCF_017639235.1. NCBI lineage: Eukaryota > Metazoa > Chordata > Aves > Passeriformes > Corvidae > Corvus > Corvus kubaryi. The sequence continues at coordinate 1,132,857 of NW_024581096.1, read as the reverse complement.
GCTGATGAAGACACGTGGTGTGAATATACCCTTGGGTACCACTCCATTGCAAGTAATATCATTGACTTGTTTTCATGAGGATTTGGCAGAAACAACCTTCCAATATAGTTCTGAAATCAGAACTTCCATAAATGTTGATACTTGGTGAACTTCCCTCCTAAACCACTTCCAGCAAGGGTTTTCCTCTGCTTTCCCATGGGAGAATAAGCCACCTGTTTCTCTTCGGCAGCAGGGTATTGACTGTAGCCACCCCAATAATTGGGTCAAGCTTGGCCATGTGGACAAGATGCATGAGAAGCCTCTCTAGAAATACCGTGTCAGGTGGGGCCATCCAGGGTTTTTCTGCACGTCAGCAGAGTAACACCAGCAGCACCTGCAGCATCACCCGAGGCTGAAAGATTTGGGGTCTCCTACAGACCACATGCAGCATCTGAAGAGAGCTGACATCCAGTATACAGTGTGTGGTGCCTTTATACTTCTGTGAGTCTGCCTTTTTTTTACAAGTGTCCGCTTGTTCCTTTCAACAGAGAACTCTGTCCTTGGTGTTCTGAGCACTGCCAGGCTGAAACATCTATTCCTGACGGCTTTTACTGCTACTCTGTAAGTTGCAGAGGTTTTTTCCAAATGTGCTCTATCATCTTTCAGAAATATAGTAAAAGGCATTTCAGGGAAGATATCTGTTTCTGGAACAGCCTGGACAAATGTGAATAGCAGAAAAGCTGAGAGCCAGGAGAAAAAAAGAAGCTTTAACAATCCTCACTTGAGGCCACAGATTCACCTGAGGGCAATAAGCTGGAGCTGACACTGATCTTCTTAAAACTCACATTGATCTTCTCCCAGAGCAGTGCCTGATCCTCAGGTAATGAACAGGGATTAAGGACCCATGAGAGGCTTTCACTTGGCAGAAGAAGGTCCTGGAGTAGAGCTGGGAAAGACTGTGATGTCTGCAGGTAGAAACCTTCCTCCGCAGTTTCCCAAATAACATAAAGCCCCTACTGCCTGGCCAGGCAATAGGAGCAATATCTCACTCTATATGGGCAACCACAGCTACATATCATATCAAGATGGCATGGCCCAGTAAAGACCGGAGGCACTTATGTGCAAAACCTTTTGATTCACCAGTGGTTATCCAACCCTCCTTTCATGACAATGGTTGAAACCATGTCAATAAATGCATCATATTCATGGGGTTGTTCACAAGATGTTGATGAAAAGTGGTCAGTAAATGTTTGCAGGAGCATTTGTACCTAAGTGGCCTCCTCTTTGTTGTCTGAATTGCAGATTAATTGAACATTTATGAACATTGGCTGATAACTCATTAATTTAAACAGACTATATGTGATTTTCATCATTTGGCCAGGAAGCTGATACAGTACAGCACTTCTCAGATGAGAAGAAATGAATACCAAATATATATTATATTACCAGGTCATATGTGGTGAAACATAAACAGTCCCACAAAAACCTGATTTCACTGGGGATAATTTGCGAACAGAAATTAGACTGCATTTTTTAAATAAGTTGTGTCTAGTTCAACTGTGAATAGTTGCCTGACTCTAATAATAACTGACCAACAGAGATCGAGTAGCAGGTATCATATTCAGTCATTAATCCAGTCTAAAAATAATTCCCTTAAAGCCCTTTGTGAGAAAATTCCAATACATTCAAAGGAATCACAATTGCCTCCTGGACAATCTGGGAGTAGAAAACAAGACAAAATATGCTGAATAAATTATTCACTGTGAATTGTCCCCTTGACTCTAACTTTGACAAGATGCTTCTTAGGAAAATCCCTTTTTTAAATAGAAAATATAGAGCTACATATCAGAATATGTTAGAAGTCTTTAAAGAGTCATGAATTTTCTGCCAAGCTAAAGTTTATGTAATGACTATTTCAAGGAATGAGGGGAAAAAGCAGTACTGAAAAAAAAAAAATCACGGTTTTATTTCACTGCATTTTTTATTTACCTTTTAATCTCTCTTGGTTTCATTCTCACTTACCCACTGTGGAACCTCCATATTATTGGTTCCAGACTTGAAGTAACAAAGTTCAAAGCCACAATTTCTGATTGAAGCTTTTGTTTATCCCTGTTTGCATAATTTCTCTGATTGCTCTCTCTATCATTTGCTTTGGTCTTTTTGCAGCACATTTTTGTCTCCCAACATTTTTCCTACCAGTTAGATTTTAGTTTGGTCTCACATACAGAATCATGAAGACTGAGAAGTGTCAGAATTTATTACAGTACATTATAAGATTATTGCCATAAGGTTTTAATTCCATATCAAAATTCAGAGAATAAGTGTGCAGCCTAGTGGGAGGTGTCCCTTCATGGCAAGGGGGTTGGAACTAGATCTTTAAGGTCCCTTCCAACCCAGACTATCTATGATTCTTTGGTCAGGTTGGATACAGATTGGAAAATATAATACAGCAAAGATCTGACAAAAAGATGTGCCTCTCTGACAAGTTTTCATACAGCTATTCGTGGTTTTCTGCCCCTCACAAGGCTCTGGGCTGGCGCAAGGATGCTGCAGCAGATGGGGAGCACCATTACTGCCAGCGAGGGCTCTGGCATGTGGCGTGCTCACCGATGGAGTGAAAGGCATCTCATGCACCTGCTTTATGGCTGCGGCGTGCCACGAGCTCGCAGCGACATGGTCTGGCTTGCGGCATTCCGCAGGGTGAGGGCAGGCATGCGAGACACCGCGGCCCCAGCCGCGGCCTGCTGCCAGCCCAGCCTCCCCGCTTCCCAAACCCTGCCAGCTGCTGACGAACAGCACGGTCAGACGGAATGTTTAAGGGGGATGTTTTGTGAACTTTCACCTACTTGTCAGCTGTGACTTGAGGAAAAGGAAGGTGAAGCACTGTTAATTTAGGCCATACACTCGTATTCTACATTATTAATACGGAGGATGCTGTAGGAGCTCAGTATTTCATGATGGCAGAGCAGCCACTTCAACTTTCTTTACCTGGACAGAGTGGTTGGTAGATAGCCCCACTAGATCTACAGCTATTGCTGCACTTCACTACACAGTGAGGCAGTCTGCTATACATATATATAGTCACACACATATGTGGAGAAGATGTGGAAAACTCTACCACAGGAAAAAATTATGTGAAAAAACTGCTTGTTCATAAAGAGGTAGCCAGCTTCAGGAGGAACCTAGTAGCAGAAACACTCTTCACATAGAACCCTTAGTAACATTCCCACAGGAGTATCAGCTACCTGCCTGCATCTTCTAAAGGACAGGAAGCAGCTCATTTTCTGCAATGCTTATTTGTAGGGCAAAATGGGTAGAGGAGCTTCCTGCATTGATAGAGACCCCTGTAAATGCCAGGCATTGCTTGATGTCATTCCCAAATCTTCAGCAAGGAGAAGACCGGTCATCTCAGGGTCCAGCCTGGTGCCTGGCAGCCAGGAGCTGCATCCTCTGCTGAAGATGCACTCAAACCTGGTGTCAGAAGAGTCGTGACACTCATCTGATTATATCTCAGGCTTTGCAAGTCCTACCTTCATTTCTTGTAGTACATCAGATCTCAGTAGATCCAGAACCAGAGGAGAAAAAAAAAAGAAAGAAAAAGAGCGGGTGTTTTGAGTCTAGAAAAGCCACTGTTCATGAAGAGGGTTGTGTGAGTAATGGAGAGGTGGATACTGTGGGGTTGCACATGTCTCAGGAAAGGAAGGGCTCACTCTATGAATTACTGACTAACAGGGTGGGGATCTGCCACTTCTGAAGTGGAGACCTCAATACATGGCAGGTCTTTAATACTGCTGGTTTCTTCTTCACTTTAAAGCCAAGATTATGAGGGTAACCACTGGCAGAGCCTAGCCTAGGCTTCCCTGCACTGTGCTCCATCACTTTTTTAGTTAATTAATTAAAATCAACCAATTAACTAAAAAGCCCAACACTTTTTAAAGTTAATTCTGTGATTCTTTAATAATTGTTTCAACCGTAATCATACCAGGACTCCCCTTTCACACCTACCAGGACAAATTATGTAGTTAGTCAGAGAAGAAGAGCGGGGTTTTGTCTCCGGCTTGTGATTGTGCCATCAGACACTGGGGGAGGCAAAGAATGAACTTCTGCTTCTCTTACTACAACTGTGATCATCTCGTCCCATGTTTCAGAGCCTTGGCTTTTCCCTCACACTGGTGACAGTAGGATCTTGTGGCAGGTTTTCAATGCTCTTCTGTTGCTAAAGCTTGCTATTCTGGTGTCTCAGCTAATCCTCACCCAAGACAAGGCTGCAGATCCTCCCTCTGAGTAATGCAGCTAAACAGGGAGCCATTTTTAATGCAGTGTGAGTGATGACGGCTGTGATGTGGGAGGAAGCAGTTATATATGTTGATTCTCCTAAAACAGACGAAAAGGACAAGCTGTTCAAGCCAATGCTACTCTGATCTATAAAGGCAGCAATTAAACCCAAAGCTCCTCTGGTACTGACAGAATGGGAGCATATACAGCCCTACGTCTTCTCACTTTGATTTACCTGAGGGAGCACCACACGGTGTTCATGGCCACCATTCTGCTTCACCTATAGCAGCACTGCTGGGTGCCTCTGGATCTCAGTCTGTCTGCCAGTGTGAATATGCTACTACATCCTGGAAATCCAGGTCCTGACCCTGCCACATACAACCAGCCTCCAAACAATATTCAAAGGACATTGGAGGGTGAGAAGCAGAGTCAGCAGGATGCTGCCCAGTGGATGCTGCTGCTTGAGATGTTTGCTGCATGAAGTTTGCTGCATGAAAACACTCCAGCTAAATTTGATGCCTCACCTGTCTTTTCCACCTCACTCTGGTTGGAGAAAGCTGGCTCCAGCCCTGGCTACTGGCAGTGGCATTCCCCTCCAACTCCCACATCTCCCTCAGCCCTGGCCATGCCAGTGGCAGGACCAGCCATTGCTTGTCAGATGATGCCTCCTGCTCTTCATTTTCTTCAAGCAAGGAGAAGCCTCCTATGTTTTTCTCCATTCCCTTCCACAGTAGCATACATTTTTCATGAAATGTAATTTTTATTATTTTTAAATGACATCTGATTTGCCTGGGAGCCCATTGCTGCAACTACACAGACATTGCTTTTCTTCATTTTGTTTCATAGCCATATTTTTCTGAATCACATTATTTTTTTCTAAACCCCAGAACAGTATCTCAATATTACTACTTGAAATGCAGCAAAACGTGGTGCCTCAGCTGTTGGCAGCATATGATGAGCAAGAGAAAGAGTAGAAAGAAAGCAGAAGGATTTAACTTGGAAAGCCAAGAAAATTGTTTGTCACACTGTCACTAACAGCGCTGATAACCTGTATCTGGCAGCCACAGGTTCCTACAGAGGGGACTCCTGGGCATCCCACACTAACCCTCTGGGACTGAAAGCCTCCCTGCAACACCCCCATCCTCCAGCTAGGAAAAAAGGTCTTGGAGATAGGGAAACCCCAAGGTCAGATTTGCAACTGCTGCATGATTTCCCAGAGTCCCAGGCAGTGTTCTTATGCTTCTGGGATCAGGAGGAAGGAAAAAAGATTTTCTCCATTAGTGGGGGATTTCCTGGGATGAGAAAGTGACACTGCATTTGGAAATTAGTGTCCTCTCACTGTCCTTGTCGTTCCACAGGCCAAATGTTGTGACCTCCAGGGAGGTCATGTTGTGTCACAGGGAAGAGATGAGACAAAAAATCTCACTGGGACTGAAAAATAAATAAAGATGAGATTGAAATGACAAGATAACATCCTTAGACTCTTCATCTCCTTCCTCTCTTCTCCTCCCACGTATTACTCTTCTATTAGGTTTTCCAATAAATCAGATGGTTTTTGTCCCCTGCAGCCTAGATATCCAGACATAACATTCAGCATTTCTGATGATCTCATAGCAGTCTCCAGAGCAAATGATAATTGCCTCAGAATTCACGAATTTTTGCTGGAGTCATTCTCTTGTAATTCAGCATCCAGAAAATCAAATCATGTCTCTGAAGCAGCACAAGGATCACAGACGTGCCAGTCCTTCCACTTTGTCACAGAATCACAGAATATTCTGAGTTGGAAGCAACCCACCAGGATCACAGACTCCAGTTCCTGGCCCTGCACAGGACACCCCAAGAGTCACACCATGTGCCTGAGTGCGTTGTTCAAAGGTTTCTTGAATTCTGTCAGGCTGGTGCTGTGACCACTTCCCTGGGGAGACTGTCCCAGTGCCTAGCAACCCCCTGGCTGAAGAACCTTTTTCTAATATCCAACCTAAACCTTCCCTGGCATAACTTAAGGCCGTTCCTTCAGATACAGTCACTGGTCACCACAGAGAAGAGATCAGTGTTGCTCCTGAGTGTTCCCCTCACAAGGAAGTTGCAGACTGCAGTGAGGTCTCCCCTCAGTCTCCTCTTCTCCAGGCTGAACAGACCAAGTGACCTCAGCCACTCCTTGTATGGCTTCCCCTCAAGGAGCTTCACCATCCTTGTTACCCTCCTTTGGATGCTGTCTAAGAGTTTAATGTCTTTCTTATCCTGTGGCACCCAAAGCTGCCCCAGCACTGGAGGTGAGGCTGCCCCAGTGCAGAGCAGAGCAGGACAATCCCCTCCCTTGCCCGGCTGTCGATGCTGTGCCTGATGCCCCCCAGGCCCTCCTGGCTGCCAGGGCACTGCTGGCTTGCATTCAACTTGCCATCCACCAGGACCCCCAGCTCCCTTTCCATGGCACTGCTCTCCGGCCTCTCATTCCCCAGTCTGTCTGTACATCCAGGGTTGCTCCATCCCAGGTGCATAACCCAGCACTTTCCCGTGTTGAACTTCACATGGTTGGTGATGGCCCAGTCCTCTCATTTGTCAAGGTCTCCCTGCAGGGCCTCCCGGCCTGGAGGGAGTCAACAGCTCCTCACAGTTTTGTGTATCTGCAAACTTGTTTCATATCCCTTTAAGTTCTGCACCCAAGTCACCTATGAAGATGTTGAAGAGCACAGGGCCAAGGATGGAGCCCTGGGGAACCCCTCCAGTGACAGTTCCCCAGTCTGATGTCACCCCATTCACTGTAACCCTTTGTGCCTGACCCATGAGCCAGTTGCTCACCCATCATATGATGTGTTTATCCAGCTGTGGGCTGGACATTTTGTCCAGAATGATGCTGTGAGAGACAGTATTGAAAGCTTTACTGAAATCCAAAAAGATGACATCAACTGGCTTCCCTTGATCAGCTAGGTGGGTTACCTTGTCATAAAAGGAAATCAGATTTATTAAGCAGGAATTTCCACTCACAAAGCTGTGCTGTCTGTGATCAATTACTACATTGTCCTCCAGGTGTTTTTCAATACCTTCCAGAATCTTCTCCATAACCTTGCCAGGCACTGAAGTGGGACTAATGGGCCTGTGGTTTTCAAGGGTCATCTTCCTTGCCCTTTTTAGTCTTTTGATTTCCAGTGATTTGGGACCTTTCCAGATTCCCAAGATCACTAAAAAAACAATCTAGAGAGTCTTCATGACAACATCAGCCAGCTCCGCAAGTATTCTCAAGTTGAATACCATTAAGCACCATATACTTACAGGGATCCAGCTGGAACAGCAGATCCCTCAAAACTTCAGGGTTAGCTGGGATTTTGTCATTCTCACGATCATGGTCCTCCAGTTCAGGGCACGGGACCCCCTTAGTTCACCATTTGTATTGAAGAGAGACGCAAAGAATGTGTTAAATGTCTCTGCCTGGTCCCTGTTTGTGAGGGGACCATCCTCACCTTGTAACAGGCCGATGTTTTTTCTGCCCTGCCTTTTGCCATTAATGTATTCAAAAAGCCATCTTTTTATTGTCCCCCACATTTCTGGCCAGTTTCAATTCCAGTTGAGCTTTGGCCACACGCATTGTCTCCCTGCAGTGGCAAGCAGCATCTCTGTATCCTTCCCGTGTCTCCTGACCCTGCTTCCACTGGGCATACACCTGCCTTTGTTGCCCTACGTTCAAAAGATTCCTGTTAGCCAAGCAAGCCTTCTGCCTCATTTGCTCAACTTCAGACATTTAGGAATTGTCTGCTCCAGTGCCCTTAGAAGGTGGTGCTTAGAAAGTCACCAATGCTGATGGACCCCAGCACCTTCAAAAGAATTTTCCCGGGGGACTTTATCACTTGTTCCCTGCGCAGTCTGAAGTCTGGTCTCCTCATACCCAGGGCTGAAGTTTTGCTGGCACTTTCCTCCTGTCTGCAGAGATTTTAAACTTGATCACTTCATGGTCACTGTGGCCAAGACAGCTGCCAATCACCACTTCATTCATAACATCCACTCTGTTGGCAAGTAGCAAATTAAGGAGGACATCTCTCCTAGTTGTCTCTCTTAATGCCTGTATCATGAAGTTATCATCCAGGTGTTTTAGGAGTCTTCTGGCCCTGTTTGTGCCATTTGTATGGTGTTCCCAGTTAATGTCTGGAAAACTGAGCTCTCCCAGAAGGAGAAGGGCAGTTGTTTAGAAGCATCCCTTAGTGGCTCAAAGAATAGTCCATCAACTTCATCATCCTGGCTGGGAGGTCTATAGCAGACTCCCACAATGACATCCGCGTTATTTGTTTGTCCCTTGTTTCCTGTCCAGAGGCTCTCAACTGTGCTGTTGCCAGCTGTGAGTTCCATACATTCCAGCCCTTCCACTACATATGATGCCATGCCCCTGCCTCTTCTGCCCTGCGTACGTCTCCTGAAGAGCCTGTAACTTCCCCACGGGGCACTCCAGTCACAGGACTCATCCCACCAGGTTTCCTTTAAGTCAGTGATATCAAATCTCTGGGACTGAGTCAAAGCTTTGAGCTCCTCTTGTTTGTTCCTCATGCTGCGTGCATCGGTGTAGAAATATTTCAGGAGTTGTGCTCTGTAGCCAGCACCGCATGGAGCAGATGGAGGTAGCCCATGAGTGTTTGTTTCCTCAAGTTTTGACACGCCATCCCACTGATCATCACTGGCGAGCCTGGTATTTTCCTTTTCCCCCTTTCAAGCCAGTTTAAAGCTCTGTCAATGAGCCTCACTAGCTCCTGTGCTAGAGCTCTTTTTCCCCTCTGAGAAAGGTGCAACCCATCAGGTGTCAGTAGAACAGGTGTTTAATAGATCATCCCATGGTCATAAACCCCAAAGTTTTTCTGATGACACCAACCTCAGAGCCATGTGTAGATCTCTTGGATCTGCCTATTCCTATCAATATTATCCCTTGCTACTGAAAGGATTGAGAAAAACACTACGTGTGCTCCTGATCTTACAACAAATCATCCCAGGCCCCTGAAATCCATTTTTATTCCCCTTGGACTTCTCTGTGTTATCTCATGATTACCAACTTGAATAACTGATGCTGGACAATAATCAGAGGGCCTTACTGGACTGGAGAGTTTTCTAGTAATATCGCTTACCTGAATCCCTGGGGGACAGCAGACTTCCCTGTGGATGGGATCCAGTCAGCATTTTAGGTCTTCCACTCCCCTTTGAAGAGAGTTACCTATGACAGGAGGTTGCAATGCAGGGTATAGATTGTGTTGCCCTTAGGCAGTTCCTCCATCCCAGCTGGACCTTGGTCCTCATCATCAGTAGATTGTCCTTCTGGTTCCAGGACTTCATACCTGTAGCAAAAAAGTACCACTCCTACTTGTCACTGCCTAATTTCTAGGAGGAGCATCCTTCCTCCTAGTATGGGCACTGACCAGTTTCCAGCCTTCCTGTTGAACATGCTCTCAACTAGCTACATGACAGGGTTCTGGGTCCAGCTGGTTCTTAACTACAATGGAAATTCAAGACTCCTGAGACTGTGGTGTCTCTGAGAATAACTTGTCAATCTCTTTCTCTTTTTCTCAAGTTCCTTCACCTGGTGAAACAGCTATTCCCAGGGCACAGCTCCCTCGCAAGGGCAGGGCTCTCTTTCTCTCTTGATCCCCCTTAACAGTATCGGATCTCTCCTGGTCCTGCCTAGCTGCAAGCAGGAAGTGCAAAGCTCTTTTTCATATTTTAGTGATACAGAACCAAGTCAGGAACTTTGTAGAAATGCTGGTATTAGTCCAGGAGTCCTCATACCAGGAGGTATGAAACATGCCTGTCCCTCCTGACTGTCAGTCCATGAAAGAATTAAATCTTCAGAAAAAGAAAAGAAATCACAACAAAGCTCTGTTCAAGATGTGTCAGCTTCCAAAGATTTAATTTTCTGAGACAAGAGAGCAATATGTTGACATGCTTTAAACCTTATCAATTTAGCTACCATTTTCACTAATTAGTAAAATAAATTTTATGTGCTCCAAGTTGTGCATTAGTCAATCAACATCGAATAAGGCTGCCAGAGAAACTCTTTCAGCTCTTAGACACATTAGTTATACCTTTTCAAACTGCAATAATTTGAATTTCAATTTCTTTTTGAAATTGAAAGTTTCTTCAAAACTGAAATTTCTGAGAGCCTTGTTTGTCTGATATTCACAAGAATAGTAGAAATCTTGGGTCAGATCCATAGGGCTGCTATTTCATCCCTCTTCAGACGTCGACAATAAAGGACTGAATAAAGGAAGAAATACTGATCACAGGGAAATGGTTGGGAAGCTACACTGGGGAATAAGCCAACTTTCTAAGTATATTAGAGTTTAAATAGGAGTACAGGATGAACGAGTTTTTTGCTTCACTGGCCAAGAAAGTAATTACGTCTGGCTTGACCTAAAGGATACTTATGTATTTTTCCAATGAAATTAACATTTAAAAAAATTATTTCTCCCAGGCAAAGCAATTACTTTGATAATGAGAGTATTGACATATTTGTGGTTTACTTGGACTTTTACAAGTCAACAGGAAGTGCAAATTGGTGTTTCTGTCCTGCTGGAGAAGGTTGGGGATGCTCTGGCCCTGGCTCTGGCCCTGGCCCTGGCCCTGCCACTTTTCCCCGCAGGAGGCACACCCACTTCTCCCCATTCTTTCGTTCAATCAAGAGAGCTGGTTTTCATTTGCATGTCCAGGTGAACTCGGTGTTTTTTATCAGTTCAAGATGATTGCTTTTTAAGGGTAGGAAAGGTCTTAACACTAAGCATGTGCTAATGATGTGAGAGTTGAGCTGGGCAAAGGAGCTTCACCCAGGAGGGTCAACTTTATGTTTAAGAACATACAGAAGAAATAAATGGAGACAGAACACCAGAAAAAGATATTCAGTTGATATTATGTCAAGCACTGTCCCTTGGGTTACAACACATTTTGCATAGTACAGGGAATATTTAGGCATTAGCGTAAGGATGGGATACAGTATATAGATGTTTGACATTTCACATCTCTATGATGCTAGGAAACCCTTTACTGAAATAGTTTAATAAACCAGAACTAACATCTCACTTTCCCATGAAAATGGAAGAACATCTTCCTGCTAATGTTGTCTGGAAGAGAAATGTTCCCCCTGAACAAATCACAGGACATAGCACAACTGGAAACTTTAGCCACAACATTGTCAAATTATAAAAGTTAAATAGCTTTTCAAGGGGGTTTTTGCCACGTGTCAAAGATGCTTGAGGCAGTTCCTCAAAATAATTTGCCTGTACACTTTGTAACACATGCTGGAATTTCCCTTCTTCTCCTCCATTCTCATTTCACCCCTGAATTCAAACCCTGGTGAGCACCATCTGTACAAGATATCATATTGTGATATTGTACTGTAATATTGTAGTATGGAAATTCTATTGTGTAGTTAAAAATATGTATGCTCAAAAGATACTTAAATCAATGTGGTAGATTTGCAAATAGTCTTGTGATTTATGTTGTTTTCATTGTTACAGCATAGGTTTTTTTAGACAAATATTTTTCATAATGGTACAACAGAATAAAGTCATGCTGCTCACAGCATCACTTATTTGCTTATTACTTCAAGGAATGTTTTAAAAATCCTATGTTCTTTTACTCAAACGTTAGTTTCTTCTATCCTCTTGGGAACCAATGCCATAAAAACCAACACTGCAAACAACATGCATGCCAGAAAATGAGAGCATCTCTGTGATTATAAGCTGACCTAACAGCTCCTCTGACTTACAGCTTTTCATTTTAATGTTACCTGTCTTTATAACAATTTGTATTTTATTATTCACTTCTAAATTTTTCAGAAACCAGAACAAGTAATACAGTGTTTTCCAAGATGTATTGTACATCTGCGAACACTACCTACTAAATCCAAAGTAATTGTATTCTGCTGTCTTTGTCTGAGGTGTTACCCTATTAATTCCAATAGTCACAAGCTTTAGGGGTTTCCTTTGTCCAGGCACCTTTCCACTTGATTCTTACTTAATAAACTGTCCAGGGTCATGTGCTATTACCAGTCCCTGTCTAAAAAAAAGCATCCTTTTCCCTCTAGCTTTTGCTTGGTATAGCAGTATAATCACAAGTAGAATTAAAGTAGTTTCAAGGTTTAACTGCTTTGACAGACCTGTCTGCCTCTACAAATGACTACCAGGTTTTGAAAGACATAGTTCATGCATGTTTTCCCTTAAATGTCACTGCCATCTGCACTTTCACTGTCCAGGTACAAGAAATTTTATTGTATTTCCTCTTATTCCTTATAAATGTCACTGCCTCTTTTGATGAAGTTTTCCTTGCTCACTGCTGGTGTGGCAGCAGAGCTGGGCATGCCACCCTTCTCCCAGTTTCAGTCATGCCTTGCTGTGGGTAAGGCCACTGAGCCCCACACAGCGTAGCCAGGAGGGATGAGCTTCTGGAATGCATGTACTGCTATCAACCAGCAAAAGCTGCCATCCCGGCCCAGCCTTCAAGCCATGCTGTGTATTTAAGAGATAAGGGCTAAGTTGTTGGGGTCCCTTCTACCCTGCCATGTAGCCCTGGGAGAGGGGCCCTGAGGGGAGGCACAGGGTTTCCCTGCCCCTGGTCAGCCTCGTTCCCCACTGGTTGTTTTGTGTTCCCCTGAGTGGGCAAGGACCCTCGGGTCCCGTGATTGCCTCAGTTCCTCAGCAGAGCCCCGGGCATGAGGCTGGAGAAATAAACATCTCTCTGAAACATCCATCAAGACTTGGTCCATACATATTTCTTTTCCACGGGCCTCGTTGTCTGATACACGTTGCAGTATCCCCACTGTAACAAATGGTGGATAATGCGAGCAGAATGATCCCCGATCCCTAAGGACAGCGACTGATTTGTGAGTAAACTCTGGATTTCTCTTCTTGTTTTTGTTTTACTGTTCCATCTCTAAACTGTGGAGGAACCGTGGAAGCACTCTTGGCTCTCAGAGCCGCATATGGACATTTATCTTAAACTTGAGAAGATTCTTGACCAACGATTTTTAAATTTTTGCTTAATTCAAGCTCAAAAGGAACTGAAACATTTCCTTTCATGGTTGTTTAAGAACTTTTTCTACATTTCTTGGGATTTGATTCTTACCAAAGACTTTTGGAAGACTGCTTGGACACAGTTAATTTCTGAGTCAAAATATATGCTGATGGAAGAATATTTTCATGAATATTATTTAATTACCGAGACTGTTGAGCAGCTGTGTCTTGGTGAAGGGAAGCGTGCCTCAAAGTCTGTGTGGCCTCGGCCGCGTGCACCGAGCGCTCTCCGAGCAGCAGCGAGGCAGTTCACGCGCGCGGGCAGAGCGACGCGAGCTGCAGTGTCGGCAGCGGAGCGAGGCGCGGCGGGAGCGGCGGGACCCGGTGGTGCCCGCCCGGCCCAGCACAGCGCGTGGTGGAGCGAGCCCCGTGAGGGGAGTGGCGTGCGGGCAGTGGCCGGTGGTGATGGAGCAGAGCCACGCCTAGCCAAGACGCATGCTGGAGCAGGGCGCGGGGGGGTCGCCGCTTGGGGCCCCGGCCAAGACGTGGGTGCGGCGCCAGGCAGCGGCAGCGCAGCTGAGAGCAGAGGGGGCGTCGGCACACGGGGAGCTGAGCGGCACGGCCCCGGCCTGCGCGGCCCCGAATGCGACCCCGGGAAGAGTGCACAGGCACAAGCAACCCCGACGGCCCCAGCAGCACTGACAACCCTGGCAGTTCCAGCACGGGAGCGAGTGAAAGTGAAAGAGAAAGCAAAAATGCAGTGAGACAGAAAACAGCAAGCACTCGGAAAAAGGAAAAAATCATCATAGCTAAGGTTTTAGGAATAGTAAAATGGTATAATGTTAAACAAAATTATGGTTTTATAACAAGATGTGATAACCAGGAAGACATATTTGTTCATAGAACTGCTATTAAAAAGAATAACCTTGAAAAATACATCCCAAGTTTAGGAGATGGAGAAGTAGTAGAGTTCAAAATTGTGCAAGGTAGAAAAGCGTTACAAGCAGCAGAGGTCACTGGGCCTGATGGTGTTTCTGTGAAAGGCAGTATATGTGCTAAAAATCGTAGTCATGTTAGACAATATTCACATTATAAACAGTCCCTGCAGTCTCCCTTTCCTAATCCCACCTTTCCTTTTTACCGTATACCCAATATGAACCCTTTCCTAAGTTTACCCCATCCCCAATTTATCCTTAATCTGTTTTACACCCCATGGTTTCCCTCACAAAACCATGCCTTTGCCAACTGTTTCCCCAAAAATCCCTTTCCAATGCCAAGTGGGGGATGAAGAGGGGGAAGGAAGAAATTAGCTATTGTTGTTTAGAGTTCCAACAGGTACAAATGGAAGAAACCCTCTCCTGCCTCAGTTTCCCCACAAAGCATGCCCAGAGAGTTCTGTCTCCCTTCTGTCAGCCTTAAGATGTTCCAGAGAATCTGTTTGGACATTCAAAGACTCAGGAGGGTGGCTTGTTTTGTTTTGAAACTGTTCTTGGTTTGTTTATCCAGTTGTTTTCAATGTTAAGTTTTACATCTCTTTTTGTTAAAAATAAACGGGTGAAATGTTGGGGTCCCTCCCCCCCTGCCATGGAGCCCTGGGAGAGGGGCCCTGGGGGGAAGACACGGGGTTTCGCTGCCCCTGGTCAGCCTCGTTCCCCACTGGTTGGTTTGTGTTCCCCTGTGTGGCCAAGGACCCTCGGGTCCCGTGATTGAGCAGTTCCTCAGCAGAGCCCCGGCCATGCGGCTGGGGAAATAAACATCTCTGAAACATCTATCAAGAATCGATCCATATATATTTCTTCTCGACAGGCCTCGTTGTCTGATACACGTGTTGCAGTATCCCCTCTGTAACACTAAGTAGTTCAATGTATTCCCCTAGTTTTATTCTCTCTGCTTGGAGGATTTGCAGTAAAGCTACCACTTATTGCCGATATTAATTGACTGTTTTGATACTGATGTTCACTTAAGATCTGCTGCTGCATAAACATAAACTGTCACAAGGCAGCAAGGAGAAGTATCAGTCTCCATCAACCTGGGCTGAAACCAGTAAACTAAATGAAGAAAATTGTGTGTTGTTGGGGAAGATGAAACAGGAAAGCCTTATAAATATGATTGCCTGACAAAAGATTTTGGGAATATGAAAACTATAAGCGACATCGAAATGAAGGCCACCTTTGAAATACCAAGTCTTAGTTACTGAACAAGTGGAAAACAATGGTATGGCCGACTGAAGGTAATCCCCTCTTGATTGAACAGTACCCTCTGCTTGCAGAGCAGACCCTACTAGCTCAGCAGAAGGGGTCCAAAGAGTAGTTTTTAGGAGTTAAGATGTAACACTCTATGGTAATATAACAATTCTTATAGGCTATATGTAAATGCTATAGGATTTGTATCTTGTACTAGATTGGCTAGTGAAAATTAGAATGTTCAGTACAGAAGATGATTTATTGTATTGTAACGAGGACTTCTGACCAGTCTACTTACTCCCTTACCCACTTACTCTCTTACTTACCTCCTCTTCGCTCACTCTTACTCCACTCTTACCTACTTGCTCTTACTTTTACACTCTTACTCTCTTGGGCCTGCTCCGAGCTGCGGCTGGCAGCTCTAAGCAGTGCCCCTGTACCCACGCCCTTTGCAATAAACCGCATGTTCCAAGATCTGACTTCAGAGATCTCTCGTCTCCATCCGTCCCGACCGTCCAACCCACCCAAGCTCCTACATGTGTCCTGACAACTCAGTCTGCGTGCTGCCCAGGTCTTCAAATAGCATTTAAATGTGCTGGATATGTAAAAATAAAGAGTTTCACTTGTGTGTTCAACTAGGCAAGCTGATTTGTGCCAGTTAATTTAGGCACTTGTTTAAAATATTTCATGCAAATTTAAATAGAAATTGAGGAGGTGAAAAGGGGGAAAGCCAGTCAAAGCCATGGGGCCAGCAGCCCTATCATGCTATTCCACTGCTCTGAGGCCAGTGGTCATGTCCAAGATCTGTTTTTCTTGCAGTTATCATAAGTTGAATGTCCTGAGAAGGCAATGAAAGAAGACAAGCACCAGCCTTGACCTTCTCCATTTAAAAGGTTTAACTGGTACATACAGATCAGAGGTGAAGTTACAGTGTACTTTCCAGGCTAACTACCTGGCATAGAGTGCTTCATGGATTCACCACTATCATTTTTCAGCTCCTGAGAAAAAAAAAATATTTGTAGTTATGTTGCTGGAATGAGGTTTCCAAAAGTATTCAGTCATGAATCCACTCAGTCACGACTCCACATCCCACTGGCTTTTAACTAATTGTAGTGAGAAAAGAAAGCTAAGAGTTCATTGAGGTTCTTTAAATTCCCAAACAAAACAAACCCTATAGACCAAAACCTAAACATTTATTGCTAAACAGATTGTACTGGGAAACTTACCACCACTTTTAAGAAGATTTCTTCCATCTCCCAGCAGAATTTGAAGGGACACTGGATTTAAGCTACCTTTGGCATGGTTGCATTTTTAGCACCATCCTTAACATGAATAGTCACATTTACAAAGAAAGGCTGTTTTCACTATAGCTACTGGACCTCAAAATGTCTCCTCTTAGTCAGAATAGGGGCCACTGAGAAAATCAAGTGGATGAAACATTCAGATAAAGCTCTTTTAATACACTTTACAGTGTACGAATCACACTATTTTGTATGTTAGTCATAATATTTCCCTCCACTCCAAATAACCATAAGCTTAAGAGGAAAATAAACCCCAGCGTTCCCACATACGCCTGTTGCTGTATGCAAATGAAACCAGAATATGTACTAGATTAAATTATCTGAGTTTTGAAACGTTCCACTCTAAATCTCAGTCAGATGCTTTGCTGTGTGTCTACTATTCCTTACTAGTCCATTCTTCTACTGTTCTTGCATTTAGATTATCATTTGAAAGGATTTAGAAGCCATCCCTAATAACACATCTGTATTCCTGAATATATTTTATCCTGGGACCTTCAATGTTAATAGCCACGTGCACATCAAAGGTTTGCATTTGGCAGGAGCAACTGTGCAACCAAATGAGTTGCTTAGAAATTTACAATAATAGTAACAGTATTAAATCTGCTGTTATATTTTGGTTTGTAAAAAATTTTAAAGTAGAAACTACTATACAAAAGAGCATTTTCATAAACTTAACTGGAACTGCAAACCCAACTTACACGAAAGTTTTGAAAGTAGCTGGTGTGGTCCCACATTCACATAGCTGCTGTCTATTGAAGCCTTTCCTCAGCAAAAAGAAAAACTCTGTTGTCTTTAAAGAGCATTTTGTACTATTACTATATTATAGTTTGAAATTAATATGACTCTTAAATCCCCTGGTACAA
Organism: Corvus kubaryi; assembly: GCF_017639235.1. Classification (NCBI taxonomy): domain Eukaryota; kingdom Metazoa; phylum Chordata; class Aves; order Passeriformes; family Corvidae; genus Corvus; species Corvus kubaryi. Next base: position 1,115,281 of record NW_024581096.1, on the reverse strand, counting down.
TAGAGTAATTGCGCTTTCATGACCTTCCCTGGCAATGCCAATTATCCAAGCTCACAAGCCCTACATGGGAACACCATAAATTCAGACATCTGCTGTGCTTGTGAAAATGAGTATTTTCCTCATTATATGCTGCACAGAGAAAACATATGTGTTCTGTACTAGCATCAACAGAAATCTCTGCATCCCGCTGCACATAGAGACCCTCAGGAATGTTTAATTCAACCAGCTGTTCTTCTTCAGCTGCATTAAATTTGAGCTTAGCTGTGTCTCCTTCAAGGTACTGCACATCTCTCTTACTCCTCCTGTCTCCTACACAATTTCTTTTTGATTCTCCACTTGCACATTTTAACTCATGTGGCCTTTGGCTGTAGCATAAGAAAACCTTCATGGCTACCCTGAAATTTTATCTTATCAGCCTTCTTCTGAAGCAAGAGGATGTTCCTTTCTCTCAAGACAGTTTAGATCAAATAGTGCTTGTTTGCACTTGTTCAGAGTTCTCTGCTTCTATTATTGTTAACTACACTAAGCACCACCGGGCAGGAGGCTCTCTAATTTAAGATGCTTTCTGTTGTGATCAGTAGACAAAAGAGCCTAACATTTTTGAAAAAAACACCCAGGCATCTTTTTGTATCTTCTTCTGACCCTGCTGTAGAGAATTAGACAAAACCTTGAAAGAGGAGAAGTAACTGCTCTTGGTGACACAGAAAGAATGTTGCTCTTCACTGGCACGTGTGTGGGGATAAAAATGAAAATTTTTCAGCCCAATTTTTAATAACACATACAGCTGAGGGGAAGAACTTGCAGTACTGTGATACAAGACACACTGAAGCGCACATACCTGTAACAAAAAATGCATCTCCATAACACTCTACAGAAAGGATGGTGGTACTAGGTCAAAGGTCAGACTTGATGGTCTTGCAGGTCTTTTCCAACCGTAATAATTCTATGAGTCCATAACCTTTGCCATTCACCTGTCTTCTCTGGCATGCTCAGGACAGATGATGGGTTTTGCAGACTCTCCAAAGTTGTGCAGTCTGGGACATGAGTGAAGGCATTGAGCCCAAGGTCAGGGATGGGATGAAGAGAGGTGCTTGCCAGCCCTCCTCCTCTCTTGATCTTGAATCTTCACTTGTACAAACTGTGTATGTCTCTCACCCAGTCTACATGCTCCCTGACCTTTCTGGGGAGGATCTGGTGCATGTCAGGGCAGGGAGGGAGTCAGAGAGCTACTGAGATACACGGCCAGATCTGTGACTCTGAAGTGTTTCTGCACCCATCCGTACAGTTACAGGAACATCCGTGTAGGCACAGAGCCTTAAATAACCTGGTCCCCAGGTCACTGAAAGGTTAGTGCATGAACACAAGCCAGCTAGAGCAATCTTAATGAGATTCACTATGCAGTGAGGCACTGACATGCTGAGAAGCAGCCTCCATGTCAGGGTGAACTGCTCTCTGAAGGGACTCAAAATTCCCAAGAAATCTGTGCTTTAATTGGTGCTATTGTGAAAGGGACAACAAATTTGCAAAATAAAATCAAAGTAAGGAAAATATGCAATGCTTTTAGTACTGTGTAATTTAAAATAAAAATGTACAGAAGAACATAATCAAATGTAAACGTTCCTTGTCAGGTTTGCAAAATCCATAAAGTGACAGCAGGTGTTTAACCCACTGCATGGACGATATGAAGAGGGAGTATTACAACGTATTACATCTGTGCCATGTGGCTGCATTGAGAGTAATGCTTGGTTCTACCTTTTTGACTCCCAAGCTGCTGTTACTACTGCAGCTTCTGCACCTCACAGCTGTAGATGTTTGAATTTAACACAGACAAGGGCTGTCAGGGTCATGCGATGTTTGACAGACGGCACAATTCACGTCAGGATTTTCTTTTTCTGTACAGTAGTTGCTAACAGGAACATAACAACCTCCTACTGGTTTTGTGCATGTTTAGTCTCTGAACAGCATGAAGACATTGATGAGTGATGAATACAAGTTCCTTTTGTATTTATTTTCTTTTTTGTTGTTGTTGTTGCTCTGAAACTCCACTGGGGTACCTGGACTTTAAATCAGCATTCTCTCTGGCTTGTGCCCTGTGCTTGATGGACCTGCACATGGGTACAGTGTAAATGGGAGAAGCTTGACAGGAGCTAGACGTAAGCGTTTCCTGTGCTCTGAGTTGATTAGCAATGTTAAAAACACATGACATGATTTTAACTTGATTTTCCCCACCACCACCCCCAAAATTGTCAGTCACTGAAAAATGAGGGGATGGGCGTGTTTCACCTACCTAGGGAGCCTGAGTAGTAGAAAATCTGTGCAGTTCTGGTGCCTATGCAGGAATCATGAGGCTGCTCCAGGACACAGTGGCAAAGCACCTCTTTACAAAAGACAAAAGATTTCTCTCGTTAGGAATGGGGCGTCCAGTAACAATCAAATGATTGTGTATAGCCTCTTTTGGAAAGAAAAAAATGCACACACAAACTTGGACAAAGTAAGTCCAGCCAGTTGCAATAGGTTGGGTTTGGATTAAGGTCATTTAATTTAGGGTTCAGTGTGGGCTTGTGGGAGTTTTTTCCTACTCAAAGCAACTTAGTTCTGATATTCAAATTGAAGAAATTCATTATTTGCCCCATGCTCTGGATTGATCAAAATAAAGGAAAGCAAAATTGGTAATTTTTGTCCTTTATATTTCCACTAGAGAACATAATATAAGCTACAGCTGTTTTGTTTTCAATTTTAATAAACTTGTAAGGGTATTTGCCAATAACAATTATAAGCTCGCTGAAAAATAGCAGTGTCTGAATATTAGCTGTAGAGCCTAAAAGTCTCTTTAGGAATACTCACAATCTTTTAATTTGTGTATCAAAATTTTGCCAAAGTTTTATAAAATAAGGTGATAATACGGAGTTTGAGACCTCTTAAATTCTTTCATGACTGCAACAAGTGTTAATAACAGATTAATACCTCTGAAGGCTGCTCTGAAGTTCCTTAAAATCTCTAGAAATATCGTGTCTATAGGCCTTGGCAGTGATGTTAGCTGCTCACAGTGGTGCAGGACAAGGATACAGAGTCAGAAGGGCTGGACCAAGGGAGACCCTCACACAAAACCTCTCATCTGTAAGGCTGAGAGTAATGTTCAGGCCAGAACTAAGCAGGAAAATGTGGTACTCTTTTATGACACAGGTATTTTTCAGCTTCCTCTACAAAAAAATAGGAGCAAAAAGATTTTGCTTTACTAGTGAAACTTCATTGATTTCCAGCTGTTAGTTAAAAAATGAAAGGAAAAATATGCAAGTGGAGGTGCATCTCCTTTGTGTTACAGTGGTGGCTGGAAACTTGGGGTTTAAGCATTGAAACCTAAAGGGAGATAATCAAAAGTTCCTATTCTGGAAAAGAAAGATACATGAAATCTCTGCATCTAATAATTTTTCCTCATCAGTCTTATCTGTGACTAAGATGACATTTTGAGTATGACAGAAATACATTCTGCTCTTGTTATAAGACTCTGTGCTGTAATTGATATAAATCCATGCTATCATGCTTTCTTGTGCCATTAGAACTCATGACACCCTTGTTACAACAACATCATTTACAGTATTCCAAACTAAACTGCAAATATTGCTGTAAAGGGATGTTCACTCTTGTTTTCAATTTTTCCCAGACTGCATAAATTACGTGATTCTGGTTTTTAGATATTCAACTTTAAAAAACAGTAAGTAAAAAACTTACAATGGTTGAATATTACTTAACTTTTCAAGTTAGATTCTTCCACACAGTTCCAAGGGCCTACAATATGATTTATAGACCTGTTGAGAGCGAATGGCATGAGCACCCTTATCCATGTCAGAATTTATGAAGCTCAGCCATTTGGATCTGGATTGCACCATATTTACGTGTGTCCCACATACAAGTAACCTAATCTGCAGCACAGCCTCCACTTCCAGGATCACAAGGATGTGTCAGGAGCCCACCTCCATTCCTTTTGAATTACCATTTGAAAATCAAGCTCTTGCAGTATCTCCCACTTATATGCTTCTCATTCAGCTACAAACCCTAAAGGCTTATTAGCCCTCTTTTATGCCTTCTTTATACTTAGCTCAAATAAGATCAAAATGCAAAAAAAAACCCCCAAATCTGTACAAGATCCAGGAGACAGAAAATATATTTTTTTTCTATTTTGGAAACCTTTCCCTAAAAATTTTGTTGGACTGACAAATCTTTTTTTTTTTTTTTTTTTTTTTAATGCAACCTTTTAAAATTTTCAGGATTTATTACAAATAGGAAAGAAAACAGGTACCCCCAAACCCATTGTGCCTGAGGAGAGAAACAATAGTTTTAAAAGGCAGGGGAGAAATATGCTTTCATTACTCCTGCCTTTTCTTCTTGGAGAGAAAATGGGGAATTATTTCTGCTACTTCTCCATTTCCTCCTCCCTTTCTGTAAGTGGACACTGAAAAAAATTAGAGGAGCAGGGAGCAGAATTTCACCTGAAAACAAAATCTAGTTCTTTAAGATGCACATTTTGTGGGACGTCTCCTCATGCCAGAGTTCAGCACTGGCAGGCTGCAGCACAGATGTGTGAAGGAGGAAGCACAGTCACCCTGCATCATTTCCCAGCCCTCTGTGAGCCCAAATAAATAAAAATAAGAGAGAAAAGAGAAATAAATTGATGGTCACTTCATCAGACACTGCTGCATTGATTTTCTTTTACAACTAAATGCAAATTAATTTTGCATTTTGAATGCTGTCACATTCCTCTTTGATTGTCCCCTCCCTTTTAGTGAGAGAGTAGCATCTATGGACTGATTTTGAGCTTTTTTTCTTTTTTGCAATGATTGTGTGAGCAGTCTTTTCAAACCCAGATGTGACAGATGAGGCATGGCCACCCTTCACAGAAGCCTCTGCTGTCTAAGACAGCTCACCTCAACCAGGGTCTTGGAGGCACCTGAAGCTTCACTCCAAAGGGAAGGAGTCCACCGTTGTTTTTCTCTCTTGGAGAAGCCAGCTTCTCACAGAGCAGCCCTGTTTGTCTCCTGTTTCATCTTTCTCACCTGGCTATGACTTCCAATTAAGGGATTAACGTAGTTGTGCAGGACTTCACCCAGGTCCAAGCGAGCTCCATGAGTTCCTACCATGCAATAGGTCTGGAGAAAGGTAAAAAAGTCTCTTTTAATCAAAACATGGAGAGGGCCGTGTGCAAATGAAATGCAGTGCTGGTCAGGGCAGATTAAGGGCAGCACCCATGCCAGGTGGTCCCAACAATTTGCAGGCTTGCTGTGACCTCTATGCATCATCCACCTCAGCCAGTCCTGCGTGGCTATGCTGTGCAAGGCAATACAATAGGGAAGCGAATAACACCTTATACCTGACCTCATCACTCAGATTGAGACGCTCTTAGAAAATTTAGGATCTCCCAGATGCTTTCCATAATCTGAGTCCATTTTTGATGGCTGATCAAGTCAAAAATGCAACTGAGCTGTGAACATCCTTCAATTTTGGAGGGAATTAATGGAGGCCAAAACTGCAATGTCCTGTCTTCACTGCACTTCTTCAGAGTTCAGCTGCAGAAGAGAGGTTTTGGGGCAAAAAGGTGTCTCCAGCTGGCAGCAGCCTGGCAGGCACTGTGGCTGGCCAGCAGAACCCACACTTGCCTTCATTGCCAAAGTCCCCCGTGAAAACTCAAGGTAGGCAGTGAGCACTACAGAAGAATTGGCATCACTTAACTAGTTTAAAATATGCTGCAAATATTCCATGAAATATCCAAAGGGAGATTTATGCTCACCATCCATTCCAAAATATGTATACCAATTCATTTGTTCTAGTCATACACTAGAAACTAGCACTTCTTTATCCAAGGAAATTGGTCTGCATTCACTCAAAATATGTGCACTGCTTACAATCACATAGTATCTCATAAACAACTCATTCCAGTATGAGCCCTGTATGTTGGAAATTATGTATTAAACCTAATTCACAGTATTCTGTGGTACAGAAGACAGAGAAATTTGGGGAGTTTTCTGGCTAATTTTTCAGGTTAGTGGGGCTGAATGCAAAGACACATACCATACATATGTATATACAATCATCTGAGGTCTTAAAATGTTTAGGAAAGACCCAAAGGCTTGATGGTTCACTTCCAAATCTGCATCATTTTCTTTTTTATTTAAAGGTCATGTTCTAGATCATTCCCAATCATAATCAGTCAACATAAGCCCCAGATAAGGTCTGTCTGACAGCTGGATATTAGAAGAAAGCTCTTCTTCATGCATGTTTTAAAAACTTTGCCATTAATCTTAGCATGAAATCTCAGTTAAATGATTGTGGAATATTACATCAAAGTTATCTAGTGATCAGCAATGTGACTTATTTTCTGACAAGTACAACTTTGTCATTTTTATCTGATGGTCATCACATCTTCACACAAAAATAGCTCTCCTTTTTCTTTTCTCCCCTCTTTTGCCCCCAGCTTGACTACAGTGCAGATTTGTATTCTTGGCACTCTCATCACTGTTTGATGACTTTTAGAAAGTCCAATTGTCATTTTGTCCCCAGAAGCAAAGCAAACACTGCCTTAAACTGGTAACAACACAATTTAGCTGCCCCATAAACAGTCATTTTAACTCCATGATATGTGGCTGCTCCTTCAACATTCAAGCAATGGAAATGACATCATTATCAGGCAACTCCAGATGATGAAAAATGGCCTACATTAGGGAACACAGTGAAGACAAAAAATCTTCAGCTATCAGTCATCGCCATTGTAATGTACTTACCTCTATCTCCAGATTTAGACCTGTGATGAGACTGAACTTGCAAGGGAAAAAACCACACTGTGCAGAGGATGTTTGTATAATTAAGCTGAAACATCCCTGCACTTCTGAGGATGGTCGTACAGAGGCCAACAAAAGCCCAAAGGCTAAGAGATTTCAGCCACACCATAAACTTAAGGATCTCCATGGAATATGATCTTATAGACACTCTATGCCTGTTAAAACCAGAAATTTAGGGTGATTCTTTCTTAGGATTAAATTTACTGGTTTGTATCCAAATTCAGCAGGTTTTTTGCCTACTGTAGACACCATTAGTTTTCAGAGGTGCTGTCCTGCAGAAACATATTCTCTGCAGCAGCTGTCACTCCAGAAGTAACACCACAGCTTTGCCTGGTGTGAGCCTGCTCAAAGCCAGGGCTGTAAAGCAGAGGACTCCCAAAGGCAGGGGCAGTGGAGGTGCCTGCACAAGTCATACTGAGAGGGCACAACAGGGCCCAGCCTCTCAAAGAGTTACCATGCAGTGGGGAGAAGAGTTAAGCAAGGAGCAGGATTTCAAACTGAACAAGAGCTGGCTCATCAGGAGATGTTGCAACTGTTTTGGGGAGAAAGGAATGATTTCTGAGTAGCAAGAGCTAAGAGATGACAGAAGGCAACACTGAGATTCACAAACCTGTCTAAAACTGCTGTGGTACTGTCTATGAGTGAGAGCTTGTAGCTTCCCAGCTGTGACTAGCTGGGACAGAGGAAGGGGAACAGTGAGGAGCAAAGGGAAGGTTGTTCTCAGAGCACCTCCCTGCCCAATGCAGGGAGCCCTGGGAAGACAGCATTTTCCTAGGCATTTTAATTTTAGTATCCCCATGTTGGTAAGGATGAAATGAGACTTTGAGGAGCTCTGAGTAACTCAAGCTTCCTTGTGCATTACAGAAATATTTTAGTTATTGAGTGACTTAGGGCACAGCAGAGCAAAGGATCCTGGTATCTGCTAGAGCACTAATGGGCTGTCAAGTTTCCTTCACCCTGTCCCTCACTGAGAGGCTTCATTTTATATCCATCTGTCCAGTTTCAGCTCTCCTTGCTCTATTAATTGCATGGGAATGAGATTAAGTCTCCAAAGTGTACCTTTCTATGGTATATAGCCTCCTACACAGACCAGGGAAGTTTGAACACTTGTCATGTAAGTGTAACCTCCTGTAATGGGAGGTTGTGTTAACTCTTTTCTCCTTTTCGCTACCTTTTACATCACAACAAACAAAGTGAAGCTTGCAGCTCTGCAGTGCCTAGAAGTTGTACCTTAAGTAAAAATTAGGAAGTATCCCTCAGCTGCTCTGTGAAGGCACATAGTGAAAACTGGGTAATGGAATCCCAGTCTCCTGGAAGGCCAAAATTAAAGGAACTCTGAGCACCATTTTTCAAGCTGGAAGGGTTCTTGAGTCAAGAGATCACCTTCGTTCAAAATGAAAAGGGAGGAGACACTTTTGCCTCTTTACAAAGGTTAGGTGAAATATTTTGTCAATATTCTGTGCTGTATAAATATGAAGACACTGCTGCCTTTCTTAGCAGCTTGTTTAGGTGCCATAATATAAGATTTCAGCCTTAGAAATGTGCTAGTAACATCTTCTTTAAAAAATGAAATTATGAAAGTTTCAAACCAAGTTCACTTCAATCGTTTTCTTACAGAAGAAAAAGTAGAAATTTCAAAACGTTTCTTCCTTGAGTTTTTAATGTCTTGAATGGGACTGCTCTATACTTATGAAGTCCAAGCAAAACATCATTTCTTTGCCATCTCCAGCTTCCAGAATCTTAGCACATTTTCCTATGTTTTATGTTCTTAGAGTCTCTCTACCCAAGGCAGGAAATTACAGGAGAATTGCAATTGTCATTTGGGTTTTGCTTTGTTTAGTCTTTTCAAGAACATTTCAAGAATAGTTTTTATCCCCATGTTTATTACAAAAAGCTTGAGAATGTGACTCATAGAGGCTCAGAAGCTGGCAACTGAATAAAAGGAAATAAAAATTTACAGCTCTGTAATTCCAAAGCCGGTGCTATATGTGGTGAAATGGGACGAGAAGAGGTTGACACACAGTTGTTTCATGCAGAGGCTCTATCTGGGGTATTGCTTCACAGCCCAGGGCATGGACAAGTATGTCCTGAGACCTTTGCCTAGGGCCAGACCCAGGGTTTGGTCTCCCAAAGCTGAAAGGGACCACAGCTGAGCAAAGCACTTCCAAAAAAACCCTTTTGTATTTCTTTCTCCATATTACATTTTTCAGTGCCATAAACAAGCAGAAAATTCTGTTCTGTGCTCAGAGAAGCAAAGATTTGTTCCTGCAGTCTTTACATGGTGAGCTTTAAAATTGACTTTCCCTACTTTTCATTACCACTGCCCTCAGCCATGCTGTAGCCTCACCACTGCAGAGTGGAAACACCTCAGGAAGGGAGCCTCAGGGGCTGGCCAGGGGTAACTCAGGGCTCCTAGGTATTGCTGGGTGTTCCTTGTTTCTATCCTTTGGCTGCAAAGGAGACCTTGAGGAAAGGTCCACTTAAAGCTCTGAACTCCTAGTTGTGACACTGCTTGGGAGAAAGATTAAAGGGATGGCTCACTGCAAGCCCAGGAAAGCTTTTTCAGGAACTTGGATCAGTATCAGCCCTAAAACAGTAAGTACCACCTCTTTAGGTAGGGAGGTGAGAAATTCTCTCATGGTTATGGTTTTCAGCAAAGATGAGTAAGTGAAAGAAACCTGGGCTCTAACATACACCAGAGTCCAGGAGCAAGGAGATACAGAACAGTGAGTGTAAACAAGAACTGTCTGTTTAGCAAAAATAATAAGACAATAGCAGATGGTCGGAAAAGGATTCACTGGGGCTGGTAGAGAGGGAGGGAAACCTCTTGGGCTGCATGGTTGCTTCAATAGTTTTGTGATTTATTCCATGCTTTGACATTATCTTTGGAAATTTATCTCAAGGAAAACTTTTAATGGGTAAACATCTTAAAAAATATTACTTCCTGAGGGGAAGAACTCTTTCTGGCAGTGCCTTTGGTATGCCTGATCTTGTCCTTCTAGAGAAAGGTGACTCAGTCCCTAACTCGCCAGAGATGGGTTTGGGCAGTGGGGACACCCAGAATAACAACCCCCAGGCTGCAGTTCTCTGCTTATTTCTCAGTCTGATGTTGAAGAGAATTTGAATTGTCGTCAAGGAACATCTTGCTGATTCACCAGCTCAACTTCACATCACATCATGATGGGGAAGCCACTGGTTACTTTGATATCATCTCTTAACCCACACAGCAGGGATTGATGCTCCAGACTACTCACTGCCCTGCACCTCTCTGTCAGACCCCCAGGCAGCTCACATGCCCCACACTTCTGTGACTGAGGATGAATGTGTGTGTTAGAGCTGTCTGGTTATTGACAAGAGAAAAGGCTCCCCTGTCACCCCCCATCACATCCGGTGTAGTTCACCTGAAGTTTTTCAACACTGTCCCCCTTTAATTTTTCCCCTCTGCTGCTGAAGCTCCTGGCTAGCTATCAAACGAAAGGACCCACAGGTTCTAAATGCTTTGCAGATGACCCAAATGCTCCACTTTTAAGGGCACTGCAAAATAGCAGAATTGATCCACACATATCCAGAAATTTGGGCCCAAACACTGCCAAAGCTGATATTCCCCAGTCCTCTAAGAACTGATATCAGTAAGGTGTTGGCAGTCAAACTCTCTTGCATCTCATTCATCAGAAGAGAGAAGGAGAAGGGTTTGACTTGTTTCTTGGAGCTATGATCTATGTGGTATTAACAAGAATGAACGATGGAATACATTTAGGTATGCAGAGAGTTAAACAGAGTTTAAGTAGATTAAATAATTTAAATAGAGTTAAACGCTGGGCTTTAATAGGTTTCAGCAAGAAGATTATTGAAGAGAGGATATTAATATGTACTGGTATATAAGCACTCATGGAGCTGGTGGAAATTCCTGTGAACAGAAATATGAAAACCATTGACCAGACCACTGACCACAATGCGATTATAACAGAATCCACTAAGTAAAGAAGACCAACAACACTGTGTTAAAAAGACCACAGTTTCCTTCTCTGATTTGTTCTCAGACCTCCAATTCCTAATAGCAATGATAATTCCTGTCCACAAGAATAACAGCAGCTAATAGATTTTGTGGTTGGTTTCTTCTGAAAGACTACTAGAATGACCGTATCTTGAATTTTTGACATTGTATCAATATCCAGAGGGAGCAAGAATCCCTTAACTGTTCAAGCTATATCATACGCAAGTAAGGGAAGTTAAAACAAAGTGTAGATTACTTCATCTACAGGCAGACAGCAAAGATTCAAAGCATAAAACTCTTTGCACAACATCTAAATGAGTCACAGAAATCCAAAATAACCAAGAAATCATATGAAAGCTTTTTCAAGTTACTAAAAAAAGTACCAAATTCATCTGTAGGGAACAATCTCAGGGAAATTATTCCAGGAAAAATTTGTTCACTAACATACAGCATTGTATGTCACATGGGCTAATTATAGGAATGAAAGCAACATAGGAATTAGATGGTCTTTTCAAGCCTGTAAGGAGTGTGAACAAAGAATATAATTACACTTCGAGCCCGTTGATTAACCAATTACTAGTTAAAGCAGATTTAGACTTTAAATTAATTTGGTTCTGAATTCTGGGGATTTTTGGGCTAAGATAAACAGTGTTTGAAGATTAATTATCCTTGTCTAAGATGAAGGAACTAATTTCAATTTTGTTAGCGTGTCGAAAGGCTCTGGCTGCTGCATGGGAGAGAGTAGACTGCAAATCTCAGCAGTATTGAACTGACTGATTAAAGTGTATTCTGAGACTCCTAATCACTCTAATCCTCACAGAGAGTGGCAATATTACACACGACCTTGTGACAGCCCAAATTAATATTTAAATGAAAAACAGATCAACATTTACCTAGAGAAGAATGTGCACTGTCTCCAAAGGACCAAGGGAAGTCCAGACAGGAACTTGCAAACTCAATATTGAGGAAGCACTGGAGCACAGCTTTTCATGCACCTTTGCCCAAAGAGAAGGTAAAGGTGCTGTTGTGGCCCCTGCCATTCATTCTGTCACACTGCAGCATCCTGACTGAACTGTGTGGAAGTGCTAATATGACATTTTACTTCTCTGTAAGCAGTCCAGCTATAGCCCCAGGCAAACATTTGGTAAAGGAGAGACGTCACAGTTCAATAGCTGTCCTGGCATCTGGATGGATTTTCTCAGCAACTTGCCTAGTGCGGTGCTCAGCTGCCTAACGTCCCTGCCACGCAGGAGCACAGACACTGTGGCACTGTTAAGTGTCCTGGGCCAGCATAGCCTGCTGCTACACCAGAGCTTCCTGTCTCACATGAGGCTCTCCATTAAATGTCCCTAGTCTGCCTCCATCACGGGTCAGCCTTTGGCTCTGTGCTGGGAGTGTGCTGGAAGAGAAGCATACCAACTTGCTACTCGCTTGCTACTTCCACAGCAAGAAGTAGCCTAAACCCTAATATAAATGCTAGTTTTAAGATTAGCCTGGTAAATACAGTCAACAAATGATACCTTTTGGGAAGACAAAAGCACAAAAAGCACTGCTTTATCACTGCCTGTTGAGCACCCACTTCTCACTAAAAAAAACATTGGTTTCACCAAACTTCGATGCAGTCTGGTAAGACCTTTCCATACAGCCTCATTCCTTAGGCACCATATTTCCACTGAAGTCAGTAGAAGGCATTTTAGTTTGCAGAAACAAACAGAAAGTACAAACTACATTTTTGGAATACAAAAGCCCACAAGGTCTGGATCTCTTCGTGGTTGGTACTGGAACAGCACACAGGGAGACAGCCCCTACTGCAGAGAACATGGCAAAATAGATAAAAGGCTGCAGAAAATGAATAAATGAATGAAAGACTGGAGATTGCCTGCAGAACAAGGCAAGTTCAATGAGGTTTCCAGAGTCATGAGAGGCAAACTAGATCTAGGAAAAGCAGGGACCAGGCATCAAAAAAAAAAAAAAAAAAAATAAGGCATCAGCCACTACCACTGAAAAATATCCCCTTGTATCTCCTTGCTCTCAGGTCTGGTGAGCCTGATGTGTTTGTTTGCTTCCTCAGGCCAGCAAGTTTTTATGGGGCACCCAGAGCTACATCAAAGAGTGAGCTGCAAGCCCTAGCCAGGATCACTAAAGGTGAAATATCTGCTCTCAGAAAGACCCTCTCATCCCATTTTCTGAATTAATTGGGTCATGGGAATAATGGCAACTACTTCTGCTCATAAAACATTCACTGTGGAGGGTTCAGACCTTTACCCTAAGTGAACAGTATGATGATTTATGTATGTTCAGTTTCTTCCACTCAAAACCCTTTCCTTGAAGCATCTGCTGCTTGAAACATCCGGTGCTTCAACTAAATCCCAGCAAGCATGGGATCCTGTCCTGTGAACTCACATTGGGTGCTGGTAAACTCAGAGCCATGTGTTTATTATCATTTGGTTGCTTTATTGGTTTTTATAATATTACTACTTCAGCCTGACTAGGAGTCCAGTCTTCATTTTGCCAGGTGCTGGGAAAAGACCTGGCTACAAGGTTCCTAGTTTATGGCACTGGTGGCCCTAATTCCCACGTAGGGGGAAATGTACTGGTTCATCCCCCATTTCCAGACCCCAGAGGTAGCTGTCTTTTGGTCATGCAGATGTGGCATACATACAAGATACAGTATAGGCTTCAGGTGAAATATAAATTAAGCAGCAGCATGGCAGACAAAAGATTTGTGTTTGGAGACCATCTTCAAAAATAGATTTCTGGCCAACTGCTCCTGCACACATCCCTCCAGTGTAATGTCTGACAGTTTCTTAGCACAGAAACTCTACAGGTAGCACATATCTCTTACGTGCAGACATCACTTACAAACATTCTTTTTAAAGAAAACTTGTTCCTGTAAACGCAAACACTTGGATCCTTACAACTAAGCAAGTATCCTTACGCAAGTAATTTTCAAAAATAGAGGAGACAGCTTTTCTTCTCTCCATCCTCTCCTCTTTCAGTCACACTCTCACATTCCCTCTAGTGCTCTCCTGCTTCCACACTGCTCAACCATAAGGAAAATTCATCTCCTGTGTTTCAAGAAACTGGCCTGCAAGCTGCAGAACCCACAAGCCCTGGTTTCCCACAGGCAGACATCCAGCAGCAAAGCCTTAGCTGTTCTTTTTCCCCTGATTTTGGCTCTCTTCCAAAATATCCTCCACTGTTTTCAGTCCATGCCAGTGCCCCATCTCCAGCTGGACTGGTAGAAACCCACTCTGTGGCTGGGTCTGGGGGAGGGATGTATGGCCAGTAGTGGTACACCAACTTCTCACTGCAAGGACAAGGAAAAGGGAAAACAAGGGCAGGAGCATCATCAGCTGGATCAGAGGAATGGTGGGGAGGGAGATGGCATGGGGGGTGGGTGTGCTGGGCCACACTCCCTTCCTTTCCTGGTGAGCCACGGGCTGGCAGGTTCACTACAACTGGAGCTGTGGGAAAGCTAGGTCCAGTTGTAGCTCCAGCAGATCCCCACTGAGACGGGTAAACAGGGCTTGCAGCTTGGGCAGCTTTGCACAGACAAGGTGAAATTCCCTGCGCTGATTGCCTGCACTCCCATTCCAGAGTGCACCACACAAATGCACTGTCAGATTTTCCACATATGTGTATATATATCCAGTTGTGTATTGATTTTAAAAATGTACTTGCCACTTACTTTTAGAAACAGCTGCATTGTTCTGAATTAAATTTAAAGAGAACATCCATTTTAGGCTGATGCACTTGACAAAAGGAGAGGCAACTAGGAACAGACACTTACAATGGAAAATATTGTGCAGTCCTTTTAAAGGAGGTGCCACCATCTCTGTCTGAGGTTATGAATTACTCGTTTCAGCCTTTGCATCTCATGTGAGCTTCACAGGACTAGCAGCACCATGTCTGATGGGGAATGGGCAGGCAGTGGATGTCTCAAAGGGGTGTCAGGGCACCTGGTCACCAAGTGGTTCTTTTGGGTCAGGAGGTCTGGGCACCCCTGTTTTGGTGGCACCATGCAGGGGCTGGCTGCTGCAGCCACCCACCCCTTGCAGCCAGAAACATCTCCAGCACACAGCAGCACTGAGACACACAGTTTTCCCTCAGCTGAAGACATCCAGGGTATTTACTTGATTATTGACATGCTGCAGAGAGGCATCATACCCTCAGAGTCTCCAGTCTGTGCCAGGGACTCAGAAACATGCGTTTCTCCTTGCTATTATACACCAGGATTGACACATCTTCTGCTCCACCTGCAGCTGCCTGTGCTGCAGCACACTGCAACTTGGGGGCATTCAACTCCTCTGAGCACCCACCAGAAATGTGAAATGACAGTGTTGCTTGTTAGATCATTGCTGCAGGACTGCGAACAGGTTTTGCTTTGTGAAATTAAAGAGGTGCCCATAGGCATGTTGAGCTGCTTCTGTCACTGAATCCTGCTTGCCCAGCACAGGGTGTCTCAGGAGGCTGTCTTCTGCTCGGTGCTGGTGCTGCTGCCCTCGGTGTCATCATCTGTAGCTGCAGCTGTGATTTATTTTTTTCTACAGAGCTGGGGGTAGGTGAGTCACTGCAAAACAGCAGAGGATTGAGAGGCCAGGCCCAAGCTCAGCTGTGCCCAGATATACACAGGATGTCTCCACTGCTTTCAGGTAGCTCCACAGCAGCCAGAAGCCACCATTTCAGTGGCCTGCAAGAGTGAATAGGCAACCATCCAGCAGGCAGCCCTCTGCAGGGGCTCTGGGTGCACAGTGTTCATGTGTGAATCACTCTTGCCTCAGCAGCAGTAGGAAACTGCCAGCCACTGGGACAGTGATAGCAACAGAGAGACACTCTGAGGCATGCTAAATTTATGATATCCTGCATACAAAGACACAGGACGCCCGAGCCTCTCCATGGTGGCCTCTGAGGGGCTTTGCTCTCTGGAAAGGGAAGGCAGGTGGGTTGCACTACTGTTGCAGTGAGTTACGGTCAGGCAGTGTACAGGAGCCAGACAGGCTCTCTGACGTTCTAAAGTAGAGAGGATCTCCTGACAAAGCAAGACCCCAAGATCACCCCCTTGCCACTGTCCACATCACTCCGTGTGTGTGCAGAGAGGCAGGGGACAGCCTGCTCTTGCACCCCAACTATCCTTCACCTTTCTGAGAGGATACCTATGTCATGTCTTATTTCACAGCTGCCTTGGTCTTAAGACCATCCCAAAATTCAAGAGGTTCTGAGGGAGGAAACCCAAGCACAGGGTGGGATGGCCCAAACTTGAACCTCCAGATTCCCAGCAGCAGAGGCACAATCTGTTCAAGCCACATGGTGCAGCAAATCAACTGCATGCTTGGGCATACGTAACAAAAGACAGTAGAGGTTTCAGCTACACAATCATTACACTGGAGGCAACTGGAAGCAACCCTTAAGGTGCCTTCAAAATTATAGTAAAGAGTGTTCTGAGTTCCTTGGGAGCAAAGATGACAGGAATCACTTCCTTCCTATCTCACTTGTGTAGAGTCCATGCATTTCACAACTGCTACCTTAGCCAAGAGGATGAGACCTGTCAAGACATTTAGGTACTGATTTCCTACTAAGTTCAAAGCCATATTGGATATACAAACAAGGAAGATCTTGACATGTAGATTCCCTTTTGAATCTGACTTCTGGCTTTAGAACATTCTCATTCCAATGTTACTCCATTTGCTTCGACCTCACATCTCTGGAGATATTATTTATAAACACACAGAAGAAGAAAAAAATTTGGATATATCCAGCCAGTTGTGCAGTTCTCCCCCACAGGCACACAGTTACCCCAGAGGTAATCAGTTGTAACACTGTAGAATGAAATCCAGCCCTGGATTATTCTAGCACTACATGTAGTAGCCAGTGATGATTAAATTAGCCAACACTTTTCAAAAATCCATCCACATGTGCTTGACATTAAATGTCTGCATTAGTGAAGACTACAGGCTCCCTATTCACAGTGCAAAGCAATATCCTTTGTAATTCCTTCTAAATTTATTGCCTTTAATGTCATAGAGACCTATTGTTTTCATACTGTGGGATAGGGTCAGAAGCAGGGAGCTGATGAGTGCTCTCTCTGCCCTTCAGAATTGGAAATATCTCACCTGAATGCTTTTTAACCCAGCTCCTTGCTCAGCAACTCTGAGGCTACTCTGGCAATGAGTTTGGCACTTTCTCATCCAATAGGACGTGTCCCAGAAGACCAGTTCTTTTTCCTAAGTAGATCTCAGAGTACCTTTAAAGCAGGATTATATGCTTACAGATCTTCCTACCCCTCAAAATGGAGATGAGATATTCAATAGTTGGATGGCCTTTGAGAGGAAAAAATGAGAGGTTTTTAAGGCATATTAAGTGTTCAGGTAGACAAGCAGAATGGCCAGACAGAGCCCCCAGTTCTCCTGCAGGCAGTCATGCCAGAAGAGCAAGGCCAGACAGCACACCTGTGCCTCACTGGCACAGAAACACTGCAGGTAGCTCAAAGTATGCCCTGGAACCAGGGGCACCAGGAGTGCTGCTGCACTGCCTTCCTGAGTTAAGTTATCCGAGGCTGGTCAGTTCACTGCACTAGTGCTGTACTGCACCAAGGATGTATTTTCTATCATCTGCTAGCTGAACAGAGATCATCCTCCATCAAAGGTCACAAGAGGAGGCAACCCTCCCCGTTGTACCATACCAACACCACTGAAAGTTCCCAAGGATCTTTCATAAACGCAAGGCACTTCTCTGTCGGGGTCCCTCCCCCCGCCACGTAGCCCTGGGAGAGGGGCCCTGGGGGACAGACACGGGATTTCCCTGCCCCTGGTCAGCCTCGTTCCCCACTGGTTGTTTTGTGTTCCCCTGTGTGGCCAAGGACCCTCGGGTCCCGTGATTGAGCAGTTCCTCGGCAGAGCCCCGGCCATGCGGCTGGGGAAATAAACATCTCTGAAACATCTATCAAGAATCTGTACGTATATATTTCTTTTCCATGGCACTCCTGGTTTGATACATCGTGTTACAGTATCCCTGCTGTAACAAATGGTGGAGAATTGAGAGCAGAACGATCCCCGATCCCTAAGCGACTGATTTGTGTGAGTAAACCCTAGAAACTTCAGATTCCTCTTCTTGTTTTGTTTTGCTATTCCATATCTAAACTATGGAGGAACCGTGGGAAGACTCTTGGCTCTCAGAGCCGCATATGGACATCTATCTTAAACTTAAAATGATTCTTGAACAACGATTTGTAAATTTTAGCTTGATTCAAGTTCAAAAAAACTGAAACACTTCCTGGCATGGTTGTTTAAGAACTTTTTCTATGTTTCTTGGGATTTAATTCTTCCCAAAGACTTTTGGAACACCATTTGGACACAATTAATTTTTGAGTCAAAATACATGCTGATGGAAGAATATTTTCATGAATATTATTTAATTACTGAGACTGTTGAGCAATGTCAGCTGTGTCCTGGCGAAGGGAAGCCTGGCTCAGGGACCGTGCTACCCAGGCCATGTGGACTGAGCGCTCTCTGAGCAGCAGCGAGGCAGTTCCCGCGTGCGGGCAGAGCCACGCGAGCCGCAGTGTCGGCAGCGGAGTGAGGAGCGGTGGGAGCGGCGGGACCCGGCGGTGCCCGCCCGGCCCCGTGCAGTGCGTGGTGGAGCGAGCCCCGTGAACGCCCGGCTGAGAGGGGCGGCGCGCGGGCGGCAGCTGGCGGCGGAACGGAGCCGCGCCCAGCCGAAACGCGCGCTGGAGCAGGGCGCGGGGGAGTCATCGCTCGGGGGTCCAGCTGAGATGCAGCGCCTGGCATCGGCAGCGAAGCTGCGACCAGAGGAGGCGACGCACGGAGAACTGAGCGGCGCAGCCCGGCCCGGCCCGCGCAGCCCCGAACGCGACCCCGGGAAGAGCGCGCAGGCACGAGCAGCCCCGACAATTCCAAAACGGGAGTGACCGAAAGAGAGAGCAAAGATGCAGCGAGACAGAAAACAGCAGCCACTCGGAAAAAGGAAAATACCGTTGTAGCAAAGATTTTAGGAATAGTAAAATGGTATAATGTTAAACAAAATTATGGTTTTATAACAAGGTGTGACAACCAGCAAGACATATTCGTGCATAGAACTGCTATTAAAAAGAATAACCCTGAAAAATTCATCCCAAGCTTGGGAGATGGAGAAGTGGTAGAATTCAAAATTATGCAAGGTAGAAAAGCGTTACAAGCACCGCAGGTCACTGGGCCTGATGGTGTTCCTGTAAAAGGCAGTATATATGCTAAAAATCGTAGTCATGTTAGACAATATCTCCATTGTAAGCCCCCCCTACAGTCTCCCTTTCCTAATCCCACCTTTCCCTTTTACCCTATGTCCTATTACCCCCAGTGTATTCCCAATCTGTTTTTTCATCCATGGTTTCCCTCACAAAACCATACCTTTGCCAATTGTTTCCCCAAAAATCCCTTTCCAATGCCGAGTGGGGGATGAAAAGGGGGAGGGAAGAAATTAAACCCTCTCCTGCCTCAGCTTCCCCACAAAGCATGCTCAGAGAGTTCTGTCTCCCTTCTGTCAGCCTTAAGATGTTCCAGAGAATCTGTTTGGACATTCAAAGACTCAGGAGGGTGGCTTGTTTTGTTTTGAAACTGTTCTTGTTATGTTTATCCAGTTGTTTTCAATGTTAAGTTTTACATCTCTTTTTGTTAAACGGGTGAAATGTTGGGGTCTCCTCCCCCCACCATGTAGCCCTGGGAGAGGGGCCCTGAGGGGACAGACACGGGATTTCCCTGGCCCTGGTCAGCCTCGTTCCCCACTGGTTGTTTTGTGTTCCCCTGTGTGGCCAAGGACCCTCGGGTCCCGTGATTGAACAGTTCCTCAGCAGAGCCCCGGCCATGCGGCTGGAGAAATAAACATCTCTGAAACATCTAGCAAGAATCCGTCCATATGTATTTCTTTTCCACGGGACTCCTGGTTTGATATAGGCGTTACAGTATCCCCGCTGTAACACTTCTCCATCAGGTGAGATGCTTCACTTAGTACAGATTTTCACAATGTAGCTGGGTACCGGCTGCCATTTTCTTAGATCTTGCAGTTCCTCCTTAGCCGGTGTAACCTTGTTTGCTGAGTTCAAGTCAGCTGGAACAAGGTGAGTAGGTATCTAAGTATGCATAAATGCAAACTGGAAATGACAAAATAGGTTACAAATGCTCTAGTCCTTACACAAAAATTAGTCTGCAAGGCACTTTGATTCCTTGCTTCTGGAAGCATGAGAGCTCCCTTGTCAGAAAGAAGGTTAAATGACTTGCCCCAACAGTCCCATACAGCAGAGGTGAGGTCAGGTTTAGAGGGCTGGGTCCTCATCTTGTCATTCCACCAGCAGGCCAGCAGGGCATATTAACACTATAATTGTACATTTCCCATCTGCCTCTAGAGCTTTTTGCTAGAGCTAGATAATTAAGCTCTCCTTCTGGCTACGTTCTTTTAATGAAATGGTGCATGTAACACAGCTTGGTATTTATTCATGCTAATGAATTTTCAAAACAATCTGAGACAGCAACTCACCTTTCACTTGTGTGATTGCAGTACATGTCCAGCATCATTCCCAGTTTAATGATGCCATGTGTCACGGGTCAGTCTCCTTTAGAAGGCAGTCTGTAACATAAAATACAGCAGTCTCCATCTGCAGTCAGGCTGTTCTGAATGTAAAGCAGGTCCAGGCTTGAACTAACAGGAGCAGATGCCAGCCTCCCCCTCCCTTTGAGGTGATGATGGTGGTTTATTAATTTTTAGAATGAGGTCAGAAGTTTATTTGCCTACTGAATCTCAGTTAGCAACCTCACATCTCGTAGGCAAGTAAACATAAGCCTTCAGAATCTGACACTCCTGATGTTTCTTAACACAGAGAAGCAAAAATGTAAACCTCAAATTTACAAGAGCCAGCAGAGGTTGCATATTAATACCTCAGTTGCTTGAGACGAGATGGTTTGGTAAGCACAGATCAGCTCTCTGTCTCACAGAGACCATGGTAGTCAAAACCATGCTGACAGCTGCCTGCCGTGGTGGAGGGCTGACATGCATGGGCTACATCAATGGTCATTTTCTAAAGATTGTGGTTTCCAGTGTCAACACTCTTGAAGTGACTCTGATGCTCAGGATACATCCTTGGAAATATCTCTGTGAGTAGATACAAGGGGCTGCAATATAGTTCTCTTGTCCTGGGAGACAGGTTCTGGCCCAGACACTCCTGTCCCAACTGGAATAGGATTCTGAAAAGTCCCTGGTCCCTGATCCCATCCCAGGAACTGGATGCACAGCCCTGATCAGGGCTAGTTCTGGAGATCTGGGGTATTTTGAAGGCATAGGAGGTCCAGCTCCAATGACATGACAATAGTAAGATGAAGGCACAGTAAATGGGTATATACTGCCACATTACAGCTGCAGGGGAATGTGACCACACAGGTAGCCAAGGCCACATGAGCTGCTGTCATTCCCTCCAATGCCAGGAACTGTGGGGTCTTTCTCCTAGCTGCAGACTCAGACTCCTGGCTCTGTCCTGCCTCCAAGGAGCAGAGCCAGCCAGTGGCAGCAGCTCCTGCATTCATCCACAAAAGGATGCATAAAAGGTGCAGGGCTAGGGCCCCAAAGGCAGCTGCATGCCTGGGAATAATAGTGGTCTCCTTGTCACCAACCGTGAGTGAGCCAACGGGACAGTGACACCTCCAGGACATGGAACAGCTTTGTGAGGGGCTGGGTCAGGGGAGGTATGGAGCCCCAGCTGGCTTGCTCAGAGATGCCCTGCTTAGAAATAAGCCCTGCGGCAGCTCCTAACACTCTGGTCTCCCTGGCTCATGCACCACAGGATCAGGTTTATTAATAAAAGACAGGAAAACTAACTGTGATGGTTTATAAACTGTGTGGGTATAAATCCGGCTCACCCAGAGGAGAGCAACGCCACCAAGGACTGAGGACTGGCTGAAACCAAAGCTGAGCTTTGCAGAAATACTCCTTAACTTTTATGTGAGACGTTGCTGAGTCTAATAAATCCCTGCCTAACACCTTCATTAAGCAGGATTTACTGTAATATGCTATATATGCTTTATGCCTCACCTGCATAAACAGCCATGTTAATGCTATAAATTACAGTGTTCATATTAATGTATCACAGGCACCTCAACCAAGGTGAAATGCTTAATGGCTTTCAGTAAGCACCTGAATAGCAAGAAAGGGTGGAACAAGAGAGAAGCTTCTCTAGTAATTGAGACAGACTGCGTGAGTGCTCTAAGCCTTACAAAATCATTCTTAAAAAATAAAAAGGAAAAAAGATCTAAACCCCCAAAGTTTTGCATGCTGCAGTATTAGTGCTAGACTTCAAGGCTTTCTAACGGAAATTGGCTCTGATTTGTGAGATATGCATTACATCATAGTCTTCTTTTAGGACATTATGTCATTCCTGCTGAGACGCATTATCTCAGCTTGGCCCAGCATTAGCAATTTTTGCGGGCCTACTGCAGTGTTTCCAAAGCACTGCTGGGAAACACAGATTGAAATCTGAAACGTTTATCTTTTACAAAGCCGAAAAAAGAGGAAAGATGTTAACATCAGGCATCGCTGACTTCCTTAACCCTCTCTTGGCTCTGCTTCTTACTGGCACTTGGATTTGATGTCTTTGGACATGCTGCACAAATGAAGCAACTTTTAAAAGCTCATCAGAGGGGGCATAATACTGTGTTTCTTCCCACTCCCTAAGAACTGCCCTTGCAGCTGCCTGAAAAACACCTCCCCAGTCTTTATAAGATGTCAGCATGAATCAGACTGTACCTACATACACTGACAAGCTAGGTTCCACAGACATGTCTAGGACACATATTAAGAATAAAAGGGGAAGGCAGTGAAAAGCTTTATGTGACTCAATCCCTTATTAAAATTTTATGTAGAATCAAGCAACTCTGGTATTCTGTTTTTCAACCCCTACAGAGATCATGCACACCCATATGGATCTTCACAGCCCAATCCTTTTGAGGACACAAAAGCAGAATTCCAGGAGGTTTATGTTAGAGAGCAATTTTTATGCAGGGAACTGAGAAGATAGTATCTCTTCTGATTTCAGCCATGAAATTAGAAGCCAATTTCATCTCAGTGCATCCAAAACAAGGTTAGAGGCTGTGTCATGAAGGGACCAGAAAAATGCTTTCAAGATAAAGCAAGGATATTTCCAAAACCTTGGAGAATTCCAATACCTCTCTCCACAAAAGAGCAATTAAAAAAAAAAAAGAGTTGCAAGTGCTAAGAGGAAATGGGAAACATTCAACCGTGACTAAATTGCAACCCCCTCTCTTGTTATAAACTAATTCTATTCAGTGGAGAGCTTTAATTTCTCTGCTCCATTTTTTACTCATTTTGTGTGTTCAGTGTTTGGTGCTTTAAGGCTCTCTGCTACAGCTGTAGCATATTTTCTAGAAAGATTGCAACAGCAACTCTTTCCATCACGAATGCATGTTTAGTGGCATAACTAGAACTTGGGAGGCAGGATGTTCTCTAATCCTTCCAGACATCTCTTTCTCACTTGGAGTAAAAGATCATTCTTTCCTTTTTTTCCTTTTAGATGGCAGAGCTGGAAAAATGGATCATTAGGAAGAAGAACAAGTTCTTGTGTGTACTTTACACCTGCTGTCCCCACCTCCATATTTGCAAGGTGAATTTTCTCGTCCTAGTAGTCTACTTGAATAGGCAGAAGTTTTATGGTTTAGGGTCCAAGGGCTTTTAATTCTTAATGTTCCCAAAGAGATTCATGTGACAAGTCCCCATCCTGCTACACTTTGCTGGTGTGACAAGGTAACACCCTGTTAGATGTAAAACTGCTACCCACAGGAGGAAAAAATCACCTTGTTTTGTTAAAGAGCCATTCATAAGAGCTGCAAAAAAGTGGGTTTCTGGACATTTTCACTGAAAAGATACTTATGGAATTTTGGCAATGATTCCTTTCGCCAAAAAAAGGAGATGATGATTTGTAATGCCTCATCTGAAGAAAACACAGATGTCATGACAAGACAGTGAATTACCCACTGACTGAAGTGTCAGCAAGGCAGCCCACAAAGAGGTGGGCTGACTGGCTGCTGAGTCCTTTGGAAGGTCAGGAGTAATGTGGTATATAACATGTAAGAGCTGCTAGATTCACTGAGGTGAAATGCTGTTATAGACTGGTGCTCCACGGCTCAGGACATTAGGTCACAATTCACAGACAGAGTAGAATATATTGATCTGAGAAATCAACACTTCTGGAAGATGATTCATTTAAGGTATCACAGCAAAATGCACTTAAAACTCAGACCAAGTAAATACAGATATGTTTGCTCTTCTTCCCAAGAACTTGTAAAACTGAAGTCATAGCATTATAAAACAATAGGATCAAACTCCTTCAGATAAGCAGAGTATAAACCTGCATTATTTGTTGGACTCTAGGGAAGTTTTTGTGCAGGTTTAAATGAGAGTATAATTTGGCCAGTGGTGCCAAGCAATAGAGTAGTAACAAACTGAGCTCCTTAGGAAGGACTTGTGCAGGTTTCATGAGTTCTCCAGCCTGCACAAAGAAACCCCCTTCTAGCAGAAGCTGCTGGATGAAGGCTGTTACCAGAGGGCCTCACCCCAGCAGGAAAATAATACCTGTGTGCTGGGGGGGGACACAGGAAGGGATGCTCTATCCCACAGCTTCCCTGCAGGTGGAAGTTCCCCCTCCCCTTTCCAGCAGTTCCCTCTGCCCTCATGCCCTGCCAGCTGTGGGATCCCTTCCTCCGGCAGGTGTTGGTCTGATTTCACATCCTGTGGACCCCCCATGCCTTTCCATCTCCAGCTCTCTGTGCCTATATGAACAGCAGTCTGCACCACATTCCTCCTCATGTGCCTCTGGATATCCGGAGTGCTGGAGAGGCCAGCTTGGGACTTTCCCCTTGACAGTAGGTTGTCAATTGCTGTGGGCAGCAAGAAACATTCAGGAGACCTCTCCAGTACCCAGCCCCAGGCAATGCACAGACTCAGCTGGAATTGCCCGAGGTCAGGATACAAGAGCTCCAGACCCTGCCTGCACCCTGGGAGTAAGCCCTGCATGAGTAAGTCTCCTCAGCTGCAAGAGAAATAGTGAGGCCAAAGGCGAGCCTTACCATATTCTACCAGAGCTGGTTCAGTTTCCCAGTACAGAAAGCCTTAAATATTCCTTCACCTTCTATCCTTCTCATTCCAACATCCTCAGACATAATTTAGAGAGATTCTTTTAATTTTAATCAACTTTAAACTCCTATTCTTTTCCCCATTGGTGGGAATTGGCAGCCTATGCCTGATTCGCCACTGCACGGCTGTGGTTTTACAGCTGTGTAGCTCAATCAATTTTGTACTTCCCTGAGTTATGAGGCTCACTGATGAATTTATGTCAAGAGAACACAACAGGCTTCTCCAGCCTGCTCCAGACCCAGTGAGAGAGCCTTAACTTGTGGGGCTACAGCTCACAGCTTTAAGTTAGATGGGGAAGGAGTCTTTTTGTCAACAAGTGAAATGCTTGAATATGTATTTTTGAAAGAATTGGGTCAAACTTGATAAGTTTCCAAGGGAAAAATATGGTACAATTATATCAAAGCTCAAAATTTTTGTGGGTTTTAACATCGGGGAATTTGTTTTAGAAATGCTGCATCATTTGCAGATGACACAAAGTTGACTGCTGCAGCTGACACACGTGAACAACTGGATGGGGATCCAGAGGGACTTGGGCACGCTCTAGGACTCATGGAAGTCTCATGAGGTTCAACAAGGCCAAGTGCAAGGTGCTGTACGTGGATCAGAGCAGCCCTGGTATCAACACAGGCTGGGGGATGGACAGATCAGAGCAGCCCTGCCCAGAAGGACTTGGGGGTGCTGGTGGGTGAGAGGCTGGACATGACCCAGCCATGGGCACTCACAGCCCAGAGAGCCAAACGTGTCCTGGGCTGCATCCAAAGCAGCGCGGCCAGCAGGGCCAGGGAGGGGATTCTGCCCCTCTGCTCTGCTCTGCTGAGACCCCACCTGCAGTGCTGCATCCAGCTCTGGATCCCAGCACGGGAAGGATATGGAGATGTTGGAGCGAGTACAGAGGAGGTCAACAAGAGGATCAGAGGGATGGAGCATCTCGTCTATCACGAAAGTCTGAGAGAATCCCTTCCAGTACCTGAAGGGAGCCTACAAGAAAGATGGAGAGGGACTTTTTACAAGACCGTGCAGTGACAGGACAAGGGGGATGGATTCAAACTGAAAAAGAGTATATTAGGAAATCATATATTAGAAAAAAAAATCTTTACTGGGAGGGTTGTAAGGCATCGGCACAGGTTGCCCAGAGAAGTTGTGGATACCCCAGTTCTGGAAGTGTTCAAGGCCAGGTTGAAGGGAACTCGAAGCAACCTGAAGGAAGCTGTCCCTGCCTTCAGCAGGGGAGTTGGAATGAGTTGATCTTTAAGATCCCATTGAACCCAGGCCATTCTACAATTTTATGATTTTCATTTGATGTTGAAGAATAAAACTTTTTTACTTCTACTTTGGTAATACTGTGCTCCACTTCAAAACTGATCCAGGTGTCCCCTCCTCTAAAATGAAAAAAAATGGTTTTGAGAATATTAAGCAATGTTAAAATGAAACTGAAATATATTTTACAGGTCCTCCAGCATTTGGGCATTATTTCAATTAAATTCTTTAAATTTTCTTGTATTTTTATCTTACAGTTTTCCCATAATCTTTTGTTTTGTTTAGCCACATAATTACAAGGCCTGTTTTTCACTCAGCTGTACTACACAGATCACAGCCAAGCAGGCATTGGTTCAGCACATTCAGCACACCCACTCTGGACAGAAAATGGTGGGACATGACAGAAGTCCAAGCCCTGGTAGTGGACACCTGACCTTGCCATTAACTCCAAAGTCAGCACAGAAATGCCTTTTTAGTGTACCCAAGGCTTTTGGTTACTCCTGCAGCTTCCTGAACATGCCATGCACTGTATCCTGAGGATTCTGCATGTTCATTCATCCTCTATCTAGTGTAGGTAATCAAGTAAAATTGTCTCTGACTACTGAACTGTTCTCATCTACTGAGCATATATGTGTTTAGCAAATTCTTTAAATTTTCTGCCATGTCCCAGCATTGCAGTCTAGTTCCTATGTCCACTGACTTATGGGTTATCCTCTCATCCCATTAATTTATTTTCAAAGAACGCTGTTTATAGAAGAAATTATGCCTCCATGTTGTTAGTCCTGATTTTATAGAGGAGCTGTGTAAAGTCACTGTGGTCATCCCAGGAGAAAACTTCCTTGTGTCTTATTCGTGTGAGAATCAATATGGGTCTGACTTAAACCCCACTGCAGCCTTTTTGCTGGACTAAGCCAGCAGGCTCTTGTCTGCTCTGCTGAAGCATTACTGGAGACAGAGTTTTAGCAGAGGACTCCTTTTTGATCAGGTTTTTTGACTCTCGGTGAGGGTGATTTTTAAATTGGCTTTGTGTGAGCAAAACAGAACATTTTATGTGTACCTATAATATACTACATCTGTCACTCTGTTTTATAACCTTGTAACTTGAAAGACTTTTAACTTTCAAACTCTTGAGGAAAATTCACTCTACCAATGTGTCAATGGTATCCAGTCATCCAGACTGACCTTTCAACCCCAGTATAAGGTTCTGAGTGGCACTGCTCTCTGTACAACGTGAGTGTCCCAGTGCCAGTATTTCTGTGGCCATCCTGGAGACAAATGTTGATGCAGTATCACATTTCACTGTAATAGCTACTGTTAAGTAGACATGTACTCCTTATTGCATCAGCTTGCCATTGGCACAGGGTGGGAAGGCAGGCTTGCAGGGGAAGGTGAACTTGAGTGATACCCAGAAGGCTAGCACCTGGGAGCTAGGGATGCAAGGCTTATTCACTGGGAGCCTTGCTCTCTTCATTAGAAACTCATTAACACACAATCAGAAAGAGCAATCTATGGCCAGCAGCAAAATATATCAAATACTCTCCACTCCTCCCTATCTGGGTTACAAGGAAGTGCAAGGGGATGTTGGATGATACCATAAATAGGTCCAAACAGGAACAGGCTCACACCTGAGAGTGCTCAGGACATCCTCATGATATGGAGAAATAGCTGTCAAAGCACTCTGCTGCTGCCAGTAAAGCTGTGAATTCAGAGGGCATCCAGTGTTTCGTATGCAACAGTCTTCTTGGGGCTGCAACAGGGGGGTAGGGGTAGCAGAAGGAATCCCCAGCTGCACTCTATTCCAAAAAGGGTGACAGATTTGAAGCAGGTGCTGAGGCTTTAGGGTGATACGTCAGCTTTCAAAATGCTGCTTGGGACCACCTTGTCCAAGTTCCTGGGTCCACACCGCTGCCCCAGGGGTTGCTGAAACACAGAAGGTCAGCTGCTGGCTGCATTGCCCCAGGGCTCCTAGTGGTCAGGGATTGCTCCTTTGCTGTCCCCAGGAACACCAAGAGTGAATTTCAAACATACTGGAGAGCCAAAATAACCTGCTGTGGCTCCTATCCTCATTTGCTGCCTGAACTCTCTTCTCTCTCCAACCCATGTTGCAAAGGCTCAGAAGTGCTCTCTCCTCCTGTTTACAGTCAACAACTTACCCACCTTTGCTCTGGCACCTCCCAAAAAAGGAGAGGCTCTAGGTCTATGTCTGGATGATAGAGACGGAAGAGGTTTTCCAGATTCAGTGGCATGGGGATATGGCTTGTGGGAGGGAATACCATCTCTCAGCCAGGAAGCAAGTGTCAAAGCCTGGTTTCTGTAAGACAGTGCAAGCAAAAGCTACATACAGCAGTTATTGGAGATTTCTTCTTGAGCATGAATGGCAACTGTTGAAGAAGGATCAAGAAAATAGGTGTTCCCTCATTTTGCCCTCTGTCTGTGCACTTGGTGGCCGTAGCACCCCTCCCCGGCAGAGCTGCAGGCTGGCTGTACGGAGCCAAGTGAGCTCAGCTGACACAGTTTTAAAAATGAACTCAGTGAGGTGAAAAGATCATTTTTCTCTCCTGACATTTTCAACTACTTAGTTGCTTAATTATCTGTTACCAGAATATCTCCTATAAGCACCAGTAATTTTTCCCATTAGCAATTAGTGAGAACAGTTATTCCACTGAACTTTGTGCAGCTGAATAATAGATTAATATCCATCCCTCTGAGTATGACTAGATGGGGCAGATTCCCAGCTGAAGCAGGCTGACTTAGCATCACTCAGATCAACATTTTACTTTCATATTTAAAAAACAATTTTAAAAGGATATCTCTTTTATTTCTTTTTCAAGAATAATGACGGTATCTCCTCTTGTTTGGGTATTCTAGCAATCACATGCCTTTTTGTCATGCAAATAATTTCAGTAGTGATCCAGTGAACAGATAAATCTCTGCCTTGCCCATAACCTGGTTATTGATATGCTCATTTGTAGAACCAGCAGCCAATAGAAATCCCCTCAAAGATGCAGGGTTAGAGTAAGGTTTAATGAAACCTCCTTCGCCTTACATCTTCCAGCTCCATAATATCCCAAATATTTTAAAGAAAAGAACTTCTAATGGAGTTATATCACAAGCAATAACTACACAAGGCCATTAAAACTTGGAATGGAAAATTCATACCCTAAATGTGATATTACAATTAGATCCATTCTGTCATCTACAGATAAAATAGCCATCCCCCTCCAGAAATTAAGCAATCAGGTCCTGTCTTTCAAAGACTTTGCAATATAGCAAATTCAGTGTTCATAAGTTAGGAGTTCCTGTATAAAGAGCAGACTATAAATAGGGCTGAAATATACTTTGAAAGAAAAGTAGTATTCTTCAGAAACTTCTACAGAGAAAAAAAAATTGGACAAGTCCACTTCTGAGGGTTTTTCTTGACAGTTTTGATGAGGCATTTATAATTACATCCCCGAGAACTGATCTGTGCTATTTTAGAACTGTTTCAACTTTTGCAAGCACGCATGGATTCTGCAAGTAATTGACAAGGTTTCCGTTTTGAAGAACAGTTACAGGAATATTGTCCCTTTTTTTTACACGATAAAAAAAGGAAAAAATTATATCTATTTTTTAAAAAAGCATCCTTACAGCTGCAGAGGGCTACGTGTGATTTTGATTAAAGCCAGGAGCTAGAGATGTCAGCCCCATCTGTGTTTCTGTCTGTGATTACAGAGCAGCTTCGCTATGCTGCTGGCCATCCGGCAGCATGGGTGAGACCAAGGCTGGTGTGCATGTGCCTGGTTCCAGCAGGGAAACATGAGATAACCGATCAGATATCCCACAGCCCGAGGTGTAAGCCAGCCCAAGACACTTCTGCCATTAGCTGACCCTGTTCAGCGGCTGAGGGCGGCTGAGGGCAGCTGCTGGGTGCCCGACACCCATAAGACATTCAATCCCTGTGCTGCCAGGGGTCACCTGCCACCCCACCACACACCACACATGCCTGACCATCCCAGCACGGACCCCACATGGCTCCGGGGGGTCTGGACATCCCTCTCTACCCTGGGCCATCCCCCACGGCTGTCTGGGCTGTCCCATCTCTGCAGCCAGTGGAGGCAGTGAGGGCAAATGGAGATGTCACTGTTGAATTTAGGCAGATACAAAAGTTGACTTGATATTCTCCACCACACCCTCCATGAGATGCTTAACAGGAGGTATATGCCCACCCTGTTGCCTTTGGGGCAAGAGGTGGAGGAGCTCAGCCTCCACTCAAAGATGGCTTCTTCTTCGCATGTAGAGGAAACAAAGTCAGGGGAAGCCATGGGCACATGGGAAGAATAAATTTAAAGCCTGGTAAGGGAAGTGGTAAGTGTGGGTCTACAACCTGGTCCCTTCAAGAAGCTGCCAGAGAAAGGTTCAGTAGGAGAGGCAGTGACGTGACTGACCAGCTCCAGGGATCCTGGCATGTACCAAGGGACCCACATTATGCCGAATTCTCTTCTCAAGTTGCTTCTAAGAAGAATGTTTACACTACTAATAGCTACTCACTGAAGGGTATTTATTTGCAAGCAGTCAATACTATTTTGTGTGTGTGTCCTGCCTCTCCTCAGTGCGACCACACAAGTGAGTGTAACACAAAAGCAAACTATGCTTTTCCATGGATAAAAGCTTTTAACAGAAAGCTCCAAAGCATTTGCTCAGCAGTGAAGCATGGCGCATGTGCACAGTGGCCTTCTTCATTTCTGAGGAAAGTCACTCTTCCAGAGGGTTGGGCAAGTCTATGTACAAGAACTGTGAAAAGCAGATCCTTGGAGAAGCAGCTGACTGCAGAAACAGGCCTGCTGCAGCCAGGAGGGAGGCAGGGAGGGAGGTAGGAAAGGAAGAAAAAGAGCATCTGGTCTCCTTGAGGCCAAGGAGGGATTGGAGGGGCGGGATGTTGTTATTGGGGAACTTGGCCTGCTAGGACCAGGCAGCTGGAGAATGGTACACCATTTGCTCCTCTCACTGACTCCTCTCTCATGTCAGAGACTCCCATGGGATACGCTCCAAAAGCAAATGCAGTTCCCACCTTCCCACTGTTGACTGCACATCCTTCTGAGGAGCAAGCCTTGCCTCTACACAAACATCCTGCAGAGCAGGTCATGCCAGTAGCAACACATGGGGACCCCTGCATGGCAGCCAGGGGCCTTACCACACTGGCTCTCTAGAGAGCCTCATAATTTCTCCTTATCCTATATCTGACCATGGCAGTGCAGTACACTGGATTTTGCCATAACAGCTCTAAGTCTCTTTTCTCTGTCAGCTTGTTCAATACATGCCAACAAGTGCTGGTTTACCATACTATGTTTTAAAATAGCTTTTCTGAATTGTGCCCATCCTTACTACCATCATTAAAGTTTTTGGCTCTTCCAGGACAAGGTCGCTATCAGGAGAGAAAGCACATAACTGTGGTGTGCTGCCTTTTAGACTCGGGCTCCAGCTCCTTCACTCCTCCGGCCACAGATGTGAACAACAGGCTACGACTTTGCTACAACTCTTTCTGCCATGTGTCCATCTGGCTAAACCTTCCTTTGGTCCTTTTCCCTTTTCAAAGTGAAATGCCTCCCCACAGAGCTGATGAGACAAGATTTCTGGAAGTGCTGTGTTTCAGCGGCTCTAAACGTAACGCATGAGTAAGGCATGAACCATATGTTCAGAACATATTTAGGAAAATCTGGGGAAAACCTGTCCTCTGTGGAAGTGTTCCTTCCCTTGGTGTAACGACTGCAACATACCCAAAGTTGGTTTGTATCCCTCCATGCCTTGAAGCTGAGTGTGTCTTTGTGGGCAGCAGCAGAGGTTGCTGTGGTATCCTCAGGCAAGCAATGGTTGTGTGTAGCACAAACCAAGAGCTGTGCATGACTCTTGTTGCTGGTGTGTCACCAGGACATGGTGACCCCAGCCACAGCTTGTCTGTGGTCCTGCCCAACCTGAGTTGGACCCCAAGACTAAGGAAGTCCCTGTGCAGAGGCAGAGGAAAGACCTGGCTTGGACAACCCATTTATAAAGGAGCAGCAGCCAGCTTTTCTGAGGATGCTGTGGCAGAGTTAAAGAATCACTCATGGCTTCTCAGCCGTATCCCTGACAACCTCTGATAACAGGCCAAATACTGTTACCAAACAGGCCAAATACCAGAGCAATGATAACCTTCAGGAGCAACCTGATGAGTTCTTTGGAGGCTGACAGGACCTCTGTCCCTCTTGAATTCAGTGCTTGTCAATGCTCACTCCTTACTTGAGGCAGTTCATTTGCATTTGGTGCTTTCCAACATGAATTCCAGTGGAAGATTAGAGAAGTGAAATGAAAGGGCAAATGAAGCCTTGTTATGAAAAGTTTAGTGGTGAAGTGATGGAGGTAAAGGGAGCACACAGGCAGACAAAACACACGTGTTACTGACCATGTTTGTGTTGGCCGTTCTTTATCAGAGACTGCAGAACCTGCAGCCATGTCCATAAGATAATCCTTGGATACACTGCACAATGTTATTAGAGTTCATTTTTGCAGATTGGAAAAGGGGATGTCCTTACTTCCTTTGGTAGCAGCCTTTACAACATTCCTCCTATGTCATGTACAAGAAATGTCATGTACAAGAAATTGCCCATGATTGATCACCATGCCTCTTTAGTTACTACCTCTTAAAGGCCACCATGCCCTTACAGGCACATGAGCACCTTTTCCTTAGCTTGTGTTACTTAGCTACTTAGGTTATTATGGAGTCTAAATTTACCTTAAAATATCTTCCAACATTTAAAAATTTGTTGTCCATTAATGCAAGCAGCTTTGCTCACAGTGCAATTCTGTCCACCTTTGGCATCCTCATTTCTAAAAATACACTGAAAACTTGCAGATATTGAAGGTAAAAGTTATATAAATCAGTTCAGGACTGGAAGAAGTGCAGCATAGGGAAAGGTGTAGGAGTTTGATTAGCACACTTAGCAAAGCCGAGTGCTTTGCTGTGGCTCCTTTAGGCAGTGAAGATGCTCAGTCCTGGAGCCCCTATTATGCTCAAGATAAAAGCACAGGTAAAAGTAGTAGATGGAAATTTAAGATGGAAATGTAGCTAAGGAACAGGTCACCATTTTTAAATAGCATGGGGGACAACTTTCAGACAAGCTGCCAAGGAATGTGATTGCTTCCTCTGATCGAGAGCAGCAAATCTTTAGAAATCTTCAGCAGAGTTAGAAGAACATGCAGATAGCATGCAATGTCCTCCGGTGCAGAGAAAATAGAGGAGTCTGGAGCAAATAGCCTTTTCTCGCTTCAGTCATGATGATTAAAAAGTGACTTTTCTGCAGATATGAAAAGAAAATTTGGACCTTTTCATGCTCACTGTGAAGCATTGGGAAAATTCATCTTGTAACTCCTTTGTTACACTGAAAATCATCAGGTTTTGCACCAGAAAGGAAGGTAGATGTTTTTGTAAAGGTCAAATACTCATATCTGAACACCATAGGCAGCCTTGTCTACTCATCTTACTTATTACAAGAATTAATAAAACCATTACCTCATCAAGCCTACTCCAGCCAGATGGTCATCTTGCTAAATAGATGGCTTTACACAGTAGATCAGCTTCATGCTGAGGCAGAAGTCCAGAACACTTTTGATCTGTCATGTAGAAGATGCTGCAACCACTTTCCCTCCCTTTTAAGAACAGCAGGGCTTTTCTGTTCAGGCAGGTAGTGATGGAAAAGATTGCCAACAGAAGCAGGCACTTGGTTCATGGATAACAAGGACATTAGCTACTTTTGCAGCAAAAAATAGTAGCTACCAGAACAAATCTGTGATTTAGGGCTCCCAAGAGGAGACGTTCTTTTTTTCATTGTTTTTATAGCACTTTAATGATCATGGGCAAATAAAGTCACAACTATTTTCTGATGCTGCATCTCGGAACTATTATTTATAGCCTATATAATTCATCTCCAAATCCTGATTTTTTGGCAATGCAAAGCAGTAGCTAGGCCAGGAGTTAATGATAATGAGCTAAGCATTTATCTCACTTGGTGCCATGTCGGCTTGTTCTACTTTCAAATATTATTTGCTCTTATGCATGCTGCTCTTCTGCCAAAGCTGGAGACAAATTGCTATTTTTCCAAGAAAAAAAGCACTGTGACTCGATTCCAATTAACAGTGTAGGTTTTAAGTGTAATCTTTGTATTGCTCCTTTTCTTTTTCACTCCTATTTATCACTATTGGGTACATGTCATCTGTTACACTCTACCCTTCCAATGCTTTTCCTCTTTTCTCATGTCTGAAGACACAGTTGAGGTAGAGACATATTGAACAAAAAGTGAATTTTCAGGCTCTGGTCTGAAAAGACAGAGGCCCCAGAGGTCGTATAATTCTTCTAGCATGTTCAAGAACTGTACCACTTACAAATACTTGCTAAGTAGCTTTCTCCTGCACTGTGCCCTGAATTCCCTTTGAATTTGCCCTTACCTTTCACTTTTCATTCTGCATGATGGAGCCCCAGGTTACTGTCAGAACAGACCTGTTTAATGGTCCCCAAATGTTACTTCTTCCTGTGCAATTGAAGATGGCGACAGTGTGCAGGACTACAAAAAACCAAACCAAACCAAACCAAACCAAACAAACCTAGTCATTTTATTCTTTATGTGGGGATTGATTCTTTGCATCCTGTCTTCTCAATGTCAGTGAATTGATCCAAAGATCAAAATGGAAGGTATTTTTCTCTATGACTATGTTCCACTCTGAGAGTATATTTCTCTCTGAAGTTAGAATTAGGCCACAAAACCTGTCATATTGTAAGTTGTTACACAGAGAAATAACAGACAGTATATTTTATAATCCACCTGTGTTTACTCTTTAATTTTGATTGAAAATTGGAGGTTTTGTAAAATTCAAGACATTTAAATTACTCAGTCTTTTAATATACTGAATATGCAGTGAGAAATGCAGAATACAGAAAGGTACTACTCTGTTTGAAGATTTTTACTTGTAAACCTAGTAAAAATTTAAGCCAATCAGAATATCCTTGTGCTCTGATTTCCCTGATCATTGCCTTCCAGAAGAGAAACCTCTGCTTGGTTTTCACAAGTAGAGGGACCTTAGCTTATAGTCTTCATATTTCATTCACCTATTGTTTCTATAAGATTAATTCTGCATTCTAGTCTACTTTTTGTTTTGTCATAGTTTTTTACTGACTCAATAAAAAGATTTTTAAAATTTAAAAAATAATTTTTGCTATAATTAAATTTTGATTCACATTTATTTCAACATATTTTACAGACATCAACTAACTGATATTCCTGTAAGACAAGTCTAGTTTTTCATTTTTCCCTTGGTATTTAGTATTTTGTACAATCTAAACTGAAAACTAGTTTATGGTTTCAGGTTTTTAGTAGCTAATGGTTTTTACACAGGCTCACTCCACCAACCTCAAACAAATACTGTCTAAAACTTCTTTGTCAGGATTTCATTTTGGTTGTCAGGTGACATGAAACATAAGGAAAAGTCTGGTAGTGACTTTATTCATTATGTAGTCATCTGCAGTATCTACAAATACATTAAAAACCACAGTTAAATTAAGTGTTGTGATTCATAAAAGGGGAAAAAATTCATTCAGAAAATTAAGTAGATGTTTAAGTTCGTACATGAATTTGTGAATCCATGAATTTTTAAAACTGGACAATAAATAGGATGTGCTTTGACTTTTTTAGTAAGAGAGATTCAGAATGAAAAATAAATGATAGTATTTCTAGCAATTAATGCCTAACATTAGAAACCACAGCAGATAAGACCATTTTACTGAGAGGCTATCTGCTAAGTGATAGTCCCTAAAAATGTTTTTTTTTTTCCTTTTTAATTTCCTCTGAAAAATAACAATAGGACCAAGGAAATAATGTAAAGTTCATTACATAATTGATAAAAAAATCTTCTGTAGCCTGTTTTCTACCTTGAGGCATATAATCAAGACTAAAAACACATCATAAAGTCTTAGCAAGAATAGCAGAAATAAGCAAATCTCACTGCTATTTATAGCTGCTTTTTCTGCATCTCTTATTTTGCTGTGATGATTTTTAAAATAAGAAAATTAGTTGACTAGAAATTTCAACTTAGTCCTACTCTTTAGGATTAAATAAAACCTGAGCAGCTAGCATTCTGCCAGTTGTACTTGGAGCCACACAAGTGTGCACGGCCTTCTTTTTATTAAATAAACTTTGAGGTGAGTCAAGACATTGAAGGCTTCCTTACACCCCAGCAAAGGCATATTTTTAGGAGAGGTGATAGGAAAATTGCCTGTAATGAGAGAGCACACTTCAGCCAAACACACAGCGGTGCCTTCAGCAGCGCACACACCTGTAATGAGGCGCTCCTCTGAGCACCCTGCAGCCACACACACGCAGTCCTGCCTGTCAACTGCTAGTCTGCAAAAACTGTGTTTGAAGAGAGCAATGCCCAAATCACCTAACCTACCAGCCCCTCAAGTGCAAGGTGCCTAAGAAAGCAGAATCAAGTAGTAAAGACCTGTGCTCTGTGGAGCAAACAAATCACGTCTTCTGAAAGCCTCCAGGAGTACCCTATCTGACAAGGTACAGACTCCTGCCTCTGCCCACGCAGTAGGCAGGGAGCACAGACACCGGCAAGACTGCTTCATACAAGGCCTAAAATCTAGGTGCAAGTTAGGTGGCAAAGCCAGAAACACAAGTTAGGCTGGCCAGCCCCTAGCCCAAGAAGGTAGCAGTCTGAAACACCCACCCTTCCAAGAGAGCAGGGCCACGTGGCGCACTGTGCTCCAGTGGCTGCAGGCAGCACGCGACAGGGCACAGAGCAGCACAGCCCCTTCACACCTGGCACTGTTTCTTTAAAGACATTTGGGAGATGTAGAGGCTTCAGAGTCCATTCAAGACTGAGTCCCAAGAACGGAGGAGCACAGAGTCACTTTGCGCATGTGAATTCCAGCCATCTGAGCCTCAAGCTGAAGGTGTATTAGTGTGTCTGTGATGCTATACCAGTGGCATGCAGAGTGTCATATTCTGCTCCAAATTGGCTCTAACACTTCTCTGGTACATGGGCTGATGAGCTTTCTAGGTAGACGCTCTTGCCATTCTGTTTTTAAAAAACCTCCATGTAATGTCATATGATCCTTAGAGTTTCTTTAGGGACAACACACTAATCCATGAGGGAGGCTGTGCTACATCTATCTGTAGCTTGAAAGCTGGCATGGACACAGCAGACAGTGACATCACCCGTCCACTCAGGCCTAGCACAATGCCAGATGGTGGAGTTCTGCATTTTCTCCCCAAGGGTTCCTTTCCTCCTGCACAGCGCTTCTCCTCTGTGGAAGCCACAGCCCAAGGCAAGAGATGACAACTGCACTGACAGCACAGAACAAACCATGTGGGCATCACTGCTGCATTTCAGCCAGCTCGGAATCACCACAGAATTTAGGTCTGAAGACAGCATCCGTTCCTTGTGCCTGAAGCTGCACAGGACATGCAGGAGGACACAGGAGTGTGGCCAATACTGTTAGTGCAGCCATCTGTTAATATCCCCTACTTTCATGGAATGTGCTGGAACCTTCCTCTTGACCTCCTGCTAATTTAATTTAAATTGACAAACTAGTTCAAAAGTCATCAGAGTGACTGACAGAGGCTGAGGCTGCATAAAAAATGAGACATGAAAATGAGGAATGAGACAGAGAGAGAGGAGGAAGGTTTTTCTAGGATATTATAGATGAAATACAGGCAGCATCTAGTAACCATCCAAGCGAGCAACACGGGTGAACATCAGTCATCTGGCAGTAAATGGATTCTGACTTCTATAATGCAGAAAAAATGCTTAAGAAATACTGAAAACTAAAGCATACCCTAAAAAAAAGTCACATTTAACATCAACTCTGAGACAATAAAATGGAGAAAACAATACTGTGGTATGTGGCAAAAAAAAGAATGGCAAACTTATTTCTCTTTGGAAAATAAATTTGCGCTGCTCCTGAAGTCTCTTTCAATTTCACAGATCCAGAAATGAACAGTAGGAAAAATATGCACAGTCTGAGAGAACATTTATTTTAAATAATGCCTGTCTATTTGCTGGAACATCAGAGAATTGAATAGCTAAATACTGTGTACCAATCAAAAAAAGGAAATTACAAATAAGCCAAAATTACTTTGGGGAGAAACTATGCCTATAAACAACAATAAAAACAAAGACGTATGTCTATAAACAACAACAAAAACAAAAATAGAGTTTGTTATGTTTTACCTTCTGACCCCAATCAGGAAAACAGTTCTGTTTCCTAACTTCTTGGTTAGCCCCACCTGCCACATAAACAGGTGACAGATCAAGCTGCAACCATTATATCATTGTCTGGGAAGGATTATTGTCATTATAATCTGCAGAAAAAATGTAATAAATACTGGGAAATGGAGATGAGGTTTTCAAAAATAAGCATAATTATTTGTATGCTCTTTGTCAGCAATCAGACATTTTCCTGTGCAGCTGACCAGCTTCCCTAAGCATGTACAAACCAAACACCGTAACACACTTGTCTACTGGCTCCACTGTGCACTTTCTCCCCTCCACTCTCTCCAGGATATGGCTTAAATTGCCAAGAACAGCTCAAGACAGAGCATGATTAAGTTGTTTTTCCAAGGAGTGAAGACATCGGTCTACCTGGCAACTTCATGACCGCATTCCATAGCTTTTGGTTTGAAACTCTATATGATGGTCACAGAAGAAAGACTGCACTTCTATCTCACTCCAGCAGTGTCTGAGCTTTCTCTCTCTTGTGCCAATAGTCTCCGTCTAACATGTCCTCCCACCTGTTTCTCTTCCAGACGATATGAAAACCTGCAAGACGGTCTGAAGTCTCAAGAATGCAGTGGTTTATGTCAGTGTACACGTCCTATTCCATGTTCGGGTAACACTCTGCATAAAGTGTTTCAGTATGTTCTTCAGGAAGATGTTTCATCCTTAATTTTCTGTTTATTTTCTTAAAAAACAAACATAAATCATCTGCTGCAAGGATAACATCACCTGGGGTTTTCTTCATCTTCACCTTTTTATGGCTGACTTGGATCGTTACTCATGGTAATGAGGTTAAAAGCATTTCAGCTTGCGAGCCAATACTGCATCTGGCTTCTCATCTCCCAGAGAATAAGCCAAATGATAAGAGCATCAGAACTGTGGTGGGAAAAGCAAAAAGTTATGAGGTAAGAAAATAATCAGTAACTAGCCATCCTAGATTCAACCAAGACCTTAATGTTATTTGATACCACCTCACATCATTGCAAGGGGCAGGGAAAAGGGACTCCCTCTGGCTTCTGAGAAGAAGGGCATGGCTTCCATTCAAAAACATATGGTGGAAGGGGGAACGCTGTCTGTCATTGTTCATTTTTCTTGGATTCTGTGGTAAACATTTTTGCATGTGAATCACCCTCTCTTTTCTATACTTCTGTAATTAATATTGTTGCTGTTTCTGTTTGTTTTCTTAGCTCATTGCTGTTTCCAGTAAATTGGTTTTATCTCAACACATGACCTTCACCCTTTGTGCCTCCAATTCTCAACTCCATCCCACTGCAGTGGGAAATGGGAAGGAAAGGGAGAGTGAGAGTGAGAGATCAGCATCTGGTTTGGGACAGTCTCTGTGGAGCACTGAATTGAACAGTACGATACCTAACCACAACACTAATCAGGAGACACACTCCTGAGTGAAGGGAGGTCTGCTTAGTGACGAGACTAGTAGCATGAAACAAAGCTCAGTCAGATGTGGAGACCCAGACAGCTCCACATCTCATGGTCACTGAGGTCAAGGCTGCCCCCAGCCTTCACATCCCCAACTAGTCCTTTGTTTGCTAGTACAAGGTCCAGCAGCCGACCTCTCCTCATTGTGTCCTTTACCATCTGTGCCAAAGTGTTATCATCAATGCTCTGCAGGAATCTTCTTGACTGTGTGTGCCTCACTGTGTTGTCTTGGAGCAGAGTGATTGAATTCCCTCACAGTAATAAGGTCTTCTGACTGAGAGGCCGTTTCCAGCTATCTGTAGAAAGCCTCACTTACTTCTTCCTCACGATCAGATGGCCTGTAGCAAACACAGCAGTGTCAGCCCTGTTAGCCTGCCCCTCAATTCTTACCTATAAGCTCTTAACCCACTCTTCATCCACCCATTGGCAGAACTGGATACATTCTGGTAGCTTTCTCACATAAAGAGCAGATCCACCACCTTGCTTTCTGGCCTACCTTTCCTAAAGAAAGCATATGGCTGTCCCTGACAGCATTCCAGTAATGCAAGCTATCCCATCTCTGTAATTGCCATGAGATTATGGCAGTGACAGCAATGAGAGAAGATTTCCTGAATTTTTTTTTGCATATTCAAAATTGTTCTTCAGAGTGTTCGGAATCACCCTTTATGCCCAGGGTTGGTTACTAGTGCCTGAACAACCTTTAACACTGATTTGGTACACTGGTGTTTAATTGAATGCCTGAATCTCAGTGACCTCTGTATTCTACTGTCAATATTCAGCTTTCTCAGCGCCAATCATGAAAGAAGGAACCCTTACATTTAATGCTTTAAGGTGGTGAACAAACTTGTAACATTCTGGGATTACTGTGCTGATCATGGTAGCCTTTAGAGGTTTTTACACCTTTCTGCCAAAATTATCTTTGATTATTTGACATTTATCTAGAACTTGGCCACCTAATATCTCTGTTGCTAGAGAAAGAGAAAGATCAAGGGGTACTGCCTCATTACTTAATCTCTGTTGTTACCTCCCCAAAATCAATATAATCTGCCATTTTCCTCCAGAAGAAATCACATTGCAAAGGTTTCCATCATAATGTAAAGAGAAACCTGTAATGGTGTGTTGTTCATCTAAGTACTCCAGGCAAGACAAGGAGTACTATGAGGTACATCTGTATAAATATCCTTCTATTCTGTGTCATCACATACGTATGTGGGTTGAAATAAAATCACGCCACTCTTCAGTTGCCCACAACTAGGCGGAATAAAACATAACCAGAAGGTCCGGTTCTTAACTAGTATAAACCACCAGCACTCTGTTGTCTCCCATGTTTTCCCATTATCCCCATCCTATGCAGCTTTAGTCCAGAGGAAGAAATCTATAAAGTGTCTACTACCCATTGCAGAAGACCCATATTCCTTTCTCATTGATGCCCCTTCTGTAGGATTTCTCATTCCCTCCTACCCAAAACTCCTGTTTTGACCACATACAGAAGTCTTTTTTTCACTGTGAGATAGAATTAAAGGGAAAGAGAGAGATGCCTGTATGCATGTAATTAATAGAAACTTCCAAAAGAAGGTCTGGCGGTTTGCAACATACAATTAGCTTTAATAACAAAGAGAAAATAAATTGGATGACAACTTACTCAGACTAACTGATTATCCAGTGGAATGTGAACTTATTAAACATTTTTAATCTAAGACATAAGATGGAATTTTCTAACAGCAAGGTTGATTGCCTATGGAACAATTTATCAAAGACTGCTGTAGATTATTTATCACTTGAGGTCTTTAAAACTGGACCTCTTCTCAGGGTCATGCGCTAGCCAAGCATAAACTGCATCATGCAAAAGGCACTTTCTAGTAATCTGTGTTGGATGTCTGTGACTTTTCCAACCTTAAGGTCAGTCATGATTCTGTCTAGATTAAGGTCTAGATGGGAGAAACAGGTAGAATGCCCCAAAATGGATTCACTGCCAAAAAAGACTTATAGCAATAGACACTCTGACGCAAAGAGTGAGTGAAATACATCCGAGTCCAAGATATAGTTAAGATGCATGGAAAGGCTCTTTTTTAAGTCTGTAAGTGTTGGATAACAGCCTTAGAGGGTGGGTGCAGTGCAGACAGTTTGCAGTGACCAGGCATATCACTTCCAGCAAGTATTGGGTGACACTGCCCTCAGACGGTCAAGGCAGAGTAGGTAAATACTTCCTAATTCTTAAAATAAACTTATTAACTGGTTATATACATTTCAAGCAATGCACTGCAAACAAATCTCCATCACAATGAACCCCTGAGAAAATG
Organism: Corvus kubaryi; assembly: GCF_017639235.1. Taxonomy (NCBI): domain Eukaryota; kingdom Metazoa; phylum Chordata; class Aves; order Passeriformes; family Corvidae; genus Corvus; species Corvus kubaryi. The sequence continues at coordinate 1,072,994 of NW_024581096.1, read as the reverse complement.
GTCGTTTCTTTGTCTACAGCTATCAATAGTCCGGAGTGAGAATATTCCAGAGAACATTGTGCACTACAGAATAGACCTCCTGCTGCAAAGGGAGAACAGGAAGAAATTAAAAGGAAAAATCCTTCTCAGTGTAAGACCTTTGTACCATAGCTAAATTTGTCTAGAAAGTTAACACTAGGGAAATGAAATGGGCACTGCAAAATCCTCCATTAGCTGAAAGAATATTATATTAACATCAGATATAGAATATACTTACATTTTTAAATCATCTTTTATGCTCAAGTTATGAGAATGCTCTGCACAGTGTGAAACTGGAGATGATGGAATAGGTTATACCACATCTTAACAAGAATGAGGGGCACTGGGGAAGCAATTTAAACAGACAGGGCTACAGGAGGAGATTCAGGTTCCTTCTTCAGATTAGGTATTTACAGGTTTTCTGTATTGTCATATCATCCCAGTAACACAGCCCTTCTGAGGTGCAGCAGCTCAGGCATCTCTTCTCTGGCTGTCCTGACAGCTACAGACTTGGAGTCAGGCTCCTGCGACCACCCCGAGGAAGGCTGGCAGCACTGGCTTCAGGAGAAAGAGGAGTTCTCATCACTGCAGCTCAGCCACTGGCTGCACTGTCAAGACAGCAGCACCTGACCACAGGATGAGCCATGACACTGATCCTCTTCCAGCTCCTAACAGGCACACTTGCCAGTCCACGTGTCCCCAACCTCTGCTCTCACCAGAGGAGATGGATGGAACCCCTTCCTGACCCTCAATGGCTAAAATGCTGTCCTGGGCTGTGGGGCATGGGGAGATCCCAGCTCCAGGTCCCCAAGGACATCAGGACGGTGAACACCCTCCAAGGACTTTTGTGGTGTGACACCAACAGCTGGACCAAACAATTGAAGTCACCAGTGTGGTGCAAGCCGAGACTCAGGCTGGATTCATCTGAGATAATCTGTGCTTGTGCTTCAAGACATAATGAATCACATTCCTGGGAGTCCCACTCTGGTCATGCATGAGCTGCGAGTGAGCCACACAGACAGGGGCATCTGCACTGGAGTGTCCAAGTTTGGGAAACCACAGACAGATAAGAAGTTGCCAACTCTCTCAATTCAATTTAGAACAAACTGAGTTAGAAAGATAATTCACATTTTTTTAAGATAGAGGGAAGAAACTCCTTCACACACCTAAAAATTCAAAGAGACTCTTCCGAAGACCTGGGGTGATTAATCTGGAGTGGGAGAGGTCAGAAACCAGCTCAGAGGGCACATTTTGCTATAGTAAAAAACTGCCATTTTCCCTTCCTTTTTGGTAAAGTTGCTACCTTCCTGCTTGCTCAGGCTAAGCCAAAAAAGATGTTTCTGTCCAATATTCTAAATTTCTATGGAAGGTTTTAATACAAACTCAAGGAGAATCAAGTTCTAAAATCCTTTTCACATGTCGTCTGAGAAAAAAAACAAATAAAATCTCATCTTGTGGTTAAGCATATTAATGGTAGAAAACATGGCTGGTGGCAGGAAAAACGTGCCTCTGTCAAATGCTCTGTATAAGATCATTCTCATAATCAAAAGAAAACTAATCCTCTTCCACTAGATAACAGGCTTAGCTAGCCAGTGATTTTACTACCTCAGACAAAAGTTCTCTGAATTCAAAGATAAAAAGCGACAGAGATTTCAAAATGTTTGAAATGCATATAGCAGAAAGTACTTAGGTGAAAAAAAAATCAAACCAACCAACTTTCTCTCTTGGGTACATTTTTTTAGAGAAAAAAAGAAAGTAGGGGAGAAGGACACTTTTCCACCTAGACTTCCTTTACCATCTGTCGCACGCTGTTCTGTCAGTTGGGGATTGGACCAGGCCTAGCCAACAGCCACCAGAGAAGTGTTACAAAGGTGCAGTGGTGCAAAAGGCGCTGTGCAGGATATAAACTGGTCATTTTCACATTTCTGCTGCAGGCATGCCTGCCGTGGCTGTAGTATATTGAAGTAATTCTGATTTAGACTGCAATAACTTCCAAGTTTACGCAAAACTAGGCAGATGCCTACAAGTTTTCCTGCAGGGGCTTTTCACACCTTTTAATTGACTAAAAAATATAAAGGATAAACAGCCTTCTCATTAAAAAGACAAAATAAAAGATTTTATTAATTAAAATATTAAAATTAAATCAACTCAAAATTAAAGATTTGAGTTGATTAAACTAACGATGCCACTCTGAGTAACTTCAGCTGAGTTCCTCTGTTACCTCTGATATAAAAAGTTCAAAACTGAAAGAACCCAATGCGGATTTAAAACAGAAATATATTTTCCAATGTTTGAAAATTCTAGTCTTGGTAAATCTGTTCTTCAGCATCTCTGTGAAATTTTGGTAGGAGTCTCTCTACCATAGAAGGATTATGGGAATGAAACAGAATCACAGAATCACAGAGTCATTGAAGTTGAAAAAGATCTCCTAGTTCATTGAATACAACCTTTGACTGATCACCACCATGTCGACTCAGTGCCATACCCAGTCACTTCTTGAACACTTCCACCTCTCTGGGCAGCCTATTCCAATGCTTAACCACCCTTTCAGTGAAGAACTGCTTTCAGGCAGTTGTAGAGAGCAATAAGGTCTACTCTGAGCCTCCTTTTCTCCAAGATAACTACCCCAGGAGTAGGTAAATACTTCCTAATAACTACCCCAGCTCCCTCGGCTGTTCCTTGTAGGACTTGGGTTCCACATCCTTCATCAGCTCCATTGTCCTTCTCTGGACACACTCCAGCACTTCAATGTCCTGTTTGTCATGAGGCATATAAACAGTGTTGAGGAACACATTCAATGCAGGTAGCTCAGGGTGCAGCTGCAGTGGGAGCTGCAGGTTGAGCTCTGGGTTGAGCTCTGGCAAGAGCCCCTGGAAAGAGGCCATGAACTGCCTACTCTTTGCAGAACAAGGGGCCCGGGGACCTGTGGCCCTGCCAGGTGAGAGGACACTGAGACACAGCAGGAGCCAATGACACCTGGATTTCCCTGTGTTTACGTGGTGGGGATATAAAAGCCCAGGGGTTCCTTTGTTCTGGGTCCCTCCTCAGAGGCGACCAGCTTGAGCTGTTATTTTGTTATAATGCCATGATTAAATTATTTTAAGGATTTGGACATCTAAAACTCTGCCAAGAGAAACCTGGGACTGAGCCGGTAAGGAAATCTGATCTGGCTGTGTGAGAGTGGGGTGTGTAGCTGAGATTGGGCTTCAATCCCAGCTCAGGTGGCACGAGAGTGACTGACAGAGTGGCTCCTGGATGGCTGAGCGGGGAAGTTTCCTTAACAACTGGACACAGGATTTGAGGTGTGGCCTCACCATTGCCAAGCACAGGGGGGAATCCCTGCCCTGGTCCTGCTGGCCACACTGTTGCTGATCCAGGCCAGGATGCCACTGGCCTTCTTGGCCACCTGGGCACACCCTGGCTCACGTTCAGTCGCTGTCACCAACACCTCCAGGTCCTTTTCCTGTGGGCAGCTTTGCAGCCACTCTGCCCCAGCCTGTGGAGCTGCCTGGGGTTGTTGTGACCCAAGGGCAGGACCCAGCACTGGGTCTTGTTGAACTTTATATCCGTGTCCTCGGCCCGTCAGTGTCCAGATCCCTCTGGAGAGCCCTCCTGACCGAAAGTGTGCTCAGTTCCCTCATCCAGACCACTGATAAAGGTATTAAAAAGAATTTGCCCTCAATGCTGAACCCTGGGGAACAGCACTGGTGACTGATCACCAGGTGGATGTAACTCCACTCACCACCACTCTGTGGGCCCAGCCACCCAGGCAGTTTTTTACCCAGTGAACAGTACACCTGTCTAAGCCATCACCTGACAGCTTTTCCAGATGAATGCCATGGGAGACAGTATCAAAGGTTTTACTAACATGCAGCTAGACAACATCCACAGCCTTTCCCTGATCCACCAGGCAGGTCACCTGGTCATAAATGGAGATCAGGTTGGTTAGGCAGGACCTGCTTTTCACTCACCCATGCTGGCTAGGCCTAATCCCCTGGTTCTCTTCTACATGCCTTGAGTGTGATGGGCTCAAGATGATGGTTTCCATAACCTTCCCCAGCACCAAGGTCAGCTTGACAGCCTGTAGTTCCCCAGATCCTCCTTCTGATCCTTCTTGTAGACGGGCATTATACTAGCCAATCTCCAGTCCCCTGGGACGTCCCCACTTAGCCAGGACTGATAATAAATGATGGGAGAGCAGCTTGGCGAGCTCTTCCATCCACCACCTCCCTCAGTACCCTTGGATCTCATCTGGTCCCAGAGACTTGTGAGCATCTAAGTGAAATAAAAGGTCACTTACTGCTTCCTCCTGAATTTCAAGTGGACTTTTCTGCTCCCTGTCCCTGTCTACCAGCTCATGGGACTGGTTGCCTTGAGGATACCAGGTTTTTCTGTAAAAACTGAGGCCAAGTAGGCATCAAGTATCTCAGCCTTTTCCTCATCGTTGGTGACAATGCTCCTCCCATGTCCAATAAAGGATGGAGATCTTCCTTGGACCTTCTTTGGCTGCTGAAGTACTTGTAAAAAAACTTTTTATTATGTTTCAGAGCAGTGACCGGATTCAGTTCTAGCTGAGCTTTCACCTTCCTAAATTTCTATCTACCTGACCTAATGACATCGTTGTACTCTTCTGGAGTTGCCTGGTCCTACTTCCAAAGGTCAAAAATTCTTTTTATTTCCCTGAATTCATGCAAAAGCTCTCCGTTCAGCCAGGCCAGTCTTCTTCCCCACTGGCTCATCTTTCAGTACACAGGGATGGCCTGCTCCTGCACTTTTAAGATTTCCTCCTTGAAATATGTCTGGTTTTCATGGAGCCCTTTGTTACTAAGGGTTGTTCCCCAGGAGATTTGCTGAACCAGTGTCTGAACAGGCCACTGCTCTCTACCCAGTGTAAGTACAGTTTTCTGTACTGGCTGTATGTTGCTTTTCACTAGTTCCCGAGCTATCATTGTACTGTGACTATGAAATGTGGAGCCAGGCTGCAGATGGTGCCTGCCCAATGACTGTGAACCAGCGACACTTACGCAACACCACTAACACTAATGACATTATACCAGATCCATAGTATGAAGATTAATGCAGAATCTGGCCTGTATTAACTGCTTCTTAAAAAGTGTATTATTATTCCCAAAATTGGGAATAATGTGTTACACTGACTCCAGCTCTAAAAGAGGCTAGGATCAGCACCTAGGACTCCTTTCTTGCAAACTCATCCAATTCTATTCAGAAAGATATTATCTAATGTGTTAGTATTGTTTTCTTATCTTTTCCTACACTGATGAGAAATTAGAATGCTTTCTCACTCTTCTATTTTTTTATAAGTTAACAGCCGGCAATATGGTTTTGTATAGATAGAACACCCAATATATAGGCAATAAATTATTCTGAAGCAAATGTTAAAATGTGGTAAGCCAGTGAAATGCATCACAGTTTAGCTTGTAAATTAGTTGAAATTTAAACCTGTGACAGAATTTGCACTTTGTTGGACTGTGGTTAAAGCATGGTTCTGGAGCCCGCAGGCTAATGGACGTGAAGGAGGAACCTGACTCCAAAATCTTGAAATACAAACTGCATCAGTCCAGGGGAAGGAACTGTGTTTCCACTATATCCATGCATTTCTATAAAACATCCTTCCACCTTACGCTAGTTAGGCCTTTTTATTTTTTTGTCTTTTCTTTTTCCACTCAACTAAGATGTAACAATAATGTGGAAAGGAAAATTTCTTGCATTTTGAAAAGGGGCCAGCTGGCAATTAAAAAAACACACATCCTGATAGAGATTTGTTGAACAAGCTCTTTAAAACAAACCTGCATCAGTGAAATCTTGTCACCTAGCAGGGGGCCTAGTATTGAATTTATGATTAATGATAGGTAGGTGAACGGGTGGTTGAACACAGATGTGAGGAAAGAGTGAGGGAAGAAGATAAAATAGCAGCTCATTCCTTGGCTTGGCTAACACCAAAGCACTGACTAGCAAAAGTGATTGAATCACAGGTTGTACCTTTCTGTTGAAGCCTTAAACAAGAAGTTACCTTCACAGTGGCTCCTATAAACACCCATCTTAATATCTCAAGGTTGTCTGGGAGCAGAGTCTCTAGACTCTAAAATACAGGTTGTTAGCTAGGTCTGCTATAGTTAATACTCATGAGCTCCCTTGGTGACTCCAAACTGACTTTCAGATGGGTGTTTCCTGCTATGGACGCAGTTTTAAAGCAATTTCCTAAATATTTTTGCTGGATACCACAGCCAACAGTGGCAGCTATAGACAGCAGCAGCTGGAGTAGACATCTACCACCACAGGCTAACTCTGCACCAGATTGTGTAATCCATGTACCTCTCTCTGCCTGAGAAGCCTGACTCTGAAGTAAACTCGTAAGTTTTAATCAGTGGTTTTAATTTTTCATTATATTCACAATGAAGGCTGCTGTCAAAGTAACTGCTCTCTCTAAGGCTGTGTTGGGACATCTGATCTTCACTGAACACAAGAAGTACAACTGACAGAGAAAGACAGTCCTAAGCTAAGACCTTTGAGCAGCGTCACCCAACCTCAGCTGGATCCTTGATCAGGATTTTTGCCCTTGACAAATGTAGTGTCTTGGGAAGGACAAGGCAAGATGTTGCGGCTGCTCACTTGAGGGGGCTGCCAAACAAGGGCTAAGTTTTTCACTCTTCCCTAATTAGGGAAGGTGAGCAGAGAAATCACCAAAATGTGTTGCTCAGCCCCTTACCTTCCTGAATCACTCAGAAAGGTCTTTTCCACAGGAAAGTATAGCCATGAGCCTGCCCTAATACTCTTGCAGCATCCAAGGGTTCCCCTACACTCAAAGCCCAAAAAGACTTAGCTGTCAGGCTATAATCAGTTGGGCTTTAAGCTAGCACCTACTGTTCTTGTAATTACCTTCTTGTAGTGATTGTTTGTAGGAATTTTATCAGGCTTGTCAGAAATTTGCCCCAAATGTCCAGATGTGCTATGTTACGTGCTATGGCTCTGGAGACACATTCATGATTTCATTGCACTGATATGTGCTTTCTCTAACCTAAGGACCTTGGAGGTTAGGGATTTTTTTTTTTTTTAAGGAAGGAATGGGGGCTTTTTCTGAATAGATATTCAGTGACTGGCTTTCCTTCGGAATTGCAGGCACCACTGATGCCCTAGTATGTGGGCAAATGGACCAGTACTTCAGCAGATATTTCCCTAAAATGGGACTATTAGTGTTTGCAGTTTTCAAAGGGAACTTCTGTACTTCAAAGCAACAAGGTTCAAGCACTACAAATGCTTGTAGTCTGATCTTTGCCTCAAGCAGAACACCACTAACTCTCACTGGTTTGCAACACTTGGCAGCACACTGATGGGCAGTATAATATGTATGAAAATGAGAGAGCAAAATATATGGAAGGCTTCGATGGTGGTGCAAAGGGCTGGGTAATACCTTGTATAGCACATCATTTCACAGAAATTTCTGATTTTCAGAACATTGCTTCTAATATTAATGCAGTCATAATGTTTAGTATCTCCATAATGGAACTCCAACATTCTAAAAAAGTAAGATCTATGGCTTCTAGCCAGGAAAGTATACCTCACTGCTTTTGACCATGCAGATTATGACTGTTTTAGGAGCTACACCCACCCATCCCTAGGACAGGGTGCCTGCAGGCTCCAGAATAGTAAGTACCTGGTAAGAAAACCTATCACAAGCAAGAGTCCTCTCCATACAAATCCACACTTAGGAAGGATGTTACAGATACCAAAAATACTCTTGAGGGGCAGCACATATTATTTTAAAATTTTGCCTCTATCCCTTCCTCTTTTTGTATTTAGCAGCTGTGAGGTTGTGATGTCTGCAGAAAGGAGACTAATTTTTTTTCCATGAGAGGCAGACTTCTTGGTAGTTCCATTCTGTTTATTTAGGGCCATCTCTGCTTGTGCTGTCTCTTTATGCAGTTCCTTATCTGGCCAGTATTAACTGATGCTGCTCTGTTGTGCTAAGGCTGGTGCTATATATCTTTCAAATAAAATAAGAATTTGATAGGAGAACGCTTAGAAGAGATTCAAATGACACACTTATTCTGATTATACTATTTTCACCATTTCTCTGGAAAACCAAGCACCATTATTCACTCTACAGAGGACATCATTTCCCCAGGCATTCCTTAGACAGTACAGACCATTACAAAGGTTTTGTGAGCCTGATGGGACAAGGCAGTGCAAAACTGAGAAGCAGAAATAACTCTTCATGAGGGTTCCTATGGATGTGTCTCCCCTCTCCTCATGAGTGCATCAGGAGGCAGGAAGGAAAAGCATGGATGGACATTTCAGCTCCACCAGTGAACGGCTGATTGTGTGAAATAAAAGGTTTTTGTCCAAGTTCCACTGGTCCCATGTGCTTACCTGAGACCTGTTGCTGTGTATTAGCAGTTAGGGTGTATCAGCCAGGGATGATTCAGAAGATGCCTAGCAGAACTATGGAGCTACTGCCAGATTCTTAGAGAAGATCACAACGTTAGTGTGATGAGCAGGCTAGCAGGACAGCATCTTAGAGATTTCTCCCCTGGTTTTTCCCTCTCTGAACTTGGGAACTGCCTTCGTATGAATAAAATGATCCTGTTGAAAAGACATAACACAGCTTTGGTCTGCCTTGTGATGCCAGTCAACAGATGCTGAGGAAATGAAGCAACAAGTCCAGGATATGGTAGAGGTGTATCTAAACTACTCCTAGTTGTTCCTCTCTGCTGGGGACACCCTTTAGTATGTGGTAAACTTACTGGAGGAGCAAAGATGACTGTACTCCCACTGCCAGCACTGCCTAACACAGCAGGCAGTTTGGGGCCTGGAACACTGTCAGACTGCTGGGCAGACCCACCCCAAAAACTTCTGCAGAGAAGACATCTGCATCCTTCCCTGCCGTCCTTCTGCCTGCCAGCTCTTGTGCTAAAGAAACCTTTATGTGCTTGCTGAAGTTTTTAAGCTACCTTTCTGAGCTGGTTTGAAAGCTCACATGTGACTTAAGCAGTTTCTGTTTTTGTCATTGCCTGTAAAACCCTTTTGTATAACTTGAGCCTGACCAGGGACACCTTCTCCTAAGCAAAATACAGGGATCCCTAGAGGTTCATCCTGCTCATACCATAACCAATACTTCCTTCCACTTTTTGAAGTTCTAAAATACAGAGAACTGTTACCTGTTCATAAGGTTCATGAAAAATCTACACCACCTGGAGTAAAATTCTCCTTTACCTGGTGGACTGAAGAAACAATGTCATGAGATGCAATAAATATTCAGATAACAAAATGTTCTAGGGAATGCCTTAAGTAGGTTTTTTTGGTGGGGTTGTTTTTGGGGTTTTTTGGGGGTTTTTTTGCAATATGCTTTAAATCATTTAAGGGAACAATCACTTTGACGCAAAATACCTCCATTTTTTGGTAGTATCAGTATTTATCATGTTCAGCTTGTTTATCACCTTCACCTTCACATAAAACAGAGAAGCCCAGGCAGCTACGGAAGTGAAAGTGCTTAGGATCAGAGGCATTTCAGGAAAGTGGACATCAAGCATCTAAATATCTTTGGTCTGAGCCTCAAAATGTCAATATCAATTTTTGGAATAAAAAAATCCCAACCATCCTGCTGGAGCAAGTAAAGGGAGGACTCACAGGCCCTGGGAGTAATGACAGGCATTTGTGCCCCTGCACAGACCTTAGCCAGGCCCCATGCAGACCCAGAGGTGCAGCAGAATGCAAGAGGAAACCTCTGCAAACCACCAACTCCTCAGACACAAAAGCAAACCCGGGGCTTTTTTATCCCAAGGTCACTATTGTGCCTATTGTCATCAAATGATGGGAGGTGTGGATCTGTGCAGGAAAGGATCTACGCAGACTTTAAAGCCAATTAATTTTAGAATTGATTCTCTCTTTTGCCGGCATCCTCTACCACCAGCAGGGCTCTTTGCTGCAATCCAGTGCAATGCACACACCTTTGAAAAATGATGCTTTCAAGCTTGCCCTGTGGTGCAGTAAATTGGAAAGTGCTCTTAATAATAATAAGGATCAACATTGACTTTAATGGTCTTCAAACCCTTCATGTAATTTCATTAGCTACCCAACACAGATGCAAGCAGGGATGATGTCATACTTTTTACTTTGCTCTGAAACCTGAGTCAGGCGCCAGAGATAGAAAACAGTTTTATTATTGTAATCAGATTAAAGTTTCTGTCAGTTGGTGACAGATAGGTGATTGCCAGAAGTACATGAGGTTCTTGTGAAGATACAGCTCAGATTGGCGAGGGTCTTACGGATTGCATGCAGTGCAGAGTTGTGGGTGCTTTAGATGGCTGTGAGCTCTACGAATCAGCATGGGTAATTTGTCATTTAATAACATTTCTGCCGATGCAAGCACCAGAAGACAGCGCAGTTTCACAGCATGGCGAAACGTCAGTTTTCACACCAGTAGTAACTACCAGAACTCCCATTTTCGTTGCAAAGCCCTTTGGCATAAACACCTCATGCAGGTAGCACACCGCTTCACATGTGTGCAGAGTGCAAGTGTCTGTGTGTGCAAGTTCTCTCCAGAGCTAGACTCCTGCTGTCTTCCTCTGCCTGACATGGTGAGCACCACAGACAGTCTACATTTATCAGCACCTTACCACAGACTGGCGTCTTTCCCAAGAACAGGAAGCAATAGTGGTAACCTTGTGATATTTGTGGACACAGAGCAACATCATGACCTCTATCCCACCTTCCAGAACTCAGGTGCAAAGGATAAAGAAAATTTTAAAAATGCAGAACAGAAACAAAGAGAAATCAGGAAGCTAGATAAGTCCATGACCATTGACTGCTTTACAAGACTTTTTCAATAAGCTGATAAGATGCAATTACCTCATCATCTGAATATTGCAGCAGTAAAATCAATGCTACTTGAGGAGTCTGGCAATCAGTTAGGCACTCTCTCGATATTTGTGACAGTCAAGGCAATTCTGTATAAAACATTGATAGCATTAAAGCACCAAAATACCAGTTCCCTAATGGGTACTGAGAAAATTAACTTATTCCAGCTATGGAGTTATGATAAATTCAGACCTCTGAATCTTCATTTTTAGCTGGATAAAGGGGTTTTTTTCTGGGTGAGGGTTCTTCAGCAATGTCATTGCTGTTGCATAAGAGGCATTCACACAAGACCCAGCACATACCTGCCTAACAAAAAGTTAGAATACAGAACAACCCTCTGGAGGGACTTGTCATGTATTAACATCATAACGTTGTTATCCAGAATGTAATGCTAGACAATCTGATTTTAGTTTTATCTCAATGTATCTGATTAGTAATAGACCTGCAAACATGTAACAAACAAAAATCAAGGTCACAAATACCCAAATCATCAAAATTATCTAAGTAATTTATTTTGATTGTTAGAAGAGGCAAGCATCTGTCTGCCTTTCAGCATGTCTCAATGTCCTCTGATTTATGTACACTACAGATATCAAGCAGGGGAATAGATTGTCGTGAAAGGTTGTGGAATCTCTATCATTCAAGATTTCCTCAGAGCAGATCAGACAAACATCTTCCAGGGATAACCCGGGCATAGTTGTTCCTGTGTTCCAGCAAGAAATGGGCTGCACAACCTCTTGAGGTTGTCCAGCTCTACAACTCTGAAAAAGACCCTGATATTCATTTCATGGTTTTCTGATTGTATGGGAAGTCTGTCTGGGCTTTCATCAGATATTTAAATAGTAAACCAGCATTAATTCAGTCATAACAATCATACCAAGAATAATATGGATCAATTTTATTTCTGGCATGATGTGACTTCCCTGGAATTATATAAGGGACTAATTTAGTTCAGCATTTGGATAATTAATAATCTATCAATGTGTTACATTAATGTGCATATTGAGTTATTCTGCCATCATTTAAAACAGTTACATCACTAATGAGACTATTAACTATAGAGATCATCAAGCCACATTGGATTCATGTTTTCATTATTTCTATCTGAGGCTAGTTTTTAGCTCAGCCAGTTAATAAATGCCACGGTAGTGCTGGCACAGGAAACATGCATCTCTTAATTTTCATTAAGATGGCATAGAGAATGCTAGTAAAGACAGATGTGACTGTTTTGCATCACAGGATCCTGCTAGACAGAGAAAACTTAAAAGTGTATTCTCATTTAGAACACGATACATAGATGCTTTTTGCTTATTATTTCTGGAACTATTTGAACTGTACCAAATTCAGAAGCTAGTTAGGATCTAGTTCTGGAAAACTCATCAGCTCCTGCTGAACTTTAAATACCCAAGTAGCTTCACTGAATAGAACAGCTAAATTTAAGCTCCTGAGCATTTGCAGGATAGATTACCATGGCTCCTCAAGTGTGATTACAACCAGTTACCTGACAAATTAACAGAGATATACCACCTTTTCAAGTGGAATTGGGTAGTGAGTGAGTCTGCGGTCAGACAGAAGAGTCCTCACTGGAAGCTCCATTTCAGATTAGTCAAACAACAGATCAAAACATTAAAATGTTTCTTAACATTCTACTTCTTAAAACTCAGACTTTAAGACTGACAATGTGAGCTGCAATGCAGAAAAAAAAAATACTGCAAGAGCCTCAGTAAAGTGGAACTTTCAGGGCAAGTTTTAGAAATTATATCATTTGGGGATGTTTTTGCTGTTATGTCTCTAGCAAAAATGAAGTACACTTTGAAAGATGAAAATGTCACTTCAGTGCATTGTATTGTGTGCCAGATTGGCCGTGTAGATTCAGATTATAACTATGTGGGCACCAGGCCCATTCTTCATTGACAATCATAAAGAATAAATATTAAGAGATCAAGAACACAGCAGCAGTCAAGATGAAGAACATTCCAATCCCTGTTGCACATGGTGATTCTTTGAATGTTCAGAATATATCCCAGCAGTGATATCAGCCAGGCACAATTGTGTATTTCCCTGGGTCCACAAAGACAGAAAAAATTTCAGCTGCAGTTGAAAACATATCCCAAAATAATAGAGCTGTAGCAGTGGCTACAGGTGTATGGTCATTGGTAGCCATGCCTAAGTTCAGACCCAGACTCCATCAAGTGGTTTGCACTAGTTGTAGTCCTATTTTAGGCCTGGACTTGTCTCTGGCTCATGCCTTCTCCTTCCACACTGTCCTTGGTTCTTTGCCTTCCCACTACTTTACTCCGTACTAAAAAAGCCACCCATCCAGTACATCTGCTCCCAAGCTTCCTTGCCTGGCAGAATATTGTGTGTTCTCCTGTAGAATGAGAAATGCTAGGTAAGAGGTTGAACTGATCTATGTCTGTTCTAGAGAACAGAAGTTCCAATATCAGTGAATGTGTATTAATGCACGGGAAAAAAAAAAAGAAGAAATAGAATTTTTACTTCCATTCATGTTTTTCCATTCTCATTCTCTTTCCGTGACCTCCACTGGTAATGAATCAGCATGAGCTCTTAGTGCCTCACACCAGACACATAGGTAGAGACTCTGGAAAGAATCACATTTTCTCCTTTTCCTTGCCCTGTCATAACTTCTTAGAGCAAGGCACAAGTCTTATGTTTCCCCCAAGACCCAACACCAGAGACATTTCTCACTAATATGAAGCAGTAGCTGAAATTTCACACAAAAACCTTGCAAATTCCTTACTGTTTTTTCCTCTATGCTGCACCATAGGTCTACACGGAGCTTCTCAGACCAGTAAAAACAAGAGGTGAACACACTCTTTCTAGTATTTCCCATACGGATTCACAGATGCTGAAGAAGCTGTACCCAGGGGAGATGACACAGGAAACATGCACCCTTCACAGTCCTGCTCCCAAAAGCAGAACAAGGTGTGGGGTAAGGAGCCCTCACTTGGTGCTCCTGACATAGGAAGAACCCTATATAACCCAGATCAGAAGTGATTTGCCCTCACCAGTAGCACTGCAGGAATAGGACTTCGGCGTGGAATGCATATTTCTGTTGTTGCACATGTTTAAAAGTATTTTCAGTAAGGCATTGGGAACAGCCCTCTTGCAGGCCAGGAGAGAATCATGCGCTCATACCCCAAGGATTTCCCACTCTACACTGGTCTCTTTTACAGCTTCCTCAGCAACTGGAAACTAAACATCTTTCAGGGAACGCTATATGGGCTAAGTTCTTCTATTTAGCATTACATGCTGAAGTAAATGAGGCCGTACGCAAAATCCCACTTTTTTCAAATGTCGTTGACATTATAATTCTATAGGTTCTGACTTGGCATGGTTTTAAATCTTGTTCTTAACAGTGTAATAACACAAAAGCAGGGACAGAAAGGAGAGGGAAGAGATAAATTTATATGCAACAGATCATTCTTGTCTTTTGCTTTCAAGAGATTTTGCTGTAAAATACACTTCAGGTTTTCATGGGTACCTTTTTAATAATTTTTAGGCCTAATTTAAGGGTGCAGAAAGCAACCGTGTTACTAGTTACACTGTTTACACATCAACTGGCTCATTAACCTCAAAAAAGGTAAAATAAAAGGACCTAGGCGCATACACTTTCCCCCTTTCTTGCTCCTGCAGAAAATCACTCTTGTGGATATATTGGGAGAGTTTTAAGAAAAAAAAAGAAAAGATACATGATGAAATAAAAATATCAGTAAGTAAAGCCAAGTGAGAAAACATTAGAAAGAGCAAGAACTGTGTTAGGGATGGCAAACTGAGTCCCCAACTGTGCTATTGGGGATAACGAGGGCACTCCAAACACCAGGCCCTGTTATTCCAAAGCAGATGCAGATAAGCCTTAGAAAATCCTTCCAGGGAAAGTCCTCACCCGGTTGAAATCACAGTGATTTGTTATCTCTCATGGTGCCTGGATCTCACTTTCAAACCTCAGGATATTTATTAGAGCCTGTAAGATCTCAAGATCCCTTTTCTTGTGCTTTTCTTGAAGACAATAGATAGTCAAGATGAAAAGTTAAGGCAGAAGTGTGAAGTCACTCTTCATTCTTAGTGGCTTTAGGAATAAGGTAGTAGGGATACATCCAGACATATTTTTTATGCCAGCATCTTCCCCACATATAACACAAATATTGTTATGAAATCTGTCAGCAGGTCTGTGATCACACTGCCCATGGAGCTATTCATGGTCTCATCAGTAGGGTAGAAGCGATTGGCCCATACTGTTATTGTAAGCAATTTCAGCTATGAAACAAAGAAACATTTAAAAATGTGGTTTTTAAATAAGGAATCATTGTAATAAGGTCATTTGTGTATTGATGATGCTGAAACTTCATCCTGGTGCTTGTAAGAGTACAAAAGGTGGCCTGACTGCTTTCAGCACACTGTAACAGTGGTGATTTCTTCTGGCTGTGGGCAGAAAAAACTTTCACGTCTCGCACCATATGAAAGAAAAGATAAGGCAAGAATGAAAAAAAGCCTGTATTTTAATTCCTGGGCAAACTGGAACTCAAAATGCCAATAGCTGACCCTCAATAGTAACTGTGTTATAAATAAAATATGTAATTCGTGCTATTATGTATAAAACTGGAATGTAATCAGACCCTACAGAGACCGAGTTTCTAAATCCCTGCACCAGCCTGGTTGAAAGGAAAAATTTCACAACACTAGAAGTATTTCTTTCACAATAAGTGAGGATTCCACCTAGGTGGGGTTAGATCTTATCACAACTGTTCCAGGAACCAGAGATGGCCCATCCATCAGCAGAAATGGCCCACTCATGACCCAGGATGGACAATTCATCAGACCCAGGAAAGGCTTTGTGCGGCCCAACTCTGGGACAAGAAAACTTCATGAATACGAGAAGAATAGAATTAATTTGGACTCTGCCCAAAAACTGTATAAGAAGGGACCAGCCAAAGCAGCAGTTGTGAACTTGGGAGGTCTCATGTGATAGAGATCAGATCTATGAGTGCTCACCCAGCTCCGACCCCGGGCTC
The DNA here is from genome assembly GCF_017639235.1 of Corvus kubaryi. Classification (NCBI taxonomy): domain Eukaryota; kingdom Metazoa; phylum Chordata; class Aves; order Passeriformes; family Corvidae; genus Corvus; species Corvus kubaryi. Next base: position 1,057,068 of record NW_024581096.1, on the reverse strand, counting down.
CGGGCTGCTTTTCTCGATCGTGGCTTTTGAAACCAATATTTCGGTCACATAATAAATGTCATTTCTTTATTAATTTTGATTCAGCAATTTTGTTTGTATTAACTGTAAGGTCCAACAGGGCATAGGTGATACCTAGACCACGAACAGGCATTTTGGACAGGATTAGCAACCGTGTGTTCAGATAAGTTAATGGGTAAGAGGACAGCTGCAGGCTTGCATGGGCTGCTGGTTGGGCAGCAGTACAAAGAGCCACACTTAGCATGATTACAGCAGCCCAGACAGGTTCATAGTCCTTCTCATCCATGCAAGGAAAAGACAGGCTCTGTGCCAAAGGGGCTTTCCTTTCCTGACATTTCACAGCATGTGCCACCAGACAGCTCAGGGCCAAGAGTGGGAAGTTTATTAGCAGCAGCTGGAAGAGTTTAGACAGCTTGCTTTCCACTGTCTTTCTGAAAGCCTTGAGGACCCGCACTCGTAGAGAATGTTATCTCCAAAGCACTGATCAAGAATGCATCCACAGGGAATTCAACTTCAAATACATAAGAAGTTCCAGCAAAGAAGAAATAAACCAGCTGTCTCAGTGCCCATGGTGGAACAGACCAGACTCAGTGGGCCTACTGCAGCAGGCTAGCTGAACATGGTGAGAAGCTTCTCAGGAGTGAGCATAGTGAAGCCCTGGAACAACTCATCTGCAAGGCTGCCTGCAAAGCCTTGTGCGGAGGGATGGTAACAAAAGTAACCCATCTAGTCACAATGGCAGGAGATGGACATGGAGTGCTCTTGAGGGTCTTTCAGACTTTCAAGTTTTCACAGGTTTCACAGGCAGCAAAGCCCTACAGATACTAGAATTGTGCTATGTTGATAGTTACACACATCTTTTAGTCAAAACAGAAACAAAAATTTCACTTCAGAAAAGTTTCCTAGAATGTGCATGCTTGACTTCCACATACCTTGATATGCCGCATACTTGGAAGGATTATGCTCTATTTGTACCTGCTGACAAAGTGCTGAAATAATCCTTTTCTCCATGGAGTTACCCGGTCTCTCCTATCTGCTCTTCTTTGTCCACAAAGGCTTCAGCTAGTTTGCACTGCCAGAGCGAGTTACTTCAAAACTTTGGGAGGTATTGAAGATAACTGGCAAGTTTTGCCTGCAGTCTGTACTCCTCTACAATTTAGCAGAGGCACCTCAAAACCCTACTAGCACCTCTTTTTGGTGAGAGATTTTCATCTTTTGAAGAAGAGTCATTATCAAAATAGATCAAGTTGAAAGTCTTTGGAAAATACACAGCGATCTTTTTGACTTTTTATGTAACTAATGACAAGTAAAGAGTCTGAAGGAAATGCTGTGCCCTACCACAAGCAGGAGAAAATGAGAAGTTTAAAGCAAGAAGAACTTCCAGGGAAAGACCAGAAGCATTGCTAATAGGAATTCCCAGAGGGGTCAGGACCAGCATATGGCACAGCAGCCTTGCTGGGTTTGTCACATGCATTTAAGTTTCCTTGAAAACTTGAAATTATCCTTGCCCAGATTTTTTTTTAAGTCTTTTAAATTGAGGCAGTTTTTCCCAGTGCTAATGAAAACCCCTTCATGATTAATTCAATAACCTGATATTTGAAGAGCACTGCTGTTGTGGTATTACACTGCTATCACAGAAAATTACCACTTCAGGACAGATGGTGCAGTGGTGCTGATGAGTGACAATTAAGCCCAATCATTAAGGGCTCTTCTGATCAGTGAAGTTGTCCACTGAAGACATGTACATGAGAAGTCAGTATGACTTTTCTGCTAGAAAGATCTTCATAGAGTTTCTAGAAGACCCTTTTTATCTTTGGAAGACTTAATTAAAGGGGCTGTATTTGAATTACTACTTTTGATTCTCTTTCCAAAGTGTTAAACGGTTTTAGAAAAAGTTTCCTGTCTTAACCTAGAGTTACAAAGTACTTTTAATCATTGAAGGCTGTTCCATTATATCTCAGTGTTAAGTTTCTAACTTTGAATAACTAGATGAACCAGGTCTTTAAAACTTTATATTCTAGGAACTCCACAAAGTCACAAGGAAAAGTGTCCCAACTCCATCCTCAAAAGGTACAAAGTTTTTGGGTAAACTTTGGAGAAAAGGTGATTAGCACGGGTGGTTTCATGAACAAGGTTAGTTGGTATTTTCTCAATAGAAGAAGAGAAGGATGATTGAAATGTCACATGAAACAAGTAACAGTGATTTGATATACATTTAAATATGCTAAGATCCATCAGATTCCAAGAGTGATTGGGTGACAAGCCTCCTCACCTCCTCACCTTCCTCCTTACCAAGATGAAGCTAGCTGGTGGTAAGTTTGACCTTATCCTGGTTGAAATGGCTCCCTGCACGATGCAACTCTTCATTTACCTTCTGTAACACATTTATCAGGTTCTATCCTAAACCTGATATAGAGGATCAATAGACCATCCCATTTTCAGTCTGTAGTCTGCAACAAGCCAGATAGTTGGCGCTACAGCCAAGGCAGTGATCTCAGCATTCATATCCAGAATTTTCTGGTTATAACAGAGAGAGAGAAATCGCTGAATTTCATTTTGGTACTAGTCTTGAATTCCAATATGTAAGCTGTGCATGGAGGCCTTTGGAGACAGTCTTCAAACAAGGTACAGCCAGGGGTCCCCCTGCAAGCCAAAAGCTGCAGTGTAGTGGCAACATGCTAAACAGACATGCTTAAACAAATCTGCATCAGAGACATGACCTGTTCTCACTGTGTCAAATGAGGAAAAGCAGAGCACTGCTTGTAGCTGCTTTGCACTGGGCTTGGAGGGAAGAGCAGAGCCTGGAGGTCTTGAGCAGAGATGAGGGTGGTAAGACCAGGTTCAATTGCAGGCTCTCTGCAACCAGGCCCCTTGATGAATGAGGAAAATTTAGACTCTGGGATTCCTCTGTGCCATGACACAAAATACTGCGGGCTGAAGACATGTAAGTACAAAGCCGGATGAAATATCCATTCAGATATTTACAGAGATAGAGCAGAATCGCAATTGCTTCATAGATAATAGTAACTATTCATCCTAATTTTCTGCTGAAAGCCTATAGTCTACAACAGGGTCATGCTAACCCATTGCCCTCTTCTCCCCAAATAAAAGAATGTAGGATACCAAGAGAATAGAAAGCACATGTTAAATATCTGACTTGTGCCTAGCTATTATCCTCCTTCTTCCACATAATAACCTCCTCTATTTATATTCACATCTATATTTAATGCTTACTGAAGACTATGGACTTGTGTTTGATGTTCATCTGAAGACATGATTCATCACAATCTTCAATTTTAGTAATGGAAAAAGGCTGTGTTAGAAAAAAAACGGATGAGCACTTTTCATCTTGGTAGCCACGTAACCTTTATGTGAACTTGAAAAGTCATACAAAAAATGGCATTCTCAGCCTATTGCGGTTGATTCACAAAGTTTTCTGAATGCTGCATGAGCCTCCCTAGCAGTATCTGATCTCTCCTTCTTTAAAGAACACTCATTAAAAAGAGACAGCAAATCACTCATTCCTTGACCTACCGTGTCTGTTGTTTCTAACATGAGATGTAAAAACATTCTATTCGTTATAAGAAGTTTTTGAAAAAACAGATGTTATCATGTCTATGTCTGTAGTCCCGACAATGAAAAACAAGGACAATAGGTCAATTATTAACTTGTTTTTCATGCTCTACCCTGCAGCCAGAGCCACCAGTGCTGACTCCCAAACAAGTGGTCAGAGGAGAGCATGGCACCCCCTTCCCTGTTATCAACACCAACCCTCTAAGAGCAACCTACTCCAGCGTCACTGAATGCAAACAACTGAAGAGCCTCTGATATCAACTCACCGCAAAAATAGTCTACTGCTCTTCCTTACCAGAATAAAAGGAGCACCAGATTATTTTGTGTCATGGAACCTGTATGCTCAGAGTCTCCTATACATCCTCACATGGAGAATGCCAATGTATGTGGGATAAAACTATTCCTACACACAGAGCTAGTTGCTATCTATTACTTATCATGACTTTATAAATCTCTTTGCACAAAACATAGGTTTACCCTCTCTTTTCCAAACTAGCAAGTTTCCCTTAAAATGACTAACATCAGCCTGTTAAATACACAGCTGGGTTAGATGACACTGTAATTTAAGGATATCATTTAATGTGAACATGTAATTCCAATGTGAAAGATTGAAGTTCCATTGGAATATGTGAATTCATTAAAGGGAAGATATTTTCATTCATCAGAATATGTTCTCTACAGAAATAAGAAAGTGACCTCCAAATTTACAGTTGCTGTTAGGTATATTGCATTTTTGTCTGAATTAAAAACCCTTACTTTCTGGAAAAGGAGAAGTATGCACCTTCACATCTCTCATCCTACCTTCCCCAAAGGAGCATCAGTCAAAGGAGAAAGCGAGGAATCAAAATACCTGGCCGAAACTGCATCTGCATGGTGGTGAAGACAAATCAGAAGGTGTGGTCTGGACGCCTGAAGCACTAGCCCTGAAAGGGGCAGGTGGCTGAGACAGGTTCATCTGATAACCTCAAACCACACTCCAGCACCTTCTGTTTGCTCAAAATATTTCCTCAGGTCCAAAACATCCTGGAGCTTCTCTCATGCCAAGGAGCTGACATCAAATTTTCAAATGCTGCTCTTCCTGGGAGAGGAGCAGAGCAGAACCTGAGCCCCAAGTGCCTGATGCAGTGATGGGCAGGGCAGGAAGCAGGAATCACACACAGGTACATGGTCCTGCCACAGAGAAGGTTTTCACACAACTCCTTCAGCTGCACCAGGCCATCTGGTTGGGATGGGTACAACTGGATTGTGGGACCAACCCGAGTTAAGCTGGATTGTCCTCCTGGGTTGGGTTTTGAGGAACTGGATTTGTGACACCTTGCTGGCCAAGGGAGCCAGACCAAAAAGAGCAGGAGGTCAGTGCTGCTGTCTCTGGCTCTGTTGCCAGAAGAAAGCTTTGTCTAAGTCTAGCCCTGGTGACGTCATGAACTGAGATGTCTGGGACCATGCACCTCATGCAATAGCTTAATCTTCTCTGTCACTTCACACAGATGCTTATGCAACACGGCAGAGGGAGGCAGGCACGGTGTCCTGCTTGTATGCATATGCTGTACCTCTGGACTTCTTTACAAAGAGCATACCATTTCCAACATACTCTCTCCTCATTCCAGCAGACGTACCTCTTCCCTTTCTCTTGCCATTACTGCCTGCATGCCTGACTTGGCTACCCAGTACCCAAACGCTGCAGAAAGGCTCAGATGAATAGCATGACACTGCAATGGCTGTGCTAGAAATCAAGGAGGTCACAGGCTCTTCCTTCCATCAACATGGGTATAACAGCACCACATAAGGGAAAATCTGACCCATGCAACCTAGAAAATATTCCCACAGATGCATGAAGAGACTAAAACCAGAAGGGCAGATCAGGTACTGCTCTGTTTTTCTGCTATCGCCAGTGTTCTCCACATTCCTATTTAAAAGCAATGATTGAAGCACATTTCCCTTCTTGCTATTCCTGCATTATAATTGTTTTTAAATGCCTTTTTTTCTTTAATTACCCCTTCCTACATATGCATGAGAATGATAGGATAAGGAACAATATAACACTGCAATTGAATTACAAAAGCATTGCAGAAGTATTGTCCTGTTAACTTCATAGCAGTGATGTGTTATAAAATGCAAAGTAAAGAAAAAGGGAGAGTAATTTGTTTATAAATATGTTAGTTAGGTGGAGCAAATGCCATATTGCCTGATTGCAACTGATTGTAAAGCATGCCTTCTAGCATGGATTTCACGGAGCAAAATGTAGTTAATAAAACTACCTTTATGATTTTTATTGCAGCCTTTTAGCATAAATAGCTAATAACCAATTTACATTAATGGTATTGGCACGAATGTAAATTAGTGTCTTTTTGTTTGTATTGCTGAAGTGCAATTCTATTACTAGACAATTGTATTTGGCCGTTCCATTAACTGGAGAGATCTAAGAAACAGATACAGTCCCAGGGCCTGCTCAAGGAATATTAATTCAGAAGAGAAATTGTACTGCACACCTCCTTACCAGCTAGGGCCTCACAAAGAGCATCTCTGCCTTTTTCACCCAAGCCTGTTCCTCCAGCACACATGTTGGCATTGAGACAACACCTCAAGCAGGCTGGTGCTGCTTCAAATCAGGTTTAGAAACCAGGTTTCCAACCTCACACAGTATCTCCATATTTCATCTGATTTCCTGTTCTAAGTCACAAGCATCAAGGTCTTAGGAAACTGGTTGCCACCCACCCTAACAAAGAGACCTCAGTAGTCGGGTCATTCACTTAGAAGGGGAAACTTGTTCCTGCAGAAGCCCGGCAGCTTCACTGGGGATGACACCAGGCAACACTCAAAAAAGGGGCTGTCCCCTCCCTACGCTCTCCTGGTCCCGATCCCTTCTGCTAGCAAACATTCTCCTGCTCCTGACTGCTTAGGACACCTTCTTCCTCTCCATGGTGAAATCGTTGTCCAGCAGCCAAGAGACACACCTCATGTTTTCTTCAGTGTAGTAAGTGAACAGGATTTACACCACCACTTCTCCCCTTTTCCCAGGTGATGGCTTTCCTGCTTGACACCTAGAAAAAGGGATGGTTGTAATATAATAACTTTCATTGGTGCAAATGGCGGGTGGGGAAAGGCACCTTTACAGCCTACTAAACCAATGCTCCTGCAAGCCAAAGATCAAATGTAAACACTGGCAAATTACTGGCAAGGCATGTGAAAGCCACGCAATCCTTCCTGCTGTAGAAATAGAGGTTTTCCTCTATTTCAGGCCACATTCATCTGGGACCTTTCCTATTCACAGGGTCTTTCTTTAGTCATGCTATATAAGCAGCTACTGTATATACGGAAAGCCAATTTTCCCATATACTTAAGAGCGCTGCTGGAAGAGCAATAAATCATTAATCTATTTCCAGTTTCATTACCCTTTATATGATATTGATACAAAAGCATCCTTTCATCTGCTTGTTTCTTAGATGAAGACTAGAAGAAAGTCTTCTTCTCTTCACACAAATTGGCAGTAAGCTCTTTTCCTTTCATCAGTACAGAAGGTGAAAGACATTTTCTACTGCACAAGGGCTCTGGACAAGAGATGCATGCAGTGGTTGTGTGTCATTTTGCTTCCAAGCATGCAATAGTGTGGGCTAAATTTTCCTGCTGTTAACAACAGTCTAATATCTCCAGAAAATCCCCAATGAACATAGAATATGTTTTTTTCCTTTTGAACATGAACAGCCATTTTAAAGAATTATTGTATAAATATACATATATACATGTCAAGTACAACTCCCTCTTACCCTCAGCATGAGCAATGCCATTCCAGCAGATAAACGGAATTACAGTAGAGCTTAGATTCATACTTGTGCTGTGCTACTATATACCAAGAATAATTTCATCAAAGTTCATCAAATTCTGTTGATGCATCTCCAATGTAAATGAGATCAGAAACAAGGCTTTGTGACCTCTGGGTCCTCTTGTCCACTACATGCACAGAACATAATGAACTAAGCAAACATAGTAGACAAGATAATGCTATCCCTGTAGCATATTAAATACTAATGTACTTAATGACATCAACATTATGAGATGAGTGTTATGAATAGCCAAGACTCATGAGAAGTGAAAGAGGAGAATCACTTTACTGGAGACCTGGAACTAGAAGACAGAATCCATGATATGACATCAGGGCTCAAGCTTGTTCTGATTTGGTAATTTCTTACATACAATCTGAGTTAAATTAGGTGGACTAAGGGAAACTCTTCATGGTTTCACTTCCATTCCTAAGCACAAGATCAATGCTCCAGCTGGCTCATGTGCCTCTCTTGCATATTATGAGCCATAAAAATACCAAATTGAGCTAATTATGATTCATGTTAAACTTATACCATCCAATCCAAATCCCATTATCTGAATATAAAGATTCCCAAGAGGTTCCACAGAGTTTGGATTAGACCTACAACGACAAATGCCAAGTTTGTAAGGGCAAAATGAGCTGACTACACCAATGCAATTTTGGCATGACTATTAAACTCTGTGAGGCTACTCTGATTTATGTAGAGTCTGAAAGAAGAATTTAACCATTAGTGATTTGCACTAGAGTACAGTCTGCTTCCCATTTTATACCAGCACTAAAGGTTTCAGTTTTCTTTTTATTTTCTTTTTAAACCCTAATTAATTTGTCTTTCAACTCTATCTGTTATGTGTTCTCCTGATAATTTTTCAGAGGTAATATTCTGTGCAGTTCATGATTTCTTCTGCTAAAAATAGTGGATGCAACCTATAATAGGACAGGAAAGCTTTTAGCATTGCATAGTCTTTGAGTCAAATTCAGGTCTTACACTTCAGGGGTATTCTGTTCCCACTTGACATCAATAATGTAGCTTAAAAGGAAATGAGAGAGGGATTTGGTCAATTATACAAGCACAATTTTTACAAAACCAGCTTGAAAGTGGCAGAAGTAATCATTAATGAAGATTAATGGGAAGATTCTGGGGTACAGAAATAATTATTTACTATTTCACTTCAGAAGCATGAATGGGAGGACAAAAAATGAAGGATCACAAGATACACAAGCTGGTATGGAGCAGTGTGTTTAGGAATATATGCCTATTAATAAACTCTTTTGCCAGTATTTTAGTATGAATAATAATATCTCAAAGCTTCCTGCAGCTGCCACAGCCTTGGCTGATTTATTGAGAAAGCACCACCTGCTGCTCTGCAGCACTGATTGGGTTAAGAATCTGGTAAAATGGTATTTCTTTCTCCCGAGGCTGGCTGGTTGAGGCAGCTCCCATAACTGGGCAGCCGTCCTGTGCTCCCTGCTGTTGGTGTCTACATCCCCACTGGCCACCAATGTAGAGGAACCAATGGCACCTGCATGACTCACACACACACAGGATGCCTAGTATGTTACAGGTAAATAAATATATTTACAAGGAAAGAGAGTTATCTTTTATTTTCTAAAGTTATCTCCTGCAAGGAAAAAGTCCTTTTTTTCATCACTGGGAATAGAACTTTTTACAATAAAAGGACACCAAATCAGAACAGTCTTTCTTACACATAGACAAAGCTCAGCAGAGTTCAGCTGCTGATCCAATGCTTCTTACAATCCCCTTGAATATTTGAATGCCTTGGCATTGCAATTAGGGGATAAAACTGTGTATTCCACAAACCTACCTTAATCTGGCAACTTTTACAAGTACTAAACATCCTTTTTAAAAGGTGTTTTAAAGACATACTGAGACACAGATTTAATAGCTTGGATTTAGCCAGTCAAAATCAAGGGCAGGTATGGAATAGCTATTAAAAAAGATCAAAAGGCATGCACATCACATCCAGCCGAGGTGGGTACCGTGATATATGGTGCAGTTCAGACTGCCCTGTCTGCCCAGAGACACTGCATTACCAGCACTACATCCTAACTTAACTGATCTGTAAAAGTGCCTTGCAATATGGAAGAGTGAAAGAATCCATATAAAACCAATTTCTCTTCTGTTCTATTTAAAAGTTAAAGGCACTAGTAAAAAGATAATAAATATCACTCCTTGCTTTTTCAGATGGAAATATCTATCATGAAGTGAGTGATAAGCCTTAGGCAGACAGCCCTCAGGGTGCTGCTCTGTGCTGCCCCAAAAAGAGATATGTGACATATGGCCACAGCTGTAAAGCTGGTGGGATGCTCCCTGCCAGCCTCTCAGTGCCTGGAGCAGGAGCAGGAGCTTCTTGGGTGGTCTGCAGAGGTGGGAAACCTGCTGTCACCCTTTGGCCAGGGGCCTGGGCAGGAGCCCTTGCATGTGGCCCATGGGTGGTCTTGCACTACGTACACTACACCATACCTTTTGTCACACCTGGACTGTTTCTTTTCAGACCAGGAAGCAGGAATGCTCCAGGCTATCCATTGCATCAGAAAGGATGTGCCAATAACTGCCCTGAGTGTATCATTCATTGGACAACTTCTCTAGGAAGGAAAAAACTCTCCAGAGGGTGTGTAGGAACAAATTGTCTACAGCAATTTCAGATGCCTGGAGACCTCTTCAGTGTCCATTCGCAATACCTGTTGGAAGGAGTGAGAGGAACATTCAGCAGACAGCAACCAGTCACTGACAAAGCCAAATTCACCTCAGAAACAGGGCAGGACAAGATTTGCACAGAAAGGCGAGCAAGAGAAGGAAGTTGTCACACCAACACAAATTTAAATACCATCTTGTGGTCCAGAACAACTGCCTGCACTAGATGTCATTAAAACTTCAGGGGAAGGGATAGCTAAATGAAACTTCTCACCAGGAAAAAATTACCTCCAGGAGAAAGATGCTTCAGGAGTACAGGAACCTGCTCCTGGCACTCAGCTGGTGACCCTCCCAGTCTACTGACAGGACAGCAGGGCAGGCTGCTTTGACCAACCCTATCAGTGCTCTCCACAGCCATCACAGCTCTGAGCCCTGCAGCCTGAGAGTCCATGGCACCTCCTGCCCACCTACTTGGACAGCTCTGCTTTTACCTGCCAGCACCTCTGGCCTGCAGTCAAAACATAAAAATTCAGATGTCTAATGATCCCCCTGAGGATTGTAACATAGTCAGCCTCAGACATGGCCCCAGGTGACCAAGAGCATAGCGCATAATTGCAAAAAGTAAATTACTTATGTAAATACCAGGCTAAAATTGTGTTGAATTATGTGCTTGTCTTGTCTCTAGCTCCTGTCAAATGCCTCAACAGTCGCATGCTGGCAACCATCCTCCTCATAGAGGGCAGTGAGCCTATCAGACTTGCACACTGAGCCACCTTACACCTGCACACAGCCATCTGCCTCCACCAGAGCTTCCATTCACATATCCAGTTGTTCCCTTTAGGAAGACGTTTCTAGAAGGTATCACTGATCACCAGCTAATGGACTGCTCCTGTCACATGCTTAGAAATCTCCTTTAATTGCTAGGAAGTGGAACATTTAAAACAACTCCTTTGTGACTGTTTCTTTACCTGCAGTGTAAATTTTGTTTGCATTGTCTATATAGGGATATTTATTTCTAAACTTTATTGTTTTCTACCCATCCATGTATAAGGGCAGGTGTTAAAGAAATTTCCTATTTGGTGTTACTTATGGATATGTTTTTTAGAAATAAAAACAAGCAAAGAAAGTGACCTCATACATGTCAGTCTCAAAATAGGCTTCATTAAATCACAAATGTAATTGCTACAGATAAAAAATTATTTCTAAATAAAAACCACAAAGAAGGCTCCCTTCAAAGTTGGAAGTGGTGCAGTAGCCCCAGCAGACCAGCATAATGGACTTGCTGAACAGAGGGACTGGGAAGCAGGTCTCTGCAGGGCACCTGGCTGTCTGTGGCTACCACATCTGGAGAAGGGGGTGTTCAAGCAGTTAGTGAGGTGCAAATGGAGCCATGGTCCTTCAAAGGATGTCTCTGAGAAGCATCAGGGACAGTTTAGTTTATCAATTCAGTTCATAAAAAACATTGCACCAACTTAACTTGGACCATCTTTCCTATCAAGGATGCTGGGCAGGACTATTTTCATTACCTATTGAGTGCCTGAGATGTCCAGGGTAGACAGATCCCTCATTTGCATCTGACCCAAAACCAGCTGGTTTTGGCCTGACTGAGATGTTTTAGTCTGTCTGAACATCCAATCTTGTTATGAGAACATCAGGAAATAGAAACTCCATCTTCTGCTCCCATGGTTTACTCCAGAAATATTACCCTCCCTGCACTACAGCTCCAGCCAGTTATGCCTTTCTCCACTACAATAAATTCTCTTTGAATAGCTATTACTGTCTACCCACAGAAGAGCTTCTCACCACAAATTAATCATCTCTCTGATAGATAACAAGAGGGCAAATGCTTTGATCCCATATTCTAGGCACACTGAAGTGAGGTGAGCTTAGTGGGAGTAGCTTTTCCATAACATCCTTTTGAGAGGATGAAGCCCCTTGGATGGGAAGCACCACCTTAAGTTTTCTCAGGTCAAAGCCGGTTTCCAAGGTGTCCCGTTTGGTAGAGAAAGGACAGCAGTCAGCTATCTTTGGGCTATGACTTACTTTTCATACATTAAATCTTACTTGGTTTAGGTGAGTGTCCTTCTGAGTGTGCTGACCCAGCAAAAATTACTAATCAGGGTGGCAGCCCTTGGTAATCCTTGGGGTGGCATAAAATTATAAACGGAAACTCTTTTATCTCTGCAAAAAGGATTCTGATAACACTGCTGAATAACATGAGGTTTAGGACTGATCTCAGCATTACAGTCACCCCAGCTCTGTAATCCTTCCCCGTGACCAACCATTCTTCCAGACCTCTCAGTAGAACCCCATCCATAAACTTTCTAATTTTTTTTTTCCAAAAAAAACAGATGGATTAGAAGACTTTGATAGAGTGTGAAGTCAACCACCTACATATGCATCTTCAGTGCCAGGCCGTACAGAAATACATCTCCTTTCATTCAAAGAGAGTCTCAGAAAATCTTCATTAGAGATATGTTAATCTGAAGCCATCTCTGTAAATTAAATGTCTGTGACCATTTGAATGACCATTTCCTCTGCTTCCCAGCAAGAGAGAGGTGAACAAGTGGATGCTTCAGGTTCATCAGACGCTAAGTAAAGTCCACCCAGAAATTAGGATGCAGTGCACAGAAAATGCCTACGTCCCATTCCTATGTCTACAAATAATCTGGCGAAAATACACTGAAGATCTTCTTGCTGCATGTTGCCTCAATCCACATTTCCTCAGGCATAGAAACCAGAAGAAAATACACCAAATGACTTCCACCAGATTCCACCAAATGACTCTCTTCAAGAGCAAAGTTTCCAAAGACCAATGTCCTCGCACACTTCCAGCTGGAAGCACTGCCCAAGAGCTCTGCCAACTCACACTAGATCCACTAGACAAAAATATTCATGTGTTATCAGCCTGTTGGTAAGGCTGCTCCTTATGACTAGAAAGTGTCTCTTCACACAGTCATGGAGGAAGAACGGTATAATTTACCATATGAGTTTTGGATTTAGGATTTCCTGGCCCACAAAAGCTCTGTGATCTTCATCAAGCCACTTACAAACTTCCTGGCAATTTTTCACTCTTTAAAAAATCTAAGGATGAAAATGCTGCTTTAGTCATGGCATGTTCTAAGGATAAACACAGCTCAGATGCTGAAGTGCTGAGATTCTACAATAGCATATGTGCTATGGAAAGGAAATGTCTCAAGAACACACTGAAGAAGAAAGAAAACAGGTAAAGCTTCAAGGAACAACATATGTCAGCCTAGCAATGTACAGTCAGACATTTCTTCAGCTTATTCTGTTTCTGCCATGAATGGACTAAATCCATGGCCCACTCCCATCACCTGCTTGCCATCAAAGCAACAGTGCCCAGTCAATAGCATCAAGAGCTTCAGACAAGATCTTAACTAAAAATCAGTAGCAAAACCTGCTTGGTGGTGTAGCCTAGTACACAGAAGCAATGGTGCACAGGGAATTATTCATCGCAGAACTAGCTGTATATCGTGACCTCTGATGAAACCTCAAAGTCAGGAAGGGGCCTTCATTCTAGAGGAGAGGATTACCAAGACATGCCACTAAGGTACGTCTTTCTGGCAAGTCGTATCTGCTTAGCATAATGTCTGGGTCCGTGTTTGCCTTCACTATGCATAAAGGTTTAGGGCTTGTTTTGAAAGACAAGAGATGATGGAAAGCCATGGTATTCCTGACAGCCTGTATGATATTCAAGTAAAATTAGTAATGTTGGTAAATGCAACCTCAGGTGCATCACCTTGGACCTCTGTGTGTCCAAAAATTACTTCTGGGTTTAGTTCATTACTCATTGACTTAGGTTATTCTGACTCCTTGCAGTGCTCTACATCATTCGTCCGGTGCAGTGTCCGTAGCCTTTACAGTGGACCTACTCCACAACTTCCCAGATTGTCCTATTTGTACTGACACTCTGTTCCGGCTTGGCCAAATTTAGAAATACATCCCCTGAGAGAAGGCACAACCACCCCTCCCCCCACCAGGTTCGGGAAAAAATAAATTTTCCTCAAAGGAAAGTGAAGAAGATAAAACTATTTATTTAACAAACACACAGGAAAGGAAAATAATGTTAAATGGTAAAATCTTTCGCTGCAGAGGAAAAACCTGGGAAAGCGTTAGAGTCCTCCCTTTGGTCTCCTTGGAGCTGGGGCTTGGGCCGGGGCCAGGCCCTCTGTGCCTGGTGGAAAGTCCTCCTGATGTGCTCTGACGTTACAGCAATCAAGCAGTCCATTAGAAAAGGGAGAAAAAATCCAAAATTCCAGAGAAGGAAAAGTTCAACTCTCAGTCTCTCTCCGGAGAACCAGAAACTGGAAAAACTGGCCAAAAGCTGACTGGAAAGCCGCAAGCCGGGTGCTTCCTCGCTCCCCTGCCCCAGCTGGGGAAAAGAAAACCTGCTATCTTTATGTGACCTTGAACAAGCTACAACTGCTTTGAGAAAGTTTTGCTCAGTTTTTTTCCTTCCCCCTCTCAGGCTCAGTTTAGAGGCATAGAAAGGCCCAAAAATTAATTTCTGGGCATAGGCAGCGATATGGGATACACATCATAAGGTCACCCCAAGACACACTCACAGGATTTTAATACTGATAGCAAAATTGTTGTCATGGCTGGGGATTGTAGCAGGGGGGGTCCCGGGAGCAGGGGAATCCAGCCAGAGTCACGACACAAACACTGACACAATTTGAGCATCGTTGCTCCCCTTTTATTGTCCGGTTACACCAAGTTATACTTTTTTTCCCAAAGTTCACGCCCCTTTCCCATGAGAAAGCCTCTAAGCAGCGGGGGAGCTGACCAGTGTATACCTTTTCCCAAGGCTGTTCAAGGCTGCTGGCTAGCAGGTGCCTTGCAAGCCTATCTTCAGCCTGAGGCCCCGTCAGGGGTACTTCTGCAACAGCCCTGGGATGCTTAAGCTCTCCTGGGGTATCCTATATTCCACAAGGAATCCCTCTACAGGGGATAAGAATCATGTTCTCAAACAAAACAGCCTGTGACAGCACATATTACCAAAAGAGAAATGAAAAGTCTGTTAATAAGGAAAAGCAAAATTCTGTAGCAGAACTTGATGCAAAGCGGCTTGTAAAATTTTCAGTGGGGCTACAGAAAATACATTCTTAAAAGTTCCTGGTATAAGCCCATGAAAATAGACAAAAAGAATTTTGAGATAAACATGATGACAAAGTTTGAAGAATTTAATATGCAAACAGTACTAAAAGAAAAGTGTATGACTGAGGAAGAAAGAGGTAAAACGCAAGACCATAACTGGTACTCCACTGGCCTTGCAGGAACATTAAGCTGTCAGAATTTGTGGAGCAAATCTGTGTATCAATTGTCATGAAAAACAAAAGGAAAACAAACACAATGAAGAACAACACAGAATATTAGACTTCACATAGTCAGACATCTACATGTAGACTGCTCGCCTGCAGCTTGTGGATAGATTGTGTATAGAAACACTTTCGCTCATCTTCTGTTTTTATCAGAAAAATGCGAGAAAGTATCAGAAAACAACACCACTGCTGAAAAAAACAAAAGCTTTCCTTCTGGTTTTCTACTCTGCACACAGAAGACATATTCTCTTGGGTAGCAGATGTATTTGGTTCACATTTTTTCCTTTCTCTGAGAAAAGAGATGTTTAAAACAGTTTAGCACCATTTTAAGATATATTTGTCATCTGTTTTTCCAGTTTCCCTTAGTCTTTTTATTTGTGAAACTATGAGTGTGGGGGGAGTGTTCTGCCCTGTGTAAAGAAAGTGCCTCTTCAGGGGTCCAGGCATGGCCACCTCACCTGTCCATGCCTCAAGATCATGGCTTCTCCCTATCAGAGCTCTTCAAAAACAGTCTGGACTGCCTTTGTCCCTTAATTTTTACAATGGCTGATAAATGCAAACAAATAACCCCCAATCCTCATTCACAGAATGGTCTATTTACATTTTTCTGTTATTTTAAAGGATCTCTCAAGTGGGTTGGTATTTAACATTTGCTGCCTTTCCAACATTCATTGCTATCTGGAGCCTTAGAGAGACTCATTATTTCTCCATAAACATGTCTTTCTAGATGAGCTTTCTGATCTTGTTTGTGTTGGTGATTGAAAGTGTAATGTCCCCAGACTGCCAGTGTAAATCATTAAAGTTTCATTATCAAAACTGTTTTCTCCTCCTCACAGTCTTTGGCTAAACAAGTCTATGTGAGGTGAAGACAGGAGTTTTTACAGAAAGATTGTATGTACCCAGGTATTGTGGACAGCAAGGGCACATGCATGATTTTTATTTCAGGAAGGCTTGCAGGATCAGATCCTCCATATCGGAAGAGGCAAGGCATGGTGTGCAAGCTCAAGTACAGCTCCTCCGTTTTCAGATGGCTATCCCAATACAGAACTGACGTGATCTTACCAAAATACATCTGTATGAGGAAACTGGTCTTGGCTCCACTGGGGTCAGATGCAGATCTCCCTGTCCACGTTGGAACTGATGACAACAAACTTTATCCTGTATGCGTCATTCAAAAGTTAATGTGGCCCTGCGAGAAAACCAACAGTATATATCTGCCACCTTGACAGCCTGAAGTGCTGAATCTCTCCAGGCAGTCCAAGGGCAAAAATGTGTACGTTTGCTAGAACTCTCTGAATATTTTCAGTTAATAGGTTGCATTAATGTCTAAAAGTTTAATTACAGTCTTTACACTTTCCCTGCCTTTCCTCAGAATACTTAGCTGCATTTGTGCATGTACAGACAGGAGAGATTTTGAATTAATAAATGTGGTATTATGGCATGATCCTTTAAGCAACTGAGAGATGAAAGGCTGATTTTTGTTTTATTCCTAAGCACACTGACATCAGGGGTAAATTTGGAGCTTGATGCAAGAAATTCAGCTGTGCAACTGACATTAAGGCTAATAGCAGCCACAAGAAAAACAAAATTACATTCTCTTCCTTGGACAAAAAATTAAATACAGATTGCAACTTATTCAAAGAGTTCAAAGTCAATTACTTTTCCCAGTGGAATCAATGAGAAGGACTTTCCATTTCAGTTCATCAGACTTTCTGCCTGCTGAGAAGAGTGACTTTATCTGGGATCTTTATCACCATTTGCCTTCCTGGGTTGTTGGGTTTTCTTTCTTTCTTTCTTTGCCTGATTGATGATTGGTCTCATAAATACAGCATTCTGGGTTTTTTTCAAAGGCAATTCAGTTGCTTTCAAGAACTGCTAGAATTTTGAAAAATCACTAGAATTTTCCTTTAAGACACAGTAAATGCCACAACAAAGACCAATGTTAGCTGGATGAAAGATCCAAAGCCCACATTCCATTCCTGGAAACAGGCCTGTGAAGTGTCACTGCAGATCCATGGAGACATTCTGACCAGGATAAACTTTCATCCAGTGACATCTCTAAAAGTGGTGTGATTTGGTTTTCATTTGTCACTGTTTGTTTAAGGCAGGTGTCACTTGAAAGGTCTTAATCTTTTCCCATCAACAGTATCAGTACACAAGGGCAGACAGCCACTTACAAAACCACTACAGAACATAGAGTAGATGTGCCTGGGGCAGATTAAGGTGATGTCCATGTTCAGTTCATTCAAAGATGTCAACACTATCAGCTTACATGTACTGATCCCAAATTTTTTTCTAGGAAATTTGGTTTTGGCATTGCTGCCTCCAAGATCTGGGCTGGTTCCCACACTGACAACTGTCATTCATTCTTAAAACCAAAAGTCCATACAACACAACCAGGACTAGTACAAAATTAGTTACCTCCCATCTACGTACAGCTACACAAGACAAGCTGAGAATTCTGCATCCAAATCCCAGGACCCAATTTCAAATATTATTTAATCATCATCATAACATTTAGCTGCTAAGTAGCCATAGCAATCACATTGCTCTCACATTCCCATGCCCTGCTGTTATCCCACTCCAGGCAGTCACTGCTCCACAGCCCACAGTGGCTCTGCCACCTGGTATCACCCTCTAATAGGCTCCACCCAAAGCTTGTGCTTGTAAAAATGTATGTTCAAGATGCAGAGGGGATGCATGTCCGGGTGGGGCAGGGGTGGGAGCAGGAGCTGATGGTGCAGCTAACACTGCTGGAGCTGTCGTGGCAGCGTGTAGCCTGACACACTGTCCTTGAGGGGAAGGGGGCATATAAGAAGACTGTTCATGTATGTGTGCCTGTGAGAAAAAATTTCTTTCACTACATACATTATTAGCAAATAGAAATGATTAAGTTAAAACAGGACAACAGCTGGATTACAACACAATCCCAGGGGCCACTAACTCAAGCGATTTTTATAGTTTACCATTAGAGCAAAATCACTTGAAATGCCTTATATACCATAAAGAGCGTATCTCAACAGCAGAAGAGAGCAGGAAGGGTAGTCAGAACCAGGTAAGTGCAAGGAAAACAGCCTTCCCACCATACCAGCCAGGGGCAAAAATACAACTATTCCGGTAATAAAAAGTAACACAGCATTCCTCTGTGACAGTATGTAGCGTTTGCTGTGACAGTGCAAGTGTTGTATCCAAGCTGTATCCACTGCAGGGCTGGACGCACCAAGTGTTGGGTTTCCAGGGTGTAAAAGAGAGAGGAGACCCCGTGCCGATGTCAGTGCCCTGCCAGTTGTGAAGGAGGAGGCTGAGGAGCACTAGGGCCAAGGCTCAGGGGCTTCAGGGGACATCAGTGCTCCCACTACCCTGCAAGGCACCCCTTACTGCTCACTGAGTCACAAGCTCCAGTGGATGAGCCACTGGCAGCAGCCACCTCTCTCTGTCATCCTTCCTTCAATGTCCAAGGCACTTGGGCTTTCTCCCCAGTATGCTGGCTGGAGCCCAGGTCAGTTTTGGAAAGATTTCTCCCACAGCAGATTTTCCAAAATCTTGCTGACCATCCCAACAGCAATCCCAAAAGCTGTTCATCCCAGGCAGGTAAAGCACCAAGAGAGCACAGGGCCCATGACCAAGCACAGCCCCCTGCCTCCCTGAGCTTCCCAACACAGAAAACAAGATCCACACACACTCAGGGGAGACAAAACGCACTTTGAGACCACATCTGCCCTTAGCTCTGGGGTCACACATATATCGATACCTTTCTATCCTTTATTTTCAACCTCATTGGTAGAGGAAAACACCCAACCATAATCATGAGGGAGGCCCCTGCTGGTAAATTAATTTCTGGCTGAAGAAAAAGAAACAACAAAATTTTAGTTGGGTTTCTTCTCTACCCTGTCAGCAGATCCGTAAGGTCTTACAACAAAGTGTCTTGCAGCACCCTTTCATAACCGCGTTAAGGGAACAATGACATCTGAAAATCTATGTGCTGGGAAAACAGTGAGGAATGAGGTCCCCAGGTTAGGAAGATCAAGTTAGGACAGTTTGCTACTGATTTCCTGTGGCAAATTTAACTGTTGAGTTAAAACCCACGGACAGAGGGTGACATTACAATGTAAGTCACATGAAGGTGCTGCAAAAGGCTGGGGAGCAGAGGAGAGGACAAGTTTCCCATTCCCTGCTCACACACCGATTCTCCAGGTGCACTGCTTATGTGATGAACAAGACGTGAATCTGAGCTGCCATTTGTGCTACACAGATTGTCACCCAAGTGTTGGGTGTGAACACTGCTTTCCCCAGTCTCTGCATTTCAGTCCTATTTCAGTACATGTAGCAGTGTCCAAATTCCATTCAGACAATAATACCACCTTTGAAAATTCAGGATTGAAATAAACCCAGGGGGCAACAGACAGACAATTAGATGTAGTTTGGCAATGGTGTGTGGCTGGAACGCAATCAGTATGGTGCTCCTCAATGAGGAAGGAGGATCATACTCTAGGGCAGGAAGGCAATCCTTCCTTCCCAACACAGCTTTATCATAGCCCTCTCTGGGATTTTGCCATCAATCTGGCCATTCAGTTATCCATGACATATGACACAGGAAGGGAAAAGCGTGAAAAAGGGTGAGGGTTACTACACTTCAGTTATTCCTATTATCTTTCTCTAACAAGACCATTCAAATAAAAACACATAGAGAAACATTAAATTTTTGATTTATGGTAGACGGAAATACATGTGGGACATACTGACAATTTGTTGCAGTTTGAAACTGTGACAAAATGTGATTGAAAAAAAATATGTTACTAATCATTTAGTAAGAGGCAAGAGGTCAAATACTCTACAGCTTCATGGCTCCCTTGAAATGTGCAACAATAAAAAGCAAGAAGAACGAAGCGTGCGAAGACTTTTTTTCTCACTAAGACCAGATTTTTATGTTCATATATTGAATTGTAAAACAGCTAATTTGAAGAGGGAGCCTTTAAAAATTGACCTATTCTCTGCAATGCTGGTTTCCTATTTTTCATCTTTCCTAATATAATCAATAGTAAAGGACTGTAAGTGGAACTGCTCATGTGGGCAGTCAATAGACTGAGAGGATGTTTTAAACATCTTGGTAACAGCTAACACCTCAGAGAGGGTGTTGCAGCCATCAGTGGGGCTGGTTTAATGCAGTGTCAGCAGGAATTGCGTCAGGTAGGCACACACCTCTGCAACACCACAAACTTCTTGGTTTTTCAGAAAATGTAGTGCACTGGGTATGAATTCAGCAGTGGTTAACTTCCTTTTGCCAGTGCTTATTCCAGAGAGAGGAGCTAAGTTGCACTGTGGAGAGGATAGGGCAAAAGGGACAAAAGTGTCACTGGACCCCAAACTACCTATGTCATGAATATTCATTGCCAACAGGACCCAGACTGGGTACCTTTCCCGACCATCCTCCATTAAGCACACGTTCCCCTTCAGTGGATTTGTGAAGAGATCACCAAACCATCAGAAACTGTCCCTTGACCACCAAAAATCCCAGCCACCGGCCAGCACACAAGCTTCTTTGATCCTTCAATTGGGCCCAAGACTATTTTCATCTCTTCCAGGAATGCCTGCCACACCTGGCAGGATCTGTGTTGCAGGAAAATACCATGAACCTCCTTTTAATTGTCTATACTGGGAGCCCAAATGTTCATCTAAGAGCCATTTGTAGGTAGTGGACTACCTTTTTTTTAAGTAATCTTATTCCTAGAATTGCAGTAAAGACCTCAAAATGGGTTTTATCACTGTAATTTTACTTATTTATTAAAATCTAAAGTTTTCACTTAAAACAGAGAACGGTCTCCAGCAGTCAGCTATCTTCTGCCAATTTAGTCAGGTGGGGGTTGACCTCTTTCACCAGGCGGCAACTGACAGAATGAGAGGACACAGTCTCAAGCTGCGTCAAGGGAAATATAAGTTGGATATTAGGAAAAAGTTTTTTACAGAAAGGGTGATAAAGTGCTGGAATGGACTGCCTGGTGGAATCACCATCCCTGGATGTGTTTAAAAAAAGACTGGATATGGCACTCGATGCCATGATCTAGTTGAGGTGCTAGGGCATGGGTTGGACTCGACGATCTTGAAAGTCTCTTTCAACCCAGACATTCTGTGAATTCTGTGAATTTACTATTCATAACCTGATATTAATTTTTTAGATGTTAAGATATTGTCCAATAGCTGATTGTGATATTTTGGGAGGGTGAGGAATGGAAAATAATGCTTTTGAATTAGGCTTAGACTCATGGCACAGGAGTTGCAATTGCAAGGACCCTCACTGCTCCAGTGCTGCCTTACTCATCTTCTGCAATGTGATTTATTGGACCCAGTCATGTACCCCAAGAACCTCCCTTGCACCCATTTGTCTATCAGAGCATGGGAAAGGGACAGAACTTATGAAAGGATTACTTGGCCTCTGCTGTGGAAGATGAGAAGAGTTACAAAAAGACAACAGACTGGAATAGGTTAGTTCCACAAACTTTTGGCAGCGCTCTAAAGCATCCATCTCTGATGGGATTTTCATCATCTCAGTGACGTCACAGTAGCATGCAAGGAATTAGCAGAGCTGTGGTTTAGCTATGTCCCAAGCACTGAGAAACTGGAAGGGTTTCACACAAGCTCCCTGGATACCGGAGGTACCATGGTCCTGTTCGCACAAAGGGTTGTTGCACTGACATACTTCTCCATCCCCCAGCTTGGGGAACTCATTTCTGTGCCTGAACCAATTTCATCTGAGCTTTCTTTTTTCCTTTCACTGTATGTTCTTCATCTTATTTAAGCCAGCTTGTTCCAAACGACCCATTGCCTGTGTGACCAAGAATTATCACTGAAATAACCACACAAGAACAAGGGAGGAGATACTTAAAAGCACAGATGAGCACGAGAATCTTGTTTGTGTTTTCGAAAATTCCCCTCATTAGTATTACAAGCATATCTTGAGAAGGATGCCTGATAGTGTCAGACCATATGGTGAAAAGAAAGACAACGTTCAAATAACAAGAGACATATTTGCCAAAAGCCAGGGCAGAGGCATCATCACATTATATCGCAGGTGTTAAGTGCATTGCCCTGGGCACTCTCTGCTTATCCAATTTTGCTGTATGCCAGATCCTTACTCAGCACCTTCTTCAAAGAGAAGAAGTGAAACCTTTTAGAAAGCCTTGTGAGACACCCAGGATCAGTGTTGTAACACAGCACCCCCCTTTTGCAGTGCCTCCAAATCCACCCAGAAAATGCAATATTCCTCTTGCTTACTCATTCCAATTTCTACTTGCTCCATGAAACCAAAATCTCATTTCTACACATGCTTTGCTCTATAATTCACTCTCCAGTCTCTGTTTAAAACACGCCAGATTCTAGCTATAAACTGCTTCGAATATCCTGAGAACTTCTGTAAAACACAATGCAAATTTAAAAAGTTCAAGCCTGGTGCTAATGCAATAAAAGAAGGCAAATATGATTCCAGATATACAGCTGGTGTAATGCCTTTAGGAAGTGCTCCATCAGTTTGATTTAGAAAATGATTGCATTATGTTAAAACAACTAAATTGGATAAGAGGAAGAGGGATTTGTTGACATAAATCTTGTCTCTGGACTTCAAACCCCTCCAAGGAAATACAAATAAGAAAATATATACACAGAGAACTGCCAATTTCCCCTGAGAAGATCTGTTTTCAAGGAAGTAAAAGTCTATATTGGAAATCAATCCAGTTGTTTTTAAAGCAAGAAACCTCTATTGGAAGTCAGCAGGAAGGAACATTGGAAGCAAACCATCAAATAGCAGAGAACGAAGTGAAAAAGTAACCAAACTATATAACCCAAACTTATTGTTTTCAAATAATTGTATGATTCTGACTTCATCTGCAATAAATTTGGAATAACTTGGCATGTGAACACCACCAGCTCAAAGGAAACAAAACACAATGTAAGAGCAATCATGAACAGCCGAGTAGTTTTAATAAAGGTTGCCCTGAGTGACCAGCACAGGGAAGAAAAAAGGCAGAAACGAACTTACACAGCAGAAATTCTCTGACTATTTTGCATGGACCTGACATGGTGTGCTGGTGGTAATCTTTAGCTTAAAAACTGATCTAGACAGCCATTCACTTTAATACTTCTGCCAGAAGAGTCCTATCAATCTAGTGGGAACAGCATGGGCACAGGCCAGGGTAGGAGATGAAGGATTTTCCTCCCTTCTGCTTTCCCCTGTCCCTACAACTCCACAAAATCTTGAGGAAGGGAAGCAGGGAGCAGAGCCTGATGGAGGCACCTTTCCATAGTCAGCTGTGATTTAACCAATCAATTCTTCTTCCAGGCCAGCCTTGTTTGTCCACAATCTCCTTTTTAAATAGGCAACTGAATATTGCTTCGCTGAATTAAATAGAAGATCTGGGAAAAAACTGCAGCTTCATGATGTAGAAATGATGGGGAAAGTTATCAATATGGGCATCTGTGAAATGCTAAACAGCTGTCAAGAAGTGAAAAGAAAGAAATCTGAAATGCCACTGTTATGCATCCTCACACAAACTTCATTCCCTGTAACCATTACTGTTCCTTTATCTGTTACACCAGCAGGAAAAGATTTGCTAGGTGGTGGATAAACTCAATCAGATTATTCAAAGTTTTGATTGCTGAGCAATGGTCAAAGGCTCTTTGGGTACTGTCCCGGATCCCACAGGCTGGTGTGGCCACGGCGATTACTGACAGCCCTTTGTGCAGGTGGAGAGCAGTGGCAGTGATGGTGGAGAGCTGCCCGTGCTCACTGAAGGTGCAGGCACAGGTGAGGGGGACCTCAAGCCATGCCCTGGCCTTCAGAGAGTGGGATCCATTTCAAGGGTTGCCAGCCTGGAGGTGCCTAGATCCTAGGATCAACTCACCCTTAATTTGAACCAAGTCATCATACAAGCAAATGGGAATAAGGTAGTCATACATCCCAACAGGTGACATGGCTGCAAAGTTATTACAGACAGAGGCTGACAGAAATGGAAAAACCCATGCTTTATCTCCTCCTATAGAGTGTGAAATCACAAGGGCATCTTGCCCTTGCTGTGAAGGACATTAGGGATTGTGGGGACTGGCGTCCCTCAGCCAGCAGCAGTAGTGAACCAACTCTGGCACCTCTGGCCATCCAAGGCACCATTTCAGCCTTCTTCCCCAATGACTGACTGCTTTCACTTCTCCAGAATTGCTCTCATCTTCTTGGCAGACTGGGAATTCTCATCTTCTTGTCCCAGTGTTGTGTATTAGCACCTGCCCTAGTGCTTGACCAAATCTTGAACACATTACTGGCCCATTAAAGAGTAAAATCCTCTCTCCTGCTCAGCACAGTAATGGACTGCCCAAAAGCCTTGCCATACAGTGAATTAGACAAATTTCACCATGTAGGCCAGTGCCCACATACTGTTTAGGTGTGGAGAGCAAGCCCTTTGCAAGAGGCAGATCCAACACTGACTTTTGAGGAAAGCAATTACTCTTACAGCAACAGCTCCTCACCAGCTCCTGTCCTTGCCATGGCAAAGTAAAGAACAGCAAGAGAGAGCATTTCTTCATTCTCTTTTACTAACATACTGCTCAGTCTTAGACACAGAGGCACACCTTTACAGTGGGGCTCTGATCCCATGACGACAGGGATGAAGCTAAGGACCAAAGTTCCTGTTGATCAAACCGCTGGAGGAATATACAGAAGAGAAAGCAAGCTGCTTACCTGCCTTTCTTGGGCCTTCTCATGCCAGGAGCGGTCCGAGGTTTCTTCACAGATGGGGCTGCAGAAATTGAAGAAACCAGAGATAAAAAAAATCCCTTTCCATTCAGACAATATCTTATCAAAGGACTCTTCTCCTTGAAATCCAGTTCTCAATTATGCTCATATATATTCTTGCATTGTCAGCTCATCCTTCCCAGGGGACTGAGACAAACTTACAGCCATTGGATAATTTAGTCTTCTATTAACCTGTTCAAGTTGTGGCCATTACACAGCATGAGGGGCACAGGTACAAACTGCAAATGCAAAGGAACCACTAAACTCACTGGAGGTCTCACTTGGTGTCTCACAGAAAGTCCTGTGGGAAGACATCACCTCACTGCAAAGGTCTGTCATTCAAACCACAGCAATTTATTTTTCATTACAGGAGAGGGAGTTGGTTGACAGGTCATCATCACAACTCATTCTTCACCTCAAGATGGTCTTAGCATCCACCAGCATTTGTTCTCTAACCTTACACCACCCCTGCTCAGTAAACTATGTGACAGTCTGCTTCCACTTTTAGAATGTCCAGGATCAAAAATATCATGGACATGCCTCTGAAATGTAAAAATGTTTCTCCTTGCCCTAGGAAATCCATAGGTCATTGGTACATTGCCATGACACTTCTATAAGGGAAAAATATGTTTATCCAAAATCCTCAGGTGCTAGAAAGAGGGGGTTTCCATCCTAGACCATCCCACTGTTGCCTCAGCTGCCAAAAAGAGTCATTGTGGCCCTGCACATGGCCAGCTTTCACCCCTGATAGTGATTTGTTTTCCCAAAATCACCTGCTGGAAAATCAGAAATAGGAATTAGAAATCCTGACTCTGAATCTTACGCTTCAATTATATGACCATTGCTTCACTCTTCTGCCTTTGCCAGTTTTATATAGTCCTACTTGCAACGATATTCATGCTCTTCAGCATCTCTCTCCTCCAAATGAAATCAATAGAAGTTACTGCTAGTTTAAAAAATTAAGGAAACAATATTTTCAGTAACTAACAATTGTTCAGAAAGAGAAAAAAGCATTCCAGACACCTGCACCTCATCAGGTTTTTAGTAACTGCTGTTTTGGGACTGCTCCTCTTCCCTTTGCCTTTTCTGCTATCAGAAAACAAACTCAGATATAACATTTTACTTGACGCATATCAAGATCTACCATTCTGTACCAACCTTGGGAAAATAGGGGGGGGAAGTAAGATAGCTATAGCAACTAGCTCTATGTATGTAGCAGCCAGTCCTATACTGCTGGATAAATATACCATAGGAAAATCCCTGGGAGATGAGTGAATGCAGTAATGGTGGCTTATCTGTACGGTATTTGATTAACAAAAAGGAGCTAAATAAACAGTGATTTCTTTTTGACAATCTGATCTATTTCCTCCTAGCACTGGGGGGAAAAAAAAAAAGGGCCTGTTTTTAGATACAGCAAGTTCTTGTCAATGTCCCAGCTCTGCACTCTGGGCCACCAAAATTTGGGGAAGGAGAGTCAGCTGCTGAGGGGGTTGGCAGCCTGGATCCCTGCAGCACCCTCACAGCACCACCAGCACTGCACCAGGACCTCCCAAAGGCTTCAGAGGCAAGAGCCACAGGGCAAGAGCCAAGAAACCCAGAAATTAATGGCAAGATTTCTACTGATTTCAGACATGTGAGTGTGTCATCCAGACACTTCTGCAGCAGACACTCACATTCCTTATTTCATCTATTTCAACAGCCAATTAAACATATTTCAACTAATCCTCAGCACTGCTGGTCAACTGATGGACAACCCCATCATGTTGTCCTGCCTGGCACCACAGGTGAACAAGGCAGAGTGATATACCCCATGGATGAGGAAGACTCTGCTGGCAGCCTGGGATGGAGGAATCCACACTGAAGTAGTACCCACATGTCTTCATGAGACAGGATCAGAACTCCACAGTTAAGATAATTCAATTCTCCTTTGAAAAAAACATGAAGTGGAAAACACTCAAGTACATAGACTTCACACCTGCAATTTTTTTTCTAGAAGTCTGGTTCCAAGGTATGTATAATGATGTAAATTAGAAAAACTCTTATTAGATTAAATAATCTCAAAAATTCCCCTTTATAGTAAAAATATGTTTCTCTTGTAAAACTGAGAAAGTCCTCTAGGATGCTAACTATTCTTATGCATCTCAGTCATTACATTATTTGCATCCAGTTGGAGATGGCAGAACTTCTCAGGGGGAAACTGACGTGGGTATTTTAAGGGTTGCTTTTTTCCTTTTTTTTTTCTTTACAGTTTCCTATGTGCAAAACCTAGAGGCTTGTTTTTCTCTTTTATCACAGAGAAAAAATGATCCTGATTCAAATCAGCACTGAAATACAATACAAGGCTCTGCCAGATGTTACATAAACGATGATGTAATGCTGAAGTATTTCATTACACATGCAGGTCTGTTCTTCAGCCCAGCAGTGATTTA
This sequence comes from Corvus kubaryi, assembly GCF_017639235.1. Classification (NCBI taxonomy): domain Eukaryota; kingdom Metazoa; phylum Chordata; class Aves; order Passeriformes; family Corvidae; genus Corvus; species Corvus kubaryi. The sequence goes on along the minus strand of NW_024581096.1, from coordinate 1,029,458 downwards.
TTACATTTTGTCAATCCCGTTTTATGTACCCATATCACTTTTACATCATTTTTCTTCATGACATTGTTACATTCTCACAGAAGCACATAGAGATAACATCATAACAGCACAGCCAATGAAGTTAGCATTTTACAAATAATGTTACTAATAAATAAATATACCAGTGAGGGGAAAATAGTCTTTCTGAGAGAGTGAAAAGCAAATTTACCTTTGAATAACCTGATGGGGGGGAAGAGGCCACAAGTCCAATAAGAAAATTGAGTTAGCATCCTCTCGGAGCATCTTCTGCCTTCATGCAGAACAGTGAGGAAATGCTGTTCTTGCCTCTTTTTGGTTTAATCTCACATTCTCTTTGTTCTCCTAATGTGTTCTGTGTGCTGCTGGCTAGATCTTATGCACCAGCTGCCTGGTCAAACAGATGCATCAGCAAGTGAAAGAAGATCAACACATAAAATCTGTTTTGACCCTGAAATTATCAAGCCACTGGACAGCTTTTTTTTTTCCTGATCATCCATCAAGGTTTATTAGAAAAAGCACACCCAGCAACATTGCTTCTTATGGGGAGAAAAAGAATTCCAGAAACTGTAAGTTCAAAAGATACAAAAGTCATGTCAAAATAATGTAGCAGGCTACTTAGAAGATGCATTCCTACAGCAATATTGTTAAAGAAAAAAATCCTTCTAACAAGCAGGTTGCCAAAAATCCCGTTAGACAACTGAATCAGAGAAGTCCTCTTTTTTTGCAGTCAGCCATTCACCTGCATCAAGCAAAATGTTGCAGTGAGAAGCTGCAGTAGAAAAGAATTCAAAATTTTCTTCTTTGTAACAACACAGGGTGAGATTTTGCATTTGCTGTGTCACTAGAAAACCAAAAAAACTTGATTTTTTTTCTTGGCATTTTAAATGGTGTCTCCCCCTTGGACATATAAAAGGCAAATCCCCAGTGTTTTCTAAGTGACTTCCTTCTGAGGGAAACCGAAGCTCCCATGTGCCAACAGGACCAATTCCACAGGGAAATCTGCCGCCTCCCTGGGGCCTGGGTGAGAGATATTACTAGAAGATTCCCTGAACTGAGTCAGCGCTCTGATAATTATTCACTGTTGTTACCCAGGTTGGCAGTACTGACACTGAGGAGAGAAGTCCTAGGGCAGTCAAAAAGGACTTCAGGGCACTGGGATGACCGGTTGTAAGGACAGGAGAATAGGTGTTGTTTTCTTCAATTCCTTTGGTAGCAGGGAAGAATGCCAAAAGGAACAGCCACCTTATCAACATGTGGCTTGTGCCACCAGTGGAATTTTGGCTTTTTTATTCACGGGGTGTTTTATATGGCACCAGGCCTGGTGGAAAGAGATAGGGTTTGCCTGTCTATAAGAGGGAAAATGATTCTAGCCCATGAGTTGGCAGGGCTGATTGAGAGGGCTTTAAACTGGGTTTGAAGGGGGAATATGATAAAAACCAGGCTCAGCAGAGATGAGCGTAGAGTGGGGATGCCAGCGTTGGGGGTGAAATCAGTACCCCAGCTGACGGTCATCCACACCAGTGCACACAGTATGGGTAACAAAGTGACAAACAGGAGGGAGCCATTGGCAGCAGGAAAGCTGTGACATAGTCACCATCATCTAAATGTGGTGGGATGACTCATATGATCGGAGTGCTGCAACCATGGTTATAATGGTTCTTCAGAAGGGATGGGTGGGGAAGCAGAGCCAGAGGAGTGGCTTTGTATTAGGGAGTGTTTCACTGCATAGAGCCCAAGGACAGTGATGACAAGGTTGAGTGGCTATGGGTAAGAATCAGGGGGAAGGCTAACAAGGCAGATGTACTGGTGGGAGTCTGTTGCAGACTACACAACCAAAATGAAGAGGCAGATGAAGTATTCTATGAGTGGCTAGGTTTCACGAGCACTAGTCCTTGTTCTTGTGGGAGACTTTACCTTACTGGATGTCTGCTGGAAACCCAACACAGCAGGGAGGGGGCAGTCTAGGAGGTTCCTGTACTATGAAGAAGATGACTTCCTGACTTCATAAGTGAGTCTATCAGGGGCAGTGACCTGACAGACCCACTGTTTGCAAACAAAGAAGGGCTGGTGGGAGATGTGGATCATTTCAATTATTATGAAATAATTGGGTTCAAGTAAGGAAGTGGGTAACAAATCCTCTACCTTGGACTTTGAGCTGGTAGAGTTCCCTGGAAAAGAGTCCTTAATAACAAATGGGTCCAGGAATGCTGGACATACTTTAAGAAGGAAATCTTAAAGGTGCAGGAGCAGGCCATCCCTATGTGCCAAAAGACAAGCTAGTTGGGAAGAAGACTGGCCTAGCTGAACAGAGAGCTTTTGCATGAATTCCGGGACATAAAGAGAACTTTTGACCTTTGGAAGAAGGTGAAGGCAATTCCAGAAGAGTACAAGGATCTTGTTAGGTAATGTAGACAGAAATTCAGAAAGATGAAAGCTCAGCTAGAACTCAATCTGGTCACACTGAGGACTTGAGAGGCCTCCTAGAAACAGAGACTAGACTGGAGTAAAGGATTAAAAGAGGTATTTATTTGAAAGGCCTTCAAAGGTACAGGAGCCTGAAGCTATTCTACAAAAATGGACCCCAAGATGGACCCCAGGTCACGAATTCTTCACTCTTTTATAGGTTTGGTTCATTTGCATAGCAGGGTTAATTCTCCAATTAAATTCTCCAATTCATTTTTCCCCTCAGCTTGCCCCCCCCCCCCTTAGCAGTTCTTTGGTTTATACTTTTGGCCTAGGACAGTCTTGGTGTCCTGGGAAAGCAGGGCCAGAGAGGCTTTGTTATGTCTCCCTAGCATGAGAGAGCAGAAATTAACAGGATACAGGACACTTTACAGTCACACACCAAGCAGTACAAATTTGAAAAATATAAAAGTTAAAACCTAAGGCATCACTGCTTTGAAACATAATGAAGTGTTTCTATAAATACTTCAAACAAAAGAATGTCCAAGGAAGATCTCCATCCTTTGTTGGACATGGGGGAACATTTTCCTCAAGGATGAGGAAGAGGCTGAGATACTTGATGCCTTCTTTGCCTCAATGTTTCACAGAAAGACTGGATATCCTCAGGGCAACCAGTCCTGTGAGCTGGTAGACAGGAACAGGGAGCAGAAAAGACTCCCTGAAATCCAGGAATAAGTAGTTAGTGACCTGCTGAGCTATTTAGACAGTCATTAGTGTGTATGGCACCAGATGAGGTTCATCTAAGAGTACTGAGGGAGGTGGTGGAAGAGCTCACCAAGCCACTCTCCATCATTTGTCATCAGTCCTGGCTACCCGGGGAGGTTCCAGGTGATTGGAAGCTGGACGATGTGATGTCCATCCACAAGAGGGGCCAGAAGGAGGATCTGGGGAACTACAGCCTGTCAGCTTGACCTTGGTACTGGGGGAGGTTATGGAGTAAAGATCCCCTTGAGTGTGATCATACAGCACATACAGGACAACCAGGGGATTAGGCCTAGCCAGCAGTGGTTTGTGAAAGGCAAGTGCTGCCTGACCAACCTGATCTCCATTTATGACCAGGTGACCTGCCTGGTGGATGAGGCAAAGGCCATGGATATTGTCTACCTGGACTTTAGTAAAGCCTTTGACACTGTCTCCCATGGCGCTCTCCTGGAAAAGTTGGCAGCTTTGGTGGATGCAGGCTGCTTTTATCTTCTCCTTAGAATTTAAAAAAAAAGTTTGTTGTCCAGCTAGCCATGAGATTTAAACTGGGCAAATAGGATTTTGACTTCTTTTCAGATAAAAGAGATGTTACAAATAAGAATTTTATCTTGCATGGAGGAATGACAAAGTATGAGACAGAATCCTTCTTGATTACAATCGTCCATCATTTTGATTTTATAATTACTGAATGGAATCAATCAGCTTTCAATTGTTACCTTGGTGAAAGATTAAAACATCATTACTTGCCATACATATTTCACACTTTAGCAAATTTTAATAAACTGAATGCATGAGAAATGTTCGTATTATCTTTCACAGTACTGGGATGCTAATGACATTTCTATTGATTTTAATCCATGTTTGTTGGTCAAAATAACTCAGATTCAGGCAAGGCATGGACTTCCAACATCATTTGTTAGTGTTGACCACCATCAACACTAACAAATGAAGACTGCTGAGCACTGAAATGGCTAAAATAGAATCACTAATGAGAAACATCATAAAACAATGTGCTAGGGAGGTTTTATCTTCCTAATGATGAACATTTTGGTCTATTGATCCATTTGTAAAGGATACATGGTGATCGTTTCATGACAGCACTAGGGAGGAGGTAAACGAGAGCACTACAATGTAGGCAACACAAGACAAGCAAGGGATGCCACGTTAGACACAGCTGCCCATCATGAGAGCCTTTTTCACCACCCTGGTACTTTGGTAGGAAGACAGATGCCTTCTTGGGGGTCTGGCCTTTGCTTGCTGTGACAGAAATCTTTTCTTCATGGTGCTCATCACCCAGGCCAGTCAAGACAAACCCTTGGAACCCCCATCAGTGTGCCTGCCAAATCACAGCTGGTGCTAGCACTAGCCTTCACAGCTGTGACGATCAATGCTGCAATACCATGTGTATGCCAGGTCTAGTTTATGCTGCTCCAACTAGTCAATGCAGGGTACCAAAGCCTCTCCATGAATAAAGTGATGGGGAGCAGATTTGGGAGGTTTTTGTGTGTTCTGAATACAGTAAATACAAATTGCAGGACAGTCTGCTTTTCTTACCACAAATACTGTGAGTAAACCAAGAGTCCAAGTTATCCATTCAACCTAAATAATCCCACCTATTAAGACAAGCACAGATACTTACTACTCAATATCCCTAAAAGTTTTAGAAATCTAGTGCAACTGGCACTTTTGTTGAATCATATTTTGTTGTTCGAACTTATATTGGTGCTTTATCTTCTTCTTCTAAGCACACCCTAATAGCAAGATGATGTAATTAGATCTTGAATTACTCAGACTTCATTACTATTATCAGAATGTTACAGAACAGTTACTAATATACTCTGAAATATTATAAATAATTAAAACTTAAATATATTTGTTGACTTAATATGGTACATTTTGGGATACACTTCTTTTTCTTCTTTTATGGTCCAATACTGGGATGCTATTAGCCTACACACCTGCAAGCTTTTAAAATCAATTCACCTCTAAGCACTTGAGGAGTGCCATTAACAGCAAGACGGAGACACGGTCTTAAAGCTGAGCACACGCAGAAGCGTTTGGAAGACCAAAATTTAACTTTGTTGCCTTCTACTGATCTTGAGTTCCCATGTCAGCCAGTGAAGGAAGTGCATTTATCGTTCTGTAGGACAACTCAATAATACTATTTATGGTTTTAATGCATGCACTCACAGATCTATGCAATTCAGTAATTTACAGCAGAATTTCATCAACCACGGAATGCATTAGCAAAACTGCAACTTACCTGAATTACCAGCTGATTTCTAAAATTACCACTAGAAATCTCAATTGCCCCTCTCCCTCTTTATCACCAAATGTCATGGGTGGGTAGAAGTACTGTATGTCATGGTTTTAACATGCATAATGCAAACCACTATACTTGTTAGTGCACTTGCTCTACCAGTGCTCTGTTCTTTTTTTCAGAAGTCTCTCACACAGAAGTATGGATGTGGTGTTGTATCCCTATATTATTATCTGAGACTCAGCTTTACTCAGCACAGAGAATGCATAACCACTGTGGTATGTGGAGGGCTGTGAGCCCTTGGCACAAGAGTCCTCTGCACTCCCTTGGAGGAGAGAAGCCTGAGGGCCAAAAGAATCCCCCCAGAAATAAGCAACCTTCCTCAGGATAGGGTGACAAAGTGAACCACTCCCAACATGCCTTGTTTCTATATGGTAATAGCCTGTACCCAGTTGGTAATTGGTTTCTACCCCACCCCCTGCCCTTCCCATAAAAACCCCCTGTTTCTGCCCGTTGGCAGGGAGTTCTTGTCCCTGGCCTTCCCTTTGCAGGGGGTGCTGGGCAATAAGAGCTACTTCTGTGGAATTGCCATACGAGGCTCCTGTCTCTCTGTCCCCGAGTTTGCCTTGGGTGATTTCACAAAGAGCTGGATCACAAGAGCTGGAATCGCCTGTAGTGGAGAAGTTGCTACACTTGCTGAAATAACCTGTTGCCCAGGGAGGCCTGCCACTGCCCCTGGAAGAGTTATTCTTTGCAGGACGCCCTCTCTAGGAGGGTTGCAGCGCACCGGTGCTGACCAGCATTAGACCCCCTGCGATAGTGGTAACCCTTAGAAGCCATGCTTGTCCTGTTACACAGTGCATGCAGACATGTAGCTGCTCAACAGTCCCTTCCCTAAACCTTGATAACTCATTTGTAATGCAGCACCCAATAGCAGATAAAGTGGTTTGTACATACCATTCACTGCAAATCATTTAACTCCATAAAGAAAGTGAGATAAAGGTACTTAGAAAGCAAAATTGATTACAATCTTCCACCACTTTGATCTTCTTGTGTTTCTTGGTGTATTCCTGCTGGAAACAAAGGACAAATTCTCTGCACTCCCTCTGTTGTAGAGATTATTGGTCACCCAGTGAATCTGGCTCCTCCAAAGGTTGTGCAGTGAACACAGGCAAGCCAGGGTTTGAGGCCCACTTCTACACTGTACAATACTGAATGAAATCCAGAGATTTCAGGAGGACTGGATGAGACTTTTTTAAAGTTTGGCATGGATGACTAGGTATTTATGGAATAAATACTGGAAATGCAAGAAAGCTGCACAAAGCTGCACTGGCTGAGAGTTTAACTTTCAAGTGTTTTAAAATGCATCAGGGGTGAGCGCATGTCACTGTGTCATTTTACAGGCTTGGGCACCACATTTCAGGACTGTTCAAATAAGGTTTTCTTTATACTATATCCCTCTTCTATCAGACAGAACTGCTGTGCTAACTAAAGCATTTTCGTAAGCAGCAGACACATTGCAAAAGCCCATTACAAAAGCCTATTTTAAGATCTAAAATATATTAAGAGCTAACTCTGTTAAAGATAAAATACAAATACACACACCAGGAAATTTGAACTGAGCTTGAAAGGCCTGATGAAGGGAATCCCTGAAGCCATCAGTGCTTTGGACCAACAACACCAAAAACCAGTGGACTGTAAATCATATTTTAGGATCATAGAATGGTAGAATATCCTGACTAGGAAGGGACCCACAAAGGTCTTCAGCTCCAGGCCCTGCCCAGGACACCTTCAAGAATCAAACCACACTCCTGACAGTGTTTTCCAAATACTTCCTGAACTCTGGCAGGCCTCATGTCATGACCACTTCTCTGGGAAGTCTGTTCCAGTGTCCAACCACTTTCTGGGCAAAAAATCATTTCCTAAAATATCAAACCTAAACCTATCCTTATGCAGCTTCATGCTATTCTCTCAGGTCCTATCTCCCACAATAAAACATAATTCCTTAGCTCCCTGCACCTCTTCAGAATGGGAGATATGATAATATTCAAATGCTTTTGCAGAAGTACACCCTCTGTTGGGGATTTTGTGTTTCTTCATGCTTAAAAATCAGAGTTCCAAGCAATACCACCTGTGAACTTGCTTCAGTTCAAGGCCACAGGCAAAATCTCCTAAACAACTTGCTCACATCCATAAAATCAAGACGTTCTAGTCTCCGAATTTCCTTGCAGTTAGTGAGCAGCCAGCAAAACATCCCTTGATATCAGCCCACAGGACTTCACATGCTCACCAGGAAAGCTTGGTACCAGGAAAACAAAACCACACTAACTCATAAGGAAATCAGCAGCAATTTTCTTCTGATTATATTGTCTCAAGAACAATCAGGCACTGTCCCTCACATTCAAAGACACAACACCAAAGACACAAAAAGAGACACTTTTATCATGTTGATGATTTGTTGATTAATGGCTTCCAAACAGTTGAGTTCATTTACTGCATATTCAACATGATTGATGCAACCCACTGTGGTAATGATCCCAAATCAGAGATAACAAAAATGAGCCTCAAGGACAGAATTCTCCCTTTCCTATTCCCACATAATGGCCATTTATACAGTTACAATAAGCCTCAAAGTGCACCTCAGAACACCAAATTTAAACACAGGAGGCTGACTTGCAAAGTGAAATGAATGTAAAAGATTTTACTCACTATATGTTTTAGCTTAAGAGGCCTCTTATGGTGTAACTGTTAAAAGAAAAAAATCAAGAAAATTATGGCAGTGACACAAAACCAATAAAGCAGATAAATTTGGAATCAAGGAATCACTTTTATACTGCATCGCTCCCTAAGAGAACAAAATGTGTTGCTAAAATAAAGCCCCATTAAGATGTCATATACTCTTCCTGGGTTTTTTTCCCCATGGTCACTGTTTAGCAGGGTTTCTCCTTTCTAATCAGTTCCCATTTAATATCTTGCTCATACCATGTGAAGTATTGGCTTTAGAGCCTCCACTCACTTCAGGAGGACAAGGACCTCACACTAGGATTTTATCCTAGTGGTTTGGCATAACCCTGCAGGGGCCCTACACCTGTGGCCACTATCTGCCCTTCCCAACCCTCTGTCCGCCAGGTATCTCCACAGCTTTATCATCAGCAAGAAATTCCTACCTTTTACTGAGCACATGTACATACATATATGTGTATGAATATGGAACAGGTACATATACATACATATTCTTGTATGTATATCTATGATTCCAAGGAGGGAAAGATGAAGTGTATACAGCTAAACTAAAGATTTCAAATATGTATAGGTCCCTATCAGCTCACACAGGTATCGTGCCCACCAATCCAGCTGCACAGCCCAGGTAAACTGGAGAGGTGTCATCTCCTGGTCCCCAAGTTTTCTCTTCCCTCTGCTCTAAATTATGTGGGACTTGGACTGTAAAACCTGCAAGTCTAATATGTGGTCAGGATTGTGGGTATGATCCTGTCATACCCACCAACAGTCATGGCTCAGCTGGGGCTCTCATTTTGAGTAGTCCTCTGCTTGTCTGGTTGTGGACTGACACATGTGAATCACTACCACAGGGAAGAGAGACACAGGGGCTTCAAGTCTGGGGAATGGGCTGCAGGTGATTGGGATTCTCTCTTGTAACCTGTTGATTCTGCCCTTCTTTGTTATAACAAAATACACTTTCAACATCTTTATAGATGTACGTGGAAATGTGAATTCTGTTGTTGTTATGTATTGTTAAAGAAACTATAAATGCCTTATGACTCAAGGAACTCCAGCCAGAAGAGGAGAGCTTAAAAATGGAACAAAATTGCTATCTATAACTTAAATGGGCAGCTCTCCCTTTGAAAAATGCTTTTCAATTTAAGCTCTATTAACAGGAAATTAGGAGATCACCCATCACAGTATTTTTGTTTATTTCAAAATGAAAACTAAGAACATGAAATTGCTATCAGCACAAATGTTTGATGGACCCAGAAATAAATTAAACCATTTTATTACATTTTTTTACCCCCCATGTTTATGTTATAGTCTCCAGCAATTTAAATTTAATAGACAAAACCATTAAGAAGGTGGTGTAAATTGACATTTTGGGCCAACTCCTCATTGTTCTGGAATCAGTGACAGAACTGGCACTAATTTCCATATGATCAGCATTTAGAGAAGGATGTTTGTATTAACAGTACATATACCACAAAAAAAGACTGACCCTTGATTCTTTGCTTTACCTTTCTCTCACTGATGTCAAGAGGAGAACACCACAATGACCATGGGTAACAAAAAAATTTTACTTGCTGTCTGAATTCCTTTGTAAAATATGTATCTATATATAGATGTATCGTGTGCTTATTTTAGGGATAAATACGTGCATTCATGTGTAGCTGTGGGTGCAGCTCCGTGTCCATACGTACGTCAGTGTTAACTATTGCACTGCACTGCCAAGGCGGCAAAGACTCTGTCATGTTAATAGGAATTTAGTCCCTGTTAAATAGTTGCATGTGCAATGTATGGTTCAGCACAGCAGGTAGTAGAGTATGCCAGCATACAGAGTCCTGCAATTTTATTTGCAGAGCATCCAGTACCTCAGGCATAGTTTTCAAGTGTCCAAAACTACCTGATTTAGAAAAATGACATCACCCCATGCTTTTTCTTCCAGGAAAGGTTCTGAAAATGCCTCATTTCAGCCTGGCCAGAAATATAGTAACACCAATCTTTCTTATAATACATAAGGCTTCTTCTGTGGTAATGTCTAAAACCAAGAAGCATAAGGAGATGCAAAAAAAGGAGAGAAAAAGACTAGCTAGAATTTTGCAAAACCTCAGGAAAAACAGAAACTGTAATTGTATTCACAATTAAAATGTTTCAAATCACTGCATGACAACAAAGAAAGCTCCTGTCTTTCTTTGGTTGAGTAGTTTTTATTTTCTTATGAAATGTATTGGCTCATTCATTCCTTGATCTAGTTTCCATCAAAGTTTGTGTTTCCATACTGTGTTTTTAGCAAAGATTTTCCACATGTTTACAGTAAAGAAACGTGACTTCTTGCAGTACAAAGCTACTTGTCTTTCTAGTTCATATCCCTTGTCATATGCCCTGAGGGCTTGGTCTCTGTGAACCAATGAAGCCCCAAAGAGCACCAATAAAACCTGATAACAACTGACATTGTCAAAACATGCAGGCAAATGGCAAAATGCCCTTCAGTGAGCTACACTTTACAGGTGCGCCCCTAAAGAATATAGGATGGGCTTGGCTCTTCCATGCCTTCAGAAACAAAACCTGTTCCATCCCTCAGGTTCTCTCACAGTCCTCCTCTCCCTCCTGGCCAGTGCCTCCAAGTCCTGCTCACAGCACATCTCTGGCATGGCAGCACAGCATATGAGGTGAGCTCTGCCTAGTTCAGGTCCTTCAGTGTCAGGATGCCCATGAACTGCACCAAACTCGCTCTCAGGTCTGCAGGTCCACTAAAGAGAGCAAGAGAGGAAAGGAGAAGTAGCAATGGAAGTCACTGAGCTAGTGGAGTCTGGTTTCCTGACACTTTGCCTCTCAGGTTGGGGATTTCCAATTGAGCACAAGCTCCAGCTGAAGATTTCTTTTATAAGAAATATCAAAAATATACCTTTAACATGGAGGTTTTCCATGAAGTGCAATAAAGGGTGAATGCAGAGAGGCACAGACCCTCAAAGGTGCCCTCCATGGCATCTCTGTCATTTCCAATAGAATCATTTTAAATAAGTGCTTCTACATCCCCAGCTGAAATTAGTCCACAGATCCCAATGAGAGGTGCAAGCATACAGACATTGATGCACTCTGAAAGGCTATAACAGGCCAATTTTTGTGGGGAAAAGGGGCAAAAATGGTTGGTCTTGGCTATTATTAGTAACACTGCCGAAGTTCCTCATAGGAACACGTACAGGGGGAGGAACGTTGCTGTCTTGGTGCTGCAGCAGATATGAAGTTACAACACATATAAGTTGTCCCAGTTACATTCCCAGGTTTTTCCTGAGATCCTCTTGCACAATGTGGCTGCCATCAGAGCTGAAATCTCTCTCTCTCCTGGCAGCTCAGATATTTGTGCTGTTCTGCCACTCTCATCACTCAATCCTTTCTGCAGCTTCAGGTTTCTCCAGCAGTTGCATCCCCAGAGCCTACAGGGCCAACCTAACTCCCTGGTGAGATTCCATCACTCCTCTGATGTCCCCACCTTCATAGGGTGAATCTGCAGCAGCTGGCCAGGCTGGAGCCAGTTTTGTACCAGCACTGTCCCAGATATGTCTACAGGGTAGATCAAAGGGAGGAACAGGCCTGCTTTACCTTCCTTGGCCATGCCACCTTGGGAAGGGTGTGATCTCAGTAGCCTGATGCTGAGCTGAGCAAAGATCCTTCTAGATCTATGCAGCATGCACTTGCTCTGGCTGAGTCTCTGACTCCAGCATGCTCAGGCTGAGCTGCTGGGAGCCCAACCAGCTCTGAGCACAGACAGAGCTAGCACCATCCCTCCAGCCTGCCCATGGCTGTGTTTTTTATAGTTTTTATAGTTGAGTTTATACTCAAGTTCTCCATGCCATGGCACATTTTAAGTGCTTCCAGCTGATTCAGCCATGAGAAAATCAGCCTTCATAATATGCTGCTCTGGAAGGACTAAGACCTGTCATCTCCCTTAGCTCATAACTCCAGTTATTGTTTATGAGGACACAGAGAGCCGCTTGATCACCTCCAGTACGGACTAACTACTTAGCCAAGTGCTTTTTCCTGAATTCTGGTAATCTCCTTCTTCCACATCCCATATGTCTTTGTCCTCACTACCAAACCCATATTTGACACAACAGGCCACTCCGCTGGTTTCGGAGGACCCACACTCACGGATGCCAGTGTCAGATCCTACTCTTCATCATCCATGATCCTACAGGACCGCCCATCATCTGCTGCTCGATGTTGGGGAAGATGAAACAGGAAAGCCTTATAAATATGATTGCCTGACAAAAGATTTTGGGAATATGAAAACTACAGGCAACATCGAAATGAAAGCCACTTTTGAAATACCAAGTCTTAGTTACTGAACAACTGGAAAACAATGGTATGGCCGACTGAAGATAATCACCTCTTGATGGAACAGCACCCTCTGCTTGCAAGCAGGTCCAAGGGTCAGAGCAGACCCTACTAGCTCAGCAGAAGGGGTCCAAAGAGTAGTTTTTAGAAGTTAAGATGTAACACTCTATGGTAATATAAG